>NC_079904.1:7057390-7401011 GCF_024868665.1 Triplophysa rosa | reverse complement strand
AGACGGAAGGAAGTTGCCAACGCCGAGCCGTCTCACGGTCGATGAAGTTCCCTTCGGCCCCAGAGTCTAGTAAGGCTAGTCCAGAGTGCGAGACTCCCTGGTGTTCTAGAGTGAACGCCAGCTGGGTGCGGGACGTGTCAGGGAGGGGGCAACTGAGCTTACCCACCAGTACCCTCCGTACTACTGGTGGGCATTGGCTTTTAGCGGGCATCTGATGGCGAAGTGCCCCGGCTTCCCGCAGTAGAGACAGAGCCCCTGGGATAACCGCTGCTGTTTCTGAAGAGGAGAAAGGCGGAGTCGTCCCAACTGCATGGGCTCCGTGTCCATAAGAGGCGGGGTCTGAGGCTCGGAAGCTGTGAGAACGGAAGATTCCATTCTGCGCCAGGAATTGCCGGCCGATCTTCGTCTACGACGTAAATCCAGTCGCGCCTCTACTCGCAAGGCGAGTGAAATCAGGCTTTCGAGATCCGCAGGAACCTCCATGATGGCCAGCTCATCCGCAATGGTGTCGTTTAGTCCCTCCATGAATCGTGCCCGCAGCGCCGCGCCATTCCACTCGCAAGCGGCGCTGAGGGTCTGGAACTGGATGGCATAATCAGTAATGGACGCCCTTCCTTGCGTCAGCCGCGAGAGCTTGGCGGCGGCCTCGTCCCCCCGAACAGAGCGATCAAACAGCCTCTCCATCTCATTACGGAACTCCTCAAACGAGGCGCAACAGGGGCTCCGGGCATCCCAAACAGCCATTCCCCATTCCCGAGCTGAACCGGAAAGAAGCGTGAGGACGAAGCTCACCTTAGATGATTCGACGGAGTAGCGTCGAGGCTGGAGACTGAACACCAGAGAGCACTGGGATAAAAATGCCCGGCAAGAGTTGGGATCGCCGTTATAGACAGGAGGGTTGTTCACATGAGGCTCGGAATCTGGCCGAAGAAGATCTGTCCGAGCGGAGGCTCCGGTCTGTACCGCTTGAAGGCGAGCTGTGAGGTCGGTAATCTGGGCGTGCAGCGTGCCGATCTCCTGTGCCGCCGCGTTGAGACGAGACACCTGTTGTCCTAATAACACCCCTTGCTGAGTTACGGCCGTATGCAACGGACTTGGCCCCGCTGGATCCATCCTTGGTACGTTCGTTCTGTCACGGCTGAGAAACACTCGGACCCAATAGCGGGGTAACAATGCTTTATTGCACACAAGACACACACTAGTGCACAGAGAAAGTTCAATAGGCTAGGCACTGAAGAAGTCCCTCCGTCCACGCTGGCGAGAAGTACGGGTGGTGTAATGGTGAAGGCAGTCCTCAGGATATTAAAGGTGACACGAAGAAAAATAAGAACCGTAATCCACAAGCTTCCACGATGGCGAGAAGTTACGGGTGGTGTAGTGGTGAAGGCAGTCCTCAGGATATTAGTGGTGACATGAAGAAAACAAGAACCGTAATCCACAAGGTAGGGTAAACTGGAACACGTACATCTCACACAACACGACAAGAGAACACTGTAACAATAAAAATCACGACAAGACAAGGGCAATAAATTACTGCGATACAGGGTACGGCATAACCAGAGTAACGAACGTACAAGGGAAGTGAAGAGGTGACCGAAACTAAATAGGGCTGAATTGATAACCACCAGGTGAGAACACAGAGATAACGAGGGCTGATGAAGGGCGACAGGTGATACACATATGCACGCGGACAGTGCGGTTGCCAAGACAACCGTAGCCAGCATACCATACAAACATGCACACACACAACGAGGACAAACAAACAGTGCTAGCCTCGGGTCCCGACAGTAAGGTCTAACACGTGAAGATTTGAGAGGCCCTTCAGCAGGTCCGCAGGTAATGCGTCCAGTTGGTTTCTGAGCAAACGGAGGTCGCTTAGATGAGGAAAACGCTTGAGGTCATCCAGCACCATGGAGTTTATTTCGCTATATTCTACATTTAAGTTTGTAGTATTACTTGGAAAAGACTTACTAGGTAACTGTGTGAAACTGGCATAAAGGCAAGTGACTCTGACCTCGTTGGATCCCTGGACAGATCTGCATCGTCCTGGGTGCAAAACACTGGTTTGCGCACGAGTAAAGCAGATGAGAAGAAGCACATATGGTACAACCGTGTCCATGGCTGGTTTACGTTTTTTTAAGAACCCTTTGGTAAAAAGTCTCCCAACTTTTTTATAGATCCAAATCAAATATTACGTTGGTCAACAAGGATTTCACATCTGTTTCAAGCTGTTGAGCAACATCAGACTTTTACTAATCAATTCTTGTGAATCATTCACAGCTCTTTCCACATGTTTGTGGACATGCCAATAAATTCTAACAGAAAAAATACTTAATCTTAAACCTTATGTTAATTCAAACAAATTAGAAATGACAAAGACTATGGAGCACACAAAACGTTTTTCAAGCGTTTTTTATTTATTTACAATTTCACAATGTCTCAACAGTTTGTCAGTGGCAATAATCTGTATATTGCATTACTTAATAACATGCAAACCATGATTGCTATATGCAAACTAATCGAAATCTTATTTTGGTGACAGCAAAAATGCTCAAATATGAACTGTATGAATCTGTTTTCCATAAACCTTAGAGCAGATTGTTCTTGTAAAAAAACTTTCTAAAGGCTCTGCTGAACAAGCATTTGAGCAAAAGTATTGTTTGAGGCAAATATAATTTGTACCACTACATATGCCAGTTCTTTAAAAATATATATAATATTTGATAAAACAAATTCAGAGTATCATAACATTTCAGAGCAACTATATATTCCCTTTCAAACACACACACACACACACACAAGCACAAAAACACACTCCCTGACACTTGTAAACTGACCAAATTAATCTCTAAATTTCAAAATGCTTTTCTAGGAAGGCATTAAAACACTCTCGTGATTTAAAATTAAAACTACATCCTTACGGTGATATATGGCTTTTGCAGTATTAAACATGAGGCCCCTCAGTCATTTATACTTGGAGTTTGGCACTTGCGCTGCCATTTGCCAGTATGTCATTTTCTTCTGTGCTGTCAATGTTCCCAGATGGATTATCACCTATCCGGACTTCACCAAGGTTAACTGGAATTGAAGTAAAACAGAGAATGGGTGTTGAGGTCACTGTTCAACAAGCAGGTGATGAAAATTTCAATTTGGTGAAAACAATATACATGTGGTTGATTCTGTATTTAACCACAAGCAAAAGCAGACATCACCAACAAATATGTTTTGATATCACACCATAATACACGTTCCATTCCTTCAAACAAAGCCGGTGGTCTTAAACACAGCCAAACATGCACATGTGTACAAACTCACTTATATTAGTCCATCAAAAAACAACCAACTAAACTCATTCTAGTTGTAGTCCTCTAAAGTGGAAACAAAACACAAGCATACTTTTAACAGCATACATAAACTTCTTTTAAAGGAATAGTTCACTCAAATATAAAACTTCTCTCTTAATTTACTCTTCCTCATACCATCCCAGATATGACTTGCTTTCTTCTGTTTAATACAAATAAAACATTTTTAACGCAGTCAAACAATTAATCATGATTAATGCATATTCATTTTGTATTTATAAACACAAAAACATACACATACACATACAGGTATATATTTTAAACAGACTAATCAGCTCTTTGCACTACCTCACATCTGCACTGTTGTATATTTCACTGCTTTGCACTCTATCTGCCATTACCCAAATATTCCTTTTCTCTTTTTAAATATCCCTGCTTGTAATAGTTGTATTTTACATATATATATATATATATATATATATATAATAATCTGTATTTATCTGTTTTTTTTATATATTTTTTTTTTATTCGGTGTAGTGTTATTTGTATGCACCATGGGTCTAGAATAACGCAATTTCAATCCTCTATATGTATGTACTGTACATGTGGCAGAATTGACAATAAAGCAGACTTTGACTTTTAGACTTTGATATATACTTAGGAAATAGTTTGATTTATTTATATTTACCAATAAGTGAAATCATATATTAATGTTTATTCATTTTTATATTTTTCTTAATTAAATATATACATGTATGTGTATGTGTTTATTGATACAAAATTAATATACAGTACACAGACACATATTATGTAAACACAAACTTTGTTTCTGGATACGATAAATCATGATTAATCGTTTGACAGCCCTAATAATATTATATAGAAATGTTATCTTCTACGATAATGTTTAATCTCATTTGATCTTGTGAGTCTCGTGACTAGCTGTCACATGCAAGAGCCAATGAAACTCAACATTATTAAGTGTCCACTAAGAGAAGTCATAGCATGAGGGTGAGTAAATTATGAAAGAATTTTCCTATTTGGGGGACCGATTCTTTTAAGCCGAAATACGAACATACACAAAACCATGCTAAGGCACCACTGTGGTTACCCCCACACGCTTTCAATGCCTCAGAAGTCTAATACATCGTCATCATCCATTTCAACATCAAGAGACCAACCCCAGTCCTTCAGACCCAACTCAAGCAATCTGAAACAAGAGAGGAGTCATTTGGGCTCAGATAAAAAGATCAAGGGCTTTCAAAGTTGTGGCTTTATTTTAAACTCTAAAAACCAAAAAAGTTAAAGTGAAGGCAAGGTAGTGTTGCTGTTTTACTGATAACCGTAACTGTATTGCTTTATTTTTAACAAATCGTGTATTATACAAATGGAATTCTATAAACTATGAAATGACTGGTGGTTTTGAAAGCAGCTCTGTCCATCTGTATTCTTCCTCAACGGAAAAGTCTGACATCTCATTTGATGCCAGGTGAAACATCTAGTGTTAAAGGTTAGAGGTTAAAGAGACATTGCATTATTAGTAAGCGTTTTCATAACAGTGACATGCGGGTTTTTGTTCAGACGCCTATTATTACTCCACTGAGAACAACAAAGAGGCAAATATTTAAAGTGGTTGTTTTAAGGCCGCACAGACAAGCAGGAAATCTGGTCGATGGGGAGTGATGTGGTGTACTTACTGTCCACACATATGCACAAGGGGGGAAGGTGAAAGGTCAGAGGTGAACAGGTCAATGAAGAATGATACGGATCATTGGGCCAGGGCTATAAAAGGTTAGCAGCATAAAGAAAGCATTGAAGACCTGCACAACTCTACAGCCAAATCTAAAGACAAAGCATATACTGTATCTGACGGACTGGAAGCATCTACATTTACATTTATTAAAGGAATTAAATAAAAACAAGTAATTAATCATACGAAGCAACATCATTAGCAATTCTGCAATACAAACATTTACTAGAGGAGTACAAGTGAGAAGAGAGGTGTAAGCGTGAAACAATCGCGAACTTTTGAATGATGAAAACAGCCTTTGTCTATGAAGACTATATGAATTATAAATTCAGGTCACTGCAAAAGACTTGATGAACCCAAGAAATTCATGTGATCACCTGCTCTTTGGCGACGACGGCTGTCGGGTGGAATGCACTTTGACTGCTCCTCTGTGGGAAAGCCTCGGAGAGCAATGGGGGGACAGGTGAGGAGAAGGTCTGGGGGATAGGCGAGGAGATAGCTGGGGGGACAGCTTAGGTGGAGACCCCTCAGAGGACGGAGAGGCTATAGCTATGCTCGCGTTGTGGGCGACGGGTTTACGCGGGACCCGCTTGAGCAAGCGGCTGACCCATTTCTTCTGCTCCTCTGTTGAGTTGGCCAGCAGCAGTAGCTCCTTTGCTGTGGACATGTCATAGTTCACTGGAAAAGAAAACAGGTTACTCCTATATAGACATTTTGTCCATATGCATAACAGGGAAAAGCTCATTTTGAATGCAATGTAAACGTGACTTCCTCACCTTTACAGGGCGCGATCACTTCCTCCTTATGGTCTATGTGGTCTTTGTGGCACTTGACCCGGCAGCGTCTGCACTCCAAGGCAGGTGGGGGTTTGAAAACGTGCCACAGAGGTCTCATACACGCTTCACAGCTGGATGGGAAGTGATAAAGGGTGAGCACGAACTCGTGACCTTTGTGTGGGATGTACGAAGACCTATCAGCCGCTGATAAGGGTTCGATAGCAACCTCCTCTTTTTTGCTCTCGCCTTCGTTGGCGTACAGTATCTGTAGAGGAAGAAAGATGGGGTGTTGAATGCGAAGCATGCTAAATTGCACATTTCCAATTAAAGAACAAATTCAGCACGCTACCTGAAATATCCGTGGGATTTCTCTGGGATCAGCCCGATAAACATCCGTCTGGGTGACAGGTCTGACGTGGAACAGTTTGCTAAGAAGGAAAAAGCAGCATAAAATCAAATGGACCGTTTAATGGTTTGTAAGTGCAATAATTTATCAACAGATCATTAAGTTGTCCGATGTTCAATGTGACTTACAACCTAAAGTGCTTTACAGGGAACAGACTGTGCAGGAGAACACCTCCAGCTGTTGACGGTGATCATGTTTACCGCTTTGTAATAATACAAAACACTTAAATTGTTGTTTTAAACCACATGTCAATTCTAGTCCAACATCTAAATCAGCAAAAACCATCTTAAAGGGATAGTTCACCTAAAAATGAAAATTCTATCATGAATTACTCTCTAGTTGTTCCAAATCTGTATGCATTTCTTTGTTTGGTGAACACAGACAACAATATTTGGACAAATGCTTGTAACCAAACAGTTATTGGACCCCATTGACTACTATAGTAGGAAAAATGACAACGGTAATCAAAAGTGCCCCACAACTGTTTGCTGTCCTACATTCTTTAAAATATATTCTTTTGTGTTCAACAGAACAAAAAAATATAAAGTAATTTTTCCTACTATGGTAGTCAATGGGGTCCAAGAACTGTTTGGTTACAAGCATTCTTCCAAATATCTTTATATTTTGGGGTGAACTATCCCTTTAAGCATATTGGTTAAAGCCATTTTATGCAGGAACTTGGCAGTGAATGTGTCTGTGTTGCATTGTAGCATCAAACTCACTCTATGTCCAGAATCATGAAGGGGCTGGATTGTTCTCTGTTCTGCTCTGAATCATAAAACAGGATCTTTTTGCTGCTTACAACCACATACTGGAATTCACACAGAGACAAGCACAAATGATCAGAGAGTCTTCATTGATGTGACATGTGAATGTTTAACAGTTTACCTTTCTTTCCCATCCAAATCTTTTAGTGTTCTTGGTGGGCATTGAGAGCCATCCATCTAGACTAGCATCTGTGGTACCTATCGAAACAGAAGAGTGTTTAAGAATGATCAATAAAATAAGATGTTTGAACGTGACCAAGCGCATCATCAATCAAGCACTTTTGGCTTTAAAGAACAGGAAGTCTCCAGCAATCAACTTGCCTTACAAGTAGTGTTAGACTTTCACTAGTGAGCAAAAAGATGTCAAACCCTGTGAGCATCACACCATGTTAGAACGGCTGTGTTTCAAAACATAATATACAGTGTTTTCCAACCTTTTTTAACTCATTTAACCTTAATAACTACAAAGTCATTTTTTGACATTTTTTATTATGGTTTTAATCATTTACATGATTACTGATTTAACAAAACAATACAAATCTTTTAAAGTATCTTGGTTGGAAATCCCTCATGAGCTATCTACAGTACCCAAACAGTATAGAGTACCGCAGGGATGACGTATTTTTGTAGGCCAACCTGGAAGTTAGTGCGCACTGGTTCCCTTGACCCAAAGCCTATGCATTTTCCCATTGATTATTGAAAGATGGCAAAAAATAAGCTCTGTGATTGACAAAGGTTTATGACGTTTACACGTTTTGTCTATCAAGATAATCTTTACAAATCAACACCACATTTGTTACTTTTGAAGCCTAAAATGTAAAAACCAGAAGTAAAAAGCTAACATGAGGCTATAATCAGACTACACTACGGGCGCTCGATATCAACGTCACCACCACCAAGCCTCCGACAACTTTTTCAAACTTTATAACTTTTATAAACTTTACTCTGTGAATGAATCCCCATCCACATTTTTAAAGATTTGTGCCCATGTTGCATTATTTGTGAGATTTATATGTGCGATGACGTGTCCGAATAAAGCTTTAAAAAATAATGAGCGGGTTATAACTGGTGTGTTTTATGACCTTATTTTAGGCAATTCACCCAGAAACCCATTTAAAAAACCCATAGACTTTGGCGCAATTGAACAGGAAGTGCTAAAATGCTAACTCGCTTCTGGGGTTTGCATACAAAAATACGTCATCTCTGCAGTACTCTATTTCTGGCCGTCCTAGTTCCATCAGAACATTCAATACCGCACACTTTAGCTCACTGTTTTGAAACACGTCCATGCAACTCCACGCTGAATGAGACCGTGCGTGGTGATTTGTTTCCATGCAGGGTCACCTTCAGGCTTCTGTTCAGTGGGTCTCTCATATGTAAGGGCGGGTCTTGACCCCCACTCGCCCTCCTCATCCTCCTCTTCCTCAGAGTCGGAGGGGAACATGGGGGTGATCCGGCATGGCCGGGTATCAATACACACTGACTTGGAGCTTCGCTGGTAAGTGAAAGACATTGACTCCGAGGTGTGTGAGTGTGTGATGCGCACTAGAGGATCACAGTGGTATGAGAGGGGGGAGTGGAAAACAATTATTTAGAAGAAGAAATGAACAATGAATAGCAATAAGAAAGAAAGAAACAAGAGAGTAAAAACTAACAAAGCAAATTTAAAAGAGAAGAATGGAGTATGAGTGTGTATTAAGTTCGGGGGGTTTACAGTAACATTGGTTTTCAGACTTTGGACCGATGTGCATATATATATATATATATATATATATATAAAGTTTGTTTAATTACTGCTGCCGTTTCTTTTCATCTATGCTATTTTACACACTAACATAATAACTAGGTATATTGCATACTTTAGACAACTTATTTCATACTTTTATAGTGGTTTTCTTTTCTTCATAACTTTGAAACTTGCCAACTCCAGTCCCCATTCACTTCCCTTATTTGAGAAGACTAGAATATTCTTCAAAAAATACCTTATTTGTTGGAAATCATTTTAGATTTTGTGTCTGCTAGTTCCCAAAATTTCAAAATACCTGGATAACCGTCATCGGGATCCATGTCATTTCCGGTGCTGCTGATGCTGGTGGTGTCTAGAGAATGGATGCTGAGAGACGTCAGCTGACAGCGCAGGCGTTCGATGTCACTGTCTTTACTGTCCAGAGCCATCTGCAACTCCAGCCGCACCTGAGACTCCTCCGCTATCACCTGCAAACATAAAAAATGCTTCCAGTTAAAATGGATTACTTTGTCAAAACTAGCATTTCTACATTTAATCTTTTGGTATAAATAACCAATTGCAAATCTGCTGGTTCTATTTCTGTTGCGTGTCACTTACTGCCTGCATATCATTGAGTTCTCTTTGGTATTTGAAGATGGACTTGTTGAGTTTGTCTTTCTCTGCGCGCAGTTGTGACTGCAGCTGTCTGTTCTCTTTCTCCTTCCTGCGGATGTCGGTATCGTGATTTTGCCTTTGCTTGTCGCCGCCGGTCTTCTTCATCACCTCTGCCAGCTTGTTTATAGCCTGAAACACAGAAAGCTGATATTAAAACCTTTACCAAGGACATCCATATACAGTACTGTAGTTACAATATAGCTTTTTATTCCCAATAAGTTAAAAGTAAACATCAAAGTTCCATGCCACCTGTGTAACGAAATGAAACTGCAAAAATAACGATTGTTTCCAAAAGGATTCCAGAAAACCCCCATCAGCTATTGATCGGTCAAACCGATGGCCCCATCCCCAAACCGCTGCCATTGGTATAGTGTCGGGCAGGTCAAAATGCGTAAATGTTCTCAAACAATATATTTTAACCAAACAATGATACATTTATAATGGTCACACCTGAATCTTGAGGGTTTTCTCAGCCTGTATCTGCTTCTCAAAAAACAGCTTCACAGATTTCATCTCTCTCTCTTCTACCTTGGCCTTCTCCAGCACTGCAAACAAATGTAAAACATCACTCATACACACGTTCATGTAAATGGAATATTCACTGCCGTTGCTTTCTCCAAGCGATCTACTCACATTGCTGTAGATGTTTAAGCTGATTGTTAAGCTCCTCTTTCTCACTGGCCAGGTTGGCAACATCCAATGTGAGCGTACGATTCGACTCCTCCAGCTTTTATAACATAAAGAAAAGCACATTAAGACAAATTCATTCTTATAGTAATGCTTCACGGTGTCCGTCTCTCTCCCTTACCGAGCTGATGGTATTGTCCTTCTCACTGAGGTCCTGTCGATGTCTGGCGATCATGTCTTTGATCTCAAGCTCCTTCATGATCTTCTCTTTTTCCAGATATGAGTATTGCTCCTCAGCAATGGATCGTGCCAGCGCTTCAGAGTCTGCCTTTGTCAGACTCTCCTCCATCTGTGCTGCTAATGAGTCCCTATAGAAAAACACACAAACCAGTGCGTATGTAACCAGCACCGTACAGATCAACATATTCAAATTGTCATCTATTTATTCATTTTTATATTGTTATTTCTAGATGTACTGCCTGCATTTGAATGTTATCATTTCTAAGAAACCTTACTTTCTAAAAAACGGTGTTCAGGATCACTGCCACTAGGGGGCACTCTGACTAAAATGGGCTATAAGCTATATGTATGTCCCACTATAACTAGTGTTTACCAGGACCACACAAACAGACACACACCTCTCCTCCAGCAGCTCCTCTAATCTCTGCTGAACATCTCTGTAGAGTTTAGTCCTTTCATCGCTCTCTTCTTTCACCTCTCGAATCTGAGTCTTGTACAGTTTCTGAAATCAGGAAAACAAAGACATTCAAAACCAAACGCATCCCTCCACAGATTCGTTCACAAACATGCTAAAACCTGGCAACATACTGTAAAGTATTGCTCCGATTCCAACTGATCCTTTAGCTCTTTCAGTTGTACGTCAGCTTCTTCTTTCTCCCTGATTGAACAAACACCAACAACCCAATTTAGAAACCATCTGTGTCCTTAATACTTTTATGATTTATTATGTTTATTATATCAGTGAGACGCTCACCTGCGCAGCTCCTGGTTGTGTTTCTCCAGACTGAGTTTGAGCTCCAGCAGATGGTTGACTTCCTGTTTGAGCTGTTTCTCAGAGGAACGCAGGGTGCTGATCTCCTGTCTCTGAACCTTAAGATCAGCCTGACACAAATTCTTCTTCTGAGTCTCCTGCTGCGCCCGTACAGTCAACACCTCCACCTGACACACATATACAAACCTTATTAGATCTCTCCAAATGCAACAGTCACTACAACGCAAGCTTTACAGATATTGCTGAAGACGGACAAATCTGATTCGAGTGTAAACACGGTTTAATATGGAATTAACATAGTAAATTCCATTCATCCAAATGCTGAAATGCAGTCACATAGAGAGGTCACAGGTGTACCTCCTCAGTGAGTTTCTCTTTGAATGAGCGGAGCTCCTGGAGTTCATGTTTGGCTTGTTTGTAATCACAGTCTAACACCGAGTTCTCTTTCTCCAACTGCATGAGTCTGCTTTCCAATAGTTGCTTTGCCGATCGTTCCTCTAGCAGCTTACGCTCCATATCTGTCACAAACACACACAGTCACCGATTCCATCTCAAGCACTTGTGTCAGAAAAAGCCACAGGTTTGTACTACGAATTTCGGAAAGATTTACTCACTCAGCTAGAACAGAAAGTGGAAAACATTTTGAAATGAAGGAATATTGTGACATCATGATTTTGTTCTCAAACTGTTTTTGGAGGAATCGTGCAAAACTTGGCACCTTTAAGGGCCTCAGACTTGGCCTCCTCGATGGATTGGTTGATTTTGTTGTTGTCGGCCAATCTGGCTTTGGCGGCTTTATGCTCCACCTCCTCCTGCTCCAGACTTTGCTGAACGGCTTTGAGTTTGAAGGTGAGATCGATCTCCTGCTTGCTCTTCTCCTGTAGGTTAAGTGACAACGATAATGGGGTTTCACAAAAATAGACCTGCCCACACGCCACATGTGAGAAAGTAAACAATTCAGTCACTTGTTAACGCACACACACACACCTTTTCCAGGGCAGTAAAGTCCTCCTGTAACTGTCTTTTCTCCGTTTCAGCCTTTGAAAGAGAACTTTTTATGTGCTTTAACGCCTCCTCAAGCCCAGATATACGACCTGCGAGAGAGGGAGAGCGAGACCAGATCAAGACACAAGCATGTCAAGGGTGAAGAATTCAAGTTTAAACGTCATTAATGGGTTTCAATTGTGAACACTTTTAGTTTTATTAAAAATGAATCAAAATATGCACAGTAAAAATATTCTTTTTCAGTAGACGGAATTAAAAATGCGACACAGAAAAGAGATCGCACACGCTCATTTCTCCCATCCAGCGACATATCGTCAGCTACCTGCCCGAGCTTTAAATAACGCTCTATTCATGTTTACTCTCTGCGGGCAGCTCCACCCCAACAAAACAACACGACCCAACAGACAAGAGCCCAGTGTGTCTAAGCAGGAACCTGACCGCTACTCACTCGCGCACAAACATTTGCTTTCACCCTCTCATTCCCACACACACAAGTGTGATCCCTAAAATTCACAATCTCCTAAGAAGCTTGGTAGACGTTATTCGCTTACGATTACTTTTGTTTTTGCCACCACATGCACTCACCCTGTAAGTCGTTGATGGTTTCAGAGCCGACACTTCTCTCTCGCTTCTCCACCTCCAGTGAGGTTTGCAGGGCGAGTTTCTCCTGTTCCAGACTCAGCCTGCCGCTCTCCAGCTGGGCCAGACGCTCCTGAAGCTCTCTGAGGGAGACCTCCAGCTGCTGGGACTGTTTAAGAGCCTCGCTCTGGGCCTTCTTCCGCCTGTCGGATTCGTCCTCCTCAGCCTTCAGCTTAGCATTCACCTCCTCCAACTGGAAACGAAAATAATATAATGAAATAATTACATCTGCTTTATACACGTTAGGTACATGAATTCAACTCGCACATCAATATTTCCCATTCTAGATCAGCAACTAAGTTGTTTTTCGGTTGAAATATTCACAAATTCTTTAAAAAAATTTCCATTTATTGGAGAAACTGATTTGAATATTATATTGTTAAAAACTACATAGCTAAAATTAGATTTTTAAACAGGCTAAAAAATACATTATTTTATTTCTAATTTAAAGGGATACTTCACCCAATTCTGTCATCATTTACTCACCCTTAGATTGTTCCAAACCTGTATACATTTCTTTGTTTTGCTGAACACACAGGAAGAAATTTGAAAAAATGTCAGATCTCACCCACCATTTACAGCCATAGTAGGGAAAATAAATAGGCCTACTATGGGAGGGTGAGTAAATGATGACAGAATTTTCATTTTGGGGTGAAGTATCCCTTTAACAACACATTTTATAGCTAATAGCTAATCTCTTTAATGTTATGTAAAGTGTTGCATCATGGCAAAAAAAGTTATTTTCCTGTGGTGAAATATTAGGTCAAGTGTGTTGAAGAGACCCACCTGTCTCTCTAAGTGAATGTTCTTCTCTGTGGAGAGTTGAGAGTTCTGGTTCTTCTTCTTTAGCTCGGCTAGCTGCTCTTTCAGGCTACTCACTACAGAAGACAGATATGACAAATATTTTGAAGAACATTAGCACAGCAGAACTTATACTGTATGTTCTAGATGGGGGAATGTGAGAGGTTCAAATTGATGAGATCTAGAAGACTTAAGTGACATTTAATGCGGTCATTGTTCAAACAAATCTACTGTACGTCCGGTGTCGAGTATGGTTTTGGTTGCTGTCCTTACCCTCATTCTCAAGAACACGCTTTCTGTCCGTCTCAAGTCCGGCTTTTCTTAAACTCTCAGTGCGCTGGTGGTTCAGCAAAGCTTTCTCTCTCTCCAAAGCCCTTAGAGAATCTTCTGCCTTTTGTCTCGCATTCACCTATAACAAGACAGAAACAATGATAGGGTTCAAAACATACTAAAACAAACAGAAAATGATACAGTATCACTTGAACCAAGGGCCTTCACAGGCTAACATAATAACCACAACACTACAGAAAGTGCAAAATAGGTACTGATACAGCCCATGTTACAACCCAAGTACAATATAACATTGAGACCGTAAAGAGGAGAGTCTAAAAATAACACTTTCACTTAAAATGAACTTAAAATGAAAACGTTAAAAATCTTATTAGATGATTTTATAAATGTGGCTTACCTCTTCTTCAAGCTCTTTGGACAACTTCTCCAGTCGCTGATTTGTTGTTCTGTTAAGATACAACAGAGTTTAATACATACGATATACAAATGATCCACTAAGTGAAACTTATGTATGCGTTTGTTTGTTTGTAAGTTTATTAACAAATATGACTTATATACCTGCATTTAATTTCCAGTTCCTCCTTTGCTTGTATATCATGTTTGATTTTTTCCTCCAACTTAATAAGCTTCCTCTGTAGATCACTGGACTAAAGAAATGCACAATAAACATGTGGAACAATTTAAAAAATGATTGCTAATGTGGCAAAACTCTAAGGAATGTGGAGAAGCAACTATATTAAGCAACAAACAGACATCTACCATAGAATAAGAAGTATAAGGATCTACTTTTTAAAAAGTGCTCATTTTGTGCCACCCACTTCTCTTTACCGTATATTATAGAGGACCGTGTATAATCTTATACATGCACACTGATACAGTTTTACTTCATGTATGAATTTTTCAGGTTGAATATATCATCAAATAAAGACTTGGCACAGTTTTAGATTTTGTGACAATTTGTGACAATTTTAACCAAAATGTAGGTTGGTTGAACAAGTATTTGGTTTTGGGTGGGTCCCCTTTTGCTGAGCCAAATAAAACTAAACCATAGTAGTGGACGTACGCGTGCCTCCATTATCACAAAACACACACCTCTGACTGGTTCAGACCATACTCCTTCTCGATCAAACTATCAACAGAGATCCCAGAATCCTCCTCTGGACCATTTGGTTTGTGGTTAAACAACCTAAAACAGAGAGGGAGAAAGCATTACGTTAAATGCTCCACTCAGTCAGCGCTCTTCTTTTTTACTCGGTAATGTAACATGCTGTAATAAATCAATTCAATATGAAAAATGAAAGCTCAGAGCTCGGGTTAAAGGAGAGAAAGATCGCAAAGCGAATCTTTAGCTGTGCCAGCAGCACATGTGGCTTCACTCAGCCACACTGGAGAAACTGAGAGAGTGAAGAGGAAACAGGGAAAGCATGAGGGGAAAAAGGACGGAATTGTGATGGAACAAATGCAGCACTCATTCACGGTTACCATAACCATACTCTCCAATGAGCAATAATACTGAACGTCCTGCTCACATCTATCAGTCCATACACAGACTTGCTGTAGTTTTATAGTTCTTAACTGTTCATGTGTATGAGCATGTGTTTGTGTTTGTGTCTAACAAGATAAACTCCAACAGTGTTGTGGTGTCTGAATTTAATGCCTTTCCTTGTCAGATTTGATTGTTTTCTCATTTATTTCAACTTTTATTTTATTTCTACCTTAGAATATATACATTAAACAATGGGAATCATTCTCACAGTCATGGAAAACCTGGAAACATCAGGGAAACCGTTTGATATCCAGCCCAAGGAATCAGTAAAATCATAAAACTCATGGAAATATGTTAGGGTTTATTCAATTGTTTTATATAAAATAGTTCATCAGCTTGAAATGTAACTACAACTCTTTGTAACTACAATCTATATAAATGTCTGAAAAATAAATCCCGGAAAAATCATGAAAATGAATCTGCCAAAAGGTGTAACAGGCCTTTTCCCAAACAGTATCACACAGGGCGGATTACTGATTCTTTCACAAACGTATAAAACACAGATTGCCTTTTTTAGCTGTCAACACAATGTTTTTTACAATGTTTAAAGTCCACATGAACGTGCTATAACTCCTTGGACTTTCTGAATCTGTGAATCTCACAAGCGTCTGTCTACATTGCAATATTATGCAACATACCAGTTTAGGCCACCAGTGTCCATCTCAAAGTAAACGCACACAAAATATAGACAATTCACACTTACTGGTCCTCGCTGAAGTAGGTGAAGCCCACAAACGGTAGCTGATTTCCTGCAAAAGCACGTGGAGGAGGGAAGGTCTCGACGCTTAGCGGATCATCCTTTATTTCATCATCGAAGTTACTGGTGTCGATATCACTGCTCAGCTCTGGCACCACTGGAGCCATGGCTGAGAGAGGGAGAGAGGGAGAGAGAGAGAGAGAGAGAGAGAGAGAGAGAGAGAGAGAGAGAGAGAATATTGTAAAGATTTGAGCTGAATTAGTGTTTGAGTTAGTGTGTATGTGGAGAGAGAGAGAGAGAGAGAGTCACTCTGAAAGACTCAGTGTGTGTAGCATACAAAGCACACAGTGTACTAGAGTAGGAGTGGTGTGCGCTACTTGCCAAGCTGGCTATTGCTTACTCACTACCCACTGTGCACTCACCCACTCATGTTCACCTACACATCCAAAACACTCTCTAGCTGTAGAGCAGACACGCTGAGAGAACGTGTCAGACATCTAAAGGGGACGGGCTACATTCAGAGCCAAACCTCCACACCCAGAAATAACAGTCCCCTGACATAAGATTTTAAGAGAAATACATTTATGCATTTCGAAGATTGTTTTATCCAAAACGACTTGCAGCGCATTTCAGCTATACATTTATCAGTAGGGCTGTCAATCAGTTAACCACGATTAATCGCATCCATGCATGTATGTTTTGGTGTTTTCAAATAAAAAAATGTATATGTACAGTACACAGACATATTATGTATCACAAATTGTTATTCTGGATGCGATTAATCACAATTAATCGTTTGACAGCTCTATTTAACAGCCCTATTTATCAGTATGCAGTGCTCTATCGCAATGTTCTAATGTGAGCTACAACAACGTTAGAAAAACATGAGCCAAAATTAACTTCATATCACCAAATCCTCTAAAAACATGCATTACTGCAATTCCACTGTGGTGAGTCGTCATATGGCAACATTTATATCTGCAAACAAATTTGTAGTTTTCTTTCTAAACTGCAAGCGAGAGAAAATATGTTACCATATGGCAACCCCATACCATAAAGGGACTCGCATATAACCGTTTCTGTTCAGATTCCCAGAATGCTCCTTGATAGCACCACCACTAATCACAGGCCACTGTGGCGGCAAGCAAGCAAGATATAAAGGCAATAAAAGATATGCGAGTGACGGCTCACAAGATGACAAGACGAGTATGCGGTTTTGAGGATTTTCTGTCATTAGTAGCAGTGTACGGGCCACACGCTGGGTTCCACCCTTGCTGAAACCAACAGGAGTGCAATGCTCCATACACAACGCACACAGCAGAGAAAAGTGTCCCGACAAATCGCAGAACAAACGATACAGTACAATATAGCAGGGCTGCAAAATACGTAACAACTGAAATATCGCAAATGTGCATTTTGCAATATGTACTGTATATCGCAGATAGCTGAATGGTTTTGCTCTAAAAAAAAGAATGTACAGTTTTACGTCTTCCGAGAAAAAAGTGATGCTTTCTTTGCCTAGAAAGATTGTGTTGGTTACAGTTTTAAAATATACTTTAATATTAACATGTAACAAACTTTAAGCATAATCGCATTGCATATTGCATATCGTATTATTTAGCAAGTTATAACATATAGACCCGGATTTTAAAGAGAAGGCTTGGTGTAAGCCAGGACTATGATTTATAAAATGGCTTAGAAAAAACATTACGGGTGTCGGGGTGTGCATTTTAAGACAAAACAACAGCACATATTTTAAGCCTTAAGCCTTGTCTGTGAAACCATTTTGCATTTTTTTCCCGCAATATTGTGCAGCTCACAACAGAGTAAAACAACGTCAACACAGCAGAGAGCACAAACACAGTACAATATACAAAATATAACGCAGTACAACAGAGAAAAGCATGCATTGTAGCAAAACAACATGGAAACAGCGTCAGAACAAAACATCAGAATCCAAAATAAAACACATTATAGCGAAACAGCATATCGAAGCATAACACAAAGAAACTCCACAGCACCATAAAGCACAGACCACTGCATTGCACAAGCATGAGATAAAGAACGGTTGAAAACCACAAAAAAAGTGGCATAAAACAACCTTGCAAAGCATACCATAGGCAACAATGAACCATAGGTGTTATGCAAGTTGAAAAAAAGGTTATTTACAAAAGTAAACATTGACATACACAGGCTAGAACCCATAAGAAATAGTTTAGAAAATCAAGAATGTGCACCCCTGAATGCTTGACAAGAAAGAAGCAACGCAAGTCTCATGGTATAGACACACATTAACCATCATCCAACACATCTCTTAATATTATTCAGCTAATATTAGTGAATACTTACTGTCTCGTATGGTGTCGAAGGTCCACTGATCGTTCTTGAAGAAGGGATGACATTTTATCTCATCCACTCGAGTCCGACCAAGCCTCACCTCCCTGAACATAATAAAACACTGGTCAGCGAACACAAAAACAAACAGAGCACCACAACTGCGGTGACTAATCCACTAAGTGTGTATGTGAGCGAAACATCCAACAATGAGTGGCTGACAGAAAACGGCAGGGTTGAGTTTTAGGAACAGCAGCGACACACACATACAAACTGAAAGACCCAAAAATACAGAATACTTGTTCCCCTCCCATTCCTATCATGTGGATTTAGAGGGGGGCAGTTTTGGACTGCCACGTGTGGGACATTCCAGCAGTCAGAATGCAACGGAAGGGCTGTTTGTATGTGTTTTGCTTGCAACGGAAGAACAAACAGAAATCCGCTTTCCAGATATCTGATCAGGAATGCACAAATGTGAGAGGGGGGAGAAACTGAGAGGCAGAGAGAAAAGGTTGTGTGTGCACGAATGAATAACTGGAAAGAAATTCTTGTGTTTTTGTGATAAACGTGTATAAGATCTTTATGTCTCTTGCTCACCTGTCAGTCAAAAAAGCACGTATGAGGTCTTCGGCATCCTTTGACATTTCAATGTCATCTGGGAAGGTTAAGCGGTTTTTGTGGTCCATGATCTTTCCGTACGTGCCCACCAGGGACTCGGCATAAAACGGTGTGTCACCTGTTCTCATTTACAGAAAAAATAATAAATTGGATGGAGAAGACAGTGGGAGAACAGCGAGAGGATACAAAAGTTATAGTGCTTCTACTCAACTCAACTCAACTCAACTTTATTTATATAGCGCTTTTTACAATTTTCATTGTTACAAAGCAGCTGTACATAAGACATATTGACTATAAGCAAAACAATTAAAGTTGTACCTGCAAAAACAAGAAAAAGGTGAAAACAAAGAAGACAGACATACCCACATACAAAACACTCCACACACACAATATACACACGTACTAACACACACACACACACACATACACAGACACACACACGGACGCGCACGCACGCACACACACACACACGTACACAGACAAGTACGCGCACACACAAAGACACGCACGTGCACACACAGTGAGAGCACGCATACTAGCACACATACTGGTGCTTCTCACCAACTAGCAGCTCGTAGATGACAACGCCCACCGACCACCAGTCACACTCACGGCCATAGTAACCAGTCCCTCCTTGTGACATCAGAACTTCGGGTGAAATGTAATCAGGAGTCCCAACAGCAGTGTCACAGCGGACCATACCAGACTAGCATGTAGATACAGTATATACAGTAAACAAACTTATAATGACCACAAGCTGCACTTTATCATCTCTCCACAAGATGGCAGAGTTGTCATAATTGTGAAAGTCTGGGGAATTTATAAGGTTGCATCCCCATTAGCAAACAATTACTTGTGTATTAAAAGTATACAGTATACTTCACTAAGAAAAGTGATGTGAAATTTGGGTCTCATGATACTTAATGCCAATATAAGAATATACTACCATACATTAAACATAATAATTCAGATGTAATTGTTCTTACTCTATTTCCTCTATTTTCCCCAAATTCATGTTTAGACACAAACACACTTATCACAGACACACAGCCCCAGACACACCGAGTCCATCTTCATGCATGTTCCAAAGTCAGCCAGTTTGAGGTGTCCGTTGCGATCTAGCAGCATGTTGTCTGGTTTGATGTCTCTGTGGATGAAGCCCAGAGAATGAATAGCGTCCAGTGCAAGCACCAGTTCTGCAGTGTAGAAGCGAGCCCACTCCTCCGGGATGTCATAGTTACTGGTCAGAGTCACCAGATCTCCACCAGGCATGAACTCCATCACCAGATAGAGGTACTTTTCATCTTGAAATGCACAACACAGCTGGGTGGAAAGAGAAAACTATAGTGAATATCAAGTTTATATTGTTATCTTGTTTACACTGGATTTGAACTTTTATGTCCCAGAATTTTCATGTCATCTATTCCTAAATTCAAGTTTAATCCCAAAAGGTCCATTCAATTACCAATTACTTAATAAGCTTCCATTTTACAGTTCGGTCAAATTCAAATTTAAATTTTTGTTATCATCAACTCTTTTGTACAACTGGTAAAAAAAATAATTTTTAATAGCATAATTCAAAACCAAAATCATAGATTCAGTACACAATTTTAAACCCGGGATGTTTCTTTCCAAACAGCGTTTAAAGTTTTATTTTCAATATTAATAAAGCACAATCAACTCCAGAAACATCATAGGTTTAATATCGTGCTTTAGAATGCTTCTGCATTTTCGTTGATTGGGTTAAGTGTCTAGTCTCTCTTTGCTATAGCACTTGTGTACATACTGCCGGAAATAGATTTCCACAACTAACGCTGAACCGGGTGTGCCCCCTAGTGTCCGTGAAAAAGGCTCATAGAAGTCCTACCTGCACTATCCACGGACTTCTGGAGAAAGCCATTATGTCACGCTCCTCCCAGAAGAAGGCGGAGTCTGAGCGTTTGACCATCTCAAACTTGCTGAGCTGCTTCATGGCATACACCTGCTGAGACCCCTTGTGTCGTACCTATGAACATGAGCATCATAGACATCCATATCAGCCATTACTGTAGCCCGGAGCAGACTGTTAAATGTTTCCCATTGTTATGGGGAATAATGGTTGGGTGTGGGATATACAGTACAATGTACTAAACACGATATTTCAAGTGACTACACTTAGCTATAAATGAATTATACATCAGGTCTCCAACAGCTACAACAACATATACATATGTAACAATTTACAAATAGCATCCAACCATATATATGATGCAAAAATATTAAACTGCTGTTTACTGAAGATTGACTTTAAACAAACTGTAAACAGAAATTTTGCTTTTCCCATATTCTTCCCAAAATGAAAATCCTGTCATCATTTACTCACCTTTTGTCATTTTAAACCTGTATGACTTTCTCCCTTCTAAAAAAAAAGAATATATTTTTAAGAATGTTGGTAACCAAAAACCGTTTTGACTTCTATTGCATGGACACAAACCAATGCAAGTCAATGGGGACCAACGTTTTTTTTCAACATTTTTCAAAATATCTTCTTTTGTGTTCTGCAGAAGAAAGAAAGTCATACAGGTTAAAAATGTCAAGAGGGTGAGTAAATTATGGCTGAACTATCCCTTTAAATACAACAAGATCTTCATCCATCTAACAGAGAGTGTGTGATCGATGAGCATGAGGAAATGCAAATACTGAATTTGCAAATCTCGTTTGAATTTTTACCGCAATATTCCTCCTCAGACCTCAGCATGTTTGTGCTTATCGGTTTGAAATTCAACATTGAGACCTCTTTAATATTGGACAAAACAAATAAAACTACTTCCCTTACATACAAAAGTACATTTTGCAAAGACAAGCTGTGCATCTGTGAGATACAGTTTTTCATTAGTAACGGTTTATCACAGCTAAAACTACTAACTGACTCTTTGTTTTATTTGGTTAAAAAAACACCAAAGCCTCAGGCTCTGTGCAGTTCCATGTAAGTTCAGCAGTCAGAACATGTGCGTACTAGCCTCAAAAGCATTTACACACACAGACAATAGGCTTCTCCGGAGGACAAACAGATAGCAGATGCTCACACATGTCGGGTGGCACGTTTTATGAGGACTTTACATGCACATAATGACTTATACTGTAGAAAATGTATATTCTCTTTCCTCACCCTACCCCCAAACACAACCCTCACAGAAAACCTTTTTGTTTTCCTCATGGGGTTTACCAAGTTTTGGTAAAACTCTGTGGTGCTCACAACGTAGGGTTCACCTGGACCACAAATACATTTATCTCCAGATACATACTCACCAGCTGAACAGCGCCAAAGGCTCCACGACCAATCAGCTTGACTCTGTCAAAATCATCCAGCCTCACCTGTAACTCCCTGAGGCCACCAACGGCCTTTTCATCTAAAGTGCATCAACAGTGCATACAGATATTACACAAATGCATGAATATGACAAAGAAGCATTATTGCATTAATGTGCATTCATCCATTTTGCATATATTAAAAATTAGACAGCCTGTCACGAAAATATCAAGTTATGTAAATATATACAGTACTGCATTAAGGGATACTTCACCTAAAAATGAAAATTCTGTCATCATTTACTCACCTTCGAGTTGTTCCAAATCTGTATAAATTTATATTGGGAAGAATGCTTATAACAAACAGATCTTGCCCCCCATTGACTACCATAGTAGGAAAAATTACTTTATAATTTTTTTGTTCTGTTGAACACAAAAGTAGACAATTTGAAGAATGTAGGACAGCAAACAGTTCTGGGGCACATTTGACTGCTATTGTATTTTTTCCTACTATGGTAGTCAATGGGGGGAAACATCTGTCTGGTTATAAGCATTCTTCCGAATATCTTTCTGTGTTCATCAGAACAAAGACATTTATACAGATTTGGAACAACTCGAAGGTGAGTAAATGAGAACAGAATGTTCATTTTTGGGTGACTCTATCCAAAAGTGAAAATTCTGTCATGAATTACTCATCCTCAAGCTGTTCCAAACCTGTATACATTTCTTTGTTTTGTTAAACACAACGAAAGATATTTAGAAGAATGTTAGCAACTGAGATTTCTGGGGAAGTCGAACGTGCCCCAGAACCTTCTTGTTTTTCTAAATTCTTCTAAATATCTTCTTTTGTGTTTAACAGAACAACAAACATTTTTTTTTTTCTACTGTGGCAGTCAATGGCGCCCCAGAAATTTAATTTGCAAACATTTTTCCAAATATCTTACTTTGTGTTCAACCAAACAAAGAAATGTATACAGGTTTGGAACAACTTGAGGATGAGTAATTCATGACAGCATTTTCTTTTTTGGGTGGACTGTCCCTTTAAGTCACTTTCACAAGAGTTAATTCACAGAAATCATCACACACACATACAATGTCAAACAGTCTCATATTTCTGGTACACAGTAACAGTTTTCTGACACACTCACATCTGTTTAAGAAGGCATCTATGTTTTTGTTCTTTCTCAGAGCAGGATGATTCAGATCAAGAGCGAGAGCAGTTATTGAATCCTGAAAAGGGACAGAGAGAAAACATTAAAAATATATAGTGTGACCTATATGACCAATATCTGATTCCTGTTGCTACGCTGGTTTATCTCTTGACAAACAAACAATAAATACTTCTCACTCTTGAGAAATATTTAATAACTCATTTAATGCCAGGACTAAAACTCACAGACGCTTTGTATATCTTTTAACATCAGATATAAGACAAAAGTGAGATTAGGTCTCTACTAAAGACCCTATACTGTAGCTCTCATTTAGAGCCTTGAGGAAGTAGATGATGTTGAACCAAAACTTGATCAATTTGGAAGTGTCTATACATATCCACTTTGTTAAACACAGTGACACTGCAGATCTAATAATACATCACAACCCAGCTGCCCCCACACGACTGAACCCATCCCCCTAACATTCCCCACCCAGACACTTCCCTCTGCCCATGCCAGCCTCCATATACACTTAATGGCACCACAGGAAAGGTTAATATGGGTGTTGTGCTGAAGATGAAACAAGACGGATAACTAATCCCAAATAGGATCACCCGATGATGAAGTTGGTAATGGGGGAGGGACATTCTTGTCTAGTGAGCATCCGGTTGGATAAAAACATGTTGTGCTGGATGAGTCATTATTATTTTTAGTCCATTCTCCCAGAAGGGAGACAGTAAAAAATCTTTTAAATTTCATGGGTCTTGTGTGATGTGCTAAATATTGCTGCCGTTAATTTTTTCATATACGTCAAATACGTCACCCATTTACGCTATCTCTGTCAATAGCGTGCTGATTTGCCAAAGGGGTCACAAGAACAAGAATCCTTCTCATTAAACCCTTTAATCTGACTAATAGGTGTGCACGTAACACACAAGAGGTTCTTCTATAACACATATCTCTCATGTGGGCACAAAAACATACACATACAATCAACAATGAAAGAATCCTGTTTTTCTTGTACAGAGAGTGAGACGACAATATGGTTTACTTCTCAAAGGAAGTAATGACTCCTTAGTGGACCGGAGCCAGCTATCTCTCTCCTCAATTGAAGGATGTGACCTAACCTTCCTATATGACATTTCCCTGGGTAACAACAGAGAGGTAAATACGTTTCTGACATATCCAATATAGTGACTCTAAAAAAAAAAGATCATTAGTCATGAGATTAGGGCTGCAACTAACGATTGTTTTGATAATCGATTAGTTAGCCGATTATTTTTCCGATTATCGGATAAAACGTCTAATTGGATCTTTTGCTTATAACTAAATCAGAAATGGGAAAAGTATACACAACTGAACTCATTAACCTTCTCCCAAAATGTTGTGGATGACTCCCTAATAAACACACCAAGGCTGATGAGTTGATTCAGGTGTGTCATATTAGAAGGAACTGACAATAGTCTCTCCCAAACGTGGGAGGGAGGGGACGGTTGGCCAAGGAAATCATAATTTTTTTGTGGCATGAAAAGTGAGATATTTGTCATTCAAATGTAGTGAAGTACAGTGAAAAAGTAGGCCTACTTAGAAAAATATATACTTATACTACAAAAAGTGTACTTAAGTACAGTACAAATAAATGTACTTCGTTGCTTCCCACCTCTGAATCAAATAAACCCCCAAATCAGAGTATTTAGCCACAAATTGGGTTTTACTAATTTAATTTAGTCATTTAAAAGACCTCTCCCCTTTAAACTTTAAAACCGCGCGGCTTGAAGAGATGCATGCGCACCTCGCGCTGCACGGAGAGACCCGTCTGACTTTAAAACTGCGCACCTCCCGCTGCACGGAGAGAAACGTTTTTAAACGTTTTTACGACTTTAAAACTACGCAACTTGTGCCGCACGGAGAGACGCATGCACGGAGAGACATATCTGACTTAAAAACAGCGCAGCTCGGGCTGCACGGAGAGACAAAATTGTAATTTTAAAAGGGAAGACGACGCGCTTGATTTATAACTGCGCAGCTCGCAAGTGACGTCACAGACCAACTAATCGATAATGAAATCAACTATTGACAACTATTTTCATTATCGATTATTATCGATTTTATCGACTAGTTGTTGCAGCCCTACATGAGACTCAACATGATAGTGCATTAAAACTGAACCTACATACTTAAAAACAGTAGTGACTGTATTGGATGAATATGAAAGAAAGGATGTAATCCACCGGCTTAACAGATCAAAGGCTACTATGAGGAATACGTTCAACCCTGTCACTGAGAGTCAACTTAGAATGCATGGCTAAGCAGTTGAGGTGATGAGTGAATGTGTCTATGTAAACCTGCTGTGGAATGAAGCTGCAGGGATTTGGTCAGGTCTTTCCCTGGGCCTCCCATAGTCGGTGTGTGACGCACACACACACTCACCAAAAATATATCACCCATATATATACCTCCAGCATTTGTTCATAGATGGCTATCATTCTCCATCAGAGGAACAGTTAAGACGGCAATGCAACCACTTAATTTTCCACCAGAGATTTCAAAGTGCATCTGGTGGTAAGCATGTGTCAAGTTTAATCAAAAAGCAAAAGTCTATACAGTAAAACAGAACAGAAAAAAATAGTTTTTGGTCAATTGTCCCAGGCATAGACATAATAAATACCTAGACACTGCATTGGCCGCTCTGCTCCACTGCTGCGATACGTCAACGGCGCCGCCATATTAGGTAGGGCAAAAGCCCACTAAACTCATAGAAGTGAATGGGAGAGCTGAGCTTTTTCGGCATTAAAAGCAAAATCACGTTTACATTTCTTAACACATTTCAATGGTTTACGATATACGTAGAGTACAAATGTGTCATGTCCCTAGGTACTTAATATCTCTATAGTCATGCTTTTATTAATTCCTTATGACAACGATTGTGAAATATACACCGAGCCTGTTATTCAGGATAATCCACTAGATAGCACCATGTTCAGTGATATGTTAGGGATATATGCAGGACAAGCAACAGAATAAAATAACCACACATGGAAGTATTAGTTGAGAATAAAACACATCATGTTGAGATTGCTTTTGAGTTTTATTTGAATCATCGAACAAAACACCCAAGGTAAAATGATTTAATTTACATATCTAAAAAAAATAAAGCTTTTTCTGTCATCATTTCATACAATTTCAAAAATAAAAGATGTTCTTTTATACATCTGGTAAAACAATTACAACAGTAAAACATGTATGAGAGATAGTAAATAACACTGTCGTGCATTATAAATAGTATGAAATATGGTAATAAGACCCAAGATTAATATGCTATCGGGTTTTCCCAAGATTTTAAAGTGAACGAGCGGTGTTCTAATCATGTGCATTTCATCTACCTTAAATTACATCACATTACCGATGTGTACACAATTATTAAGCCTAAATGAATGCTTGACAAGCTTGGGTTTTAACAGTTCCGTATGACAATCATTTTTCAAGTCTAACCATCTTTAACTGGAGCCATAACGTTTCTGTACTCCACGTATAAATAAAAGTATTGGAATTAGTTTAGAAATGAAACTGTTATATATGCAGAAAACCGCAGCTCCAGCATTCACTTGTAAGTGTTTATAGTCGGCTTTTGCCCTGACCAATATGGTGGCAGCGTTGACGTATGATCCAGCAGGCAATGCCGCATCTAGTTATTATATATGTCTATGGTCCCAGGTGGAAAAAAAACGAAATATGTTCTCTTTTAAGACTAGAATAGCATGGCTTTAAAGGTAACGTAAATCTCCCATTTTGATTACACTGTAAACCCGAATAAGTTGGGAAAACTCAAAAAAATTGAGGTAATCAGTTACATATGTTCCCAATTCTAAGTAAGCAAAACTAGTAAGTTTTGAGTTTGTTGTACTGTTGTTGACTCCTTTTAATTTTGAACAATTAGCAAAGTAACTTTTTTTATTTACAGCTAAATAAATGAAAGGTCTTAAGACAACCTAAACAGTTCAGCTGCGTCAACAATTAACAAACAGCCTTCACAGAGAGTGATGCAACACACACGACTGCTATTGCACCTCCCACAACCATAAGCATAAGCACCACTCTTCTGAACGATGGTAACCCCAAAAGTCAAAAATACAACAAACTCTTCAAAATATCCAAGATAATTGAACATTCATCATTAACAAGGCTTTTTCCTTTCTAAAAACTCATAAAATAACACTTCATTTCAAAATTTACTTTCCTAATGCAGTCTCACGCAAAGCATGCTGGGAACTGAATTTCATTCTCAACAAATCATCTTGAATTAACTTGTTGAAATTAAGTTAAACTAACTCAAAAGTATGAATTAGTTACAGGAACTCAAAACATTTAAGTTAGGATTTTTTTATATAAAATTAAGTTTACACTACTTAAACTGTTTAATTTCTTTGAACATTCGGGTTTACAGTGTATATGGTGTTGAACTAAAACAGTTTATTGTATAGAAATAACAATAGAACACAGTCACATCATGATGTGGTGTAGTGGATACGTCTTAAAATGTCTGACAGCTAAAGGATGCTGTTAAAACCCTACAACAAAAAAGTTATGAACTTTTCTGACTGGGCCCAAAGCAAAGCAGTAACCCGGATGTTCCAGGTGCACCATCCCTATAATAAGTGTATTTAAGTTGCTTTGAATAACAGCATCTGCAAAATGACTAATTAATAATAGGTATACGTTTTGGACTATTTTAAGAACATTGCTGTGTCACAAAAACAACTGGAGAACACAGGGAGTGCCAAATTTTCACTCTTGTTAAAATATGCAGTGCCCTCCTGGAATGAGTTTTTTTTTTATTTTGCAGAGGAGGATGCTGGGTAATACGGCAAGTGACTCCAGTCTTTGACGGAAAGTCACAATAGGAACATGCAGAGCAAATTGTATTCGCTTTCACCCTGTAAGGCTTGCTCGACAGGTCCTCACATTTCACCCTTAACCGATGAAGCAAAATGACATCTCTAGAATTCCTTAAGACGCTTTCTGTCCTCCAATGGTGTGTACTCGTAATTAGTGAAGCCTAGGGCTTTGGGCCGGGACAATACACAAATGCACAGACACACAACATGCTGTATTTTGGGCAGCAACAGGTTAATCAAAATACAACCAAATTGCTGTGGAGGAGGGTGTGTTCACAAAACACAGATAAATGATAAGATACAGAAACATCATAAACCTCAGAAACAAACATCTACTAATTTGTTTAAATGATCAACAAGTAATGTGCTTTTGTTTTGCACAGTACCACCTGTTTGTTTTTAGGACCTTTAAATATCAAGCATGTTTTTATTAAGATTATTAAAATAAATGAATCTGAGAAATCGTATTATTTAAGGAATTAATGATTGCTTATTTAAAGTGAAAGTTCACCCAAAAATGAAATTTCTGTCATCATTTACTCACCCTTTATGACTTACTTTCTTCTGCAGAACACAAAAGAAGATATTTCGAAGAAAGTTGGTCACCGAACAGCACTAGCCCCCATTCACTTCTATTGTATGGACACAAAACCAATGCAAGTGAATGGGGGCCAGTTGACAACATTTTTCAAAATATCTTATTTTGTGTTTTGAGGAAGAAAGAAAGTCATACAAGTTTTAAATGACAAGAGGGTGAGTAAATTATGAGATTTTGGGGGGGGGGTGAACTGCCACTCTAAAGATCACCTGGCCACAAGGGCAATATGAAGAATTTGAATACAGGTAAACATAATTTCCATTTGAAACCAAACCAATTTATTTTATAACCATTAAATCCAGGATTCAAAATATGATTATTCCTATAGCTATTTTCAGCAGAGTATGTGTTAAAATACATTTCCTCTAGTTTAACAAAAACCTTCGTATAATATCTCACAAACGTGACAAGTCAAAACCTTACCAGCAAACTCTCCAGATTCAGCGGTGACCGCTGGTCCTTGATCATCGACTCCAACTTTCTCACCCGGGTTTCTAATCTCTGTCGTGCTCCGCTTGACATTGCGGCAAATCACGGTAGACATCAAACCGAGATGATCAAACTTTAACAATCCGAATCAAGCTTGTCTCTACCTGCCCCGTAACCCAACGCTACAGGCACATCATCAAAATTCACTGGAACTAAACGAACGAGCTGTTCAGAAGCCAAAAGAGTCGTGCACATACATATATCGCAAAGTCGTGGCTAAATAAATGACGGCGTCTTCCTCGTCGCGGCGAATCAAAGGTTGCGACCTACGCGTTCAGGAAGGCAGTCGAGTCCGTCTTTCCCGCTGCGGTTCAAAGTTACGAGGAAAACACGTTCCGTGTAAAGATCTGAAATCGCACCATTGATCTTCTTGACTGTGATTTGTCTGAGTAAATGAAGCAGAGGGAGGGTCAGTAACACATCTGAACGGTGTCCCTTATTGCCACTGCCACCAGTGAATGTGTGTTTCTTTGTTGCAATGCGTGTCCCTCCCCTGCGGGCGCTGGAATTCTTGGGATCTTATCTAAGCCATCGCTTTAACCAGTCTACCGTCACTCTCTAAATACGACTCCATGCTAAACTGGGTATATTTAGCCGCTTACATACATGTATTTTTACATTTATCCCTCTTTGATGGCACGAGTAGGCTTATTCTAGACCAGAATATCGTTTTCATGTTGGGTGTTACGTGACAAACAGTATGGCTACATTGTATAGTATAGTAAGCACACAAATAAAAAAATATTAAGAAAAGGTATAAAATGTGAAAAACTACATGTCTATGGTGAATTTTTTTTTCATTTGATTATTCGATGGTGCAAATTGAAAAAAAAAAAACCTGCAAAGAGTTACACAGATCAATAGCCTATATTTCATTTTCTCAGTTTTATTATTTCAGTGTTTGATTTTCTTTATGATTTGTGTTCTCTGACTGAACACAGCCTTCCAGTAGTACGGTGTGAATGGAAAACAGCTGACACGGTTTGTGATTTATAAGGTATAGTCTGACACTGCAGAAGATCACAAACTAGCTGTAGATCAGACACTAGGCACATGACGTACTAGTTCTTGATAGTACTGATAGTGAAAATGCATAATATTTCCATTAATGAGGAATATATAACACACCTAAAATGTGTTTCATACGAAACATCGAAAAGATCAGGTTTTATTTAAGTCAAACGTTTTTTCAGACTGAATATGATAAGGAGGTGGTATACAAGTATACGCCCACTTCTTGCATGTGAGGAACGAGGAAGCAGTTTGTTGTTTCAGAATCATGTCCCCAGGGTTTGGCTTGCTATCTTTTCAATCGAGCAGACCAGGGAAAGCTGATTTCGAAAAACCCACCATTTAAACCAGTTTAAGGAATTGTTTATTTTTATTGTATATAACCACACAATGTTTATATTTAGTCTATATTTGAATACATTTTTCTTTAACTCGTCCTTACGTTGTACATAAACATAGGTTTAGACTTGATTTTAGGGGACGTTGAAATCACTTCCATTCAAACACTAAACTAAATTTCCATTTCTTTATTCGTTTCATGGTTTGCGAGTTTAATTTGAGTGTATGCACTTTCAAAAAACACTCAAATAAATAAATTGTAAGAACCAGCCACGGATGTTGCTAAACACTGACCTCTGGTGGTTAAGATGATCAAGTTTTAAAAAGCAGGTTTGCAGAAAAAGGAATTTGCCGAAATTACCATAAAAATGAATAAACATATTCAGCATTTTTAACAGATAGGTAACATAAAAACATATATAAAAAACATATTTAAACTTTCATCTTACCTACGTTTCTGAAATACTGCCTTGTTGTGTTGTCGTGGTGGTTGCCATGACAAATGAACACATGAAGCTACGCTCGAGATGGAGGCAACAGACTATTGCTGCAGTTTGTATTAAAGTGAGTAAAACAAACAAATAAAGACAATTATTATGTTAAATAGACGCATACGTCTATTTGCACTAAAAGTGTAAGAAATTATTTGATTTGTTGTAATTCTACAGATACCAGTAGATGTTGTGGTAGGCTAACACTGCTCTGCACAAATGAGCTAATATAATAAACAGAATTAGAAGGTTCGTCGTCATCCAAACACTTAGATTTGAAGTTAATTAGGACAACTGTAATAAATTGTCTATAGATAATTATTACAGATGATTTTACACTGAACTCGAAGTTTGATTTGTAGGACAACAAAGTTGTTTATTGGATGTAAACAAACAGCTTTGCCCTCTGCTTTACAGTAACAGACGCATCGCATCGTCCAACAATGTCGACCACTGTATGCAATCCACCCACCTTCCCTTTAATTGATAAACTCATCGAGGATGAAGCAGAGAGAGAGATTCTGCTTTCCAAACCAACATGTTTCATCATCATTGGAAAACCAGTGGGTTTCCAGCATGCACTTTTACCTATAAAAAAATTAAACTATTCATAATGCTTTTCCTCATTGTGTGATTATTTGTATGGTTTATAGGGTGTTGGCAAATCTACTCTTGCCCGGAAATTAGCAATGACTTGGAATTGTATCCTCATTGATGGTAACTTTGGTCAGGTGTCTTTGATATGACATTGCCATTTTTCAATGTGAACTTTCTGATGAACACGTTTTAATGTTTTACCCTGTTCAGATACAGATATTCTCAAAAGCCACATCAGTGATAAAACAGAACAAGGTATAGAGGTGTGTGTCGCTGTTTTTATTTTACAATGACAATGCTTTTAAATACACTGATACACTGTAAACAGCCCTATCTGTGTCAAATAATACATTTTTGTTTCAGCTCTTAAAGATTCTGGCTGAAGGAAGAGCCGTTCCAGAGGAGATGATGGTGAAGTTAATTGTTGACCGGCTTCAGTCACCTGATATAGAACATTACGGTAAGAGTTTGACAAAATCAACATACTGTAACCTAAACTTAACCTGATTTAAGGTTTAAATGCCAGCAATTGTATTTAATGCTCACCGAAGTTAACATTGTTAACAACGCTAACCTCAAACAATCTTTGGTTACTGTACGACTATTAGAGTTTACATGTCTCGTTTTGAAACCTGTTAGTAACATTAACTTGTTTCTATGGTGGTCGAGCAGGTTATGTCCTGGCCTGTTTACCATCAATCTCAGAGGAATACGTGAAGATACCGGAGCAAATAGACCTGATCAAAAACCTCAAAATGCCACCAGACTTCATCATTAACATTAAGGTGGCCCTTTACTATTTCATATCTTAAAACAATTCATACCAATCTGTTATTTCATTGCCAAAAAAAAATCGTTCATACGATGCGAAGTCAATAACAAATGTATTGTATGTCTGTGTGTAGTGTGCAGACAAAGACCTGATCCAGAGGCTGTCAGGTGAGCGTCAGCATCCTGAGACAGGTCGTGTGTTCCAGACTGAGAAGCTGAACGCTGTAAAGAAAGAAACTCCCAGGAAAAGCATCAACATAGAGGAAGATGAAGAACCAGAAGATCTGGATGAAGAGGTATGATTATATTAGACAAATGTATTGAGTTCAGTACATTATTGCCATTAGTCAGTTTTGATTAAAGCATCCGCCAAAAGCATATAAAATACTTTAGTAATAGTGCATACAGTAAGCTACATCTATAAGTACAAACTAAAGTTCATGTATTTGTTTAAGATGGAAGAGATGGAGCTAGATAAAGACATGATCACACAGCTAGTGAGAGTGAGAGAAAATGATCCAGAGAACATCAACAGCAGAATCAGGCTCTATAAGAACATCATGCTCAGGCCTCTAGAGGTGAGGACACTCATTGTAAACCGACATGCTATGACTGAAACAGACATTTATACCTACTGTATGTTTGTTTGATGTGTAGGATTACATGGCAGAGCATAATCCCCCATACTTAATTGAGCTGGATGGAAACAAGGACCCAGAGGAGATCTTTGAAGTGGGTGACCTCCGTCAAGGCTATAATTCCTGTTAACATACAACACCGTCTTGAAATTGATCTCAAACCTTTTGAATTGTTTGTGAATAGTCAGTGACGTATCGTTTGGAGTCCATGGCTGTGAGATGTGCAGCCATGCCCGTGCGTTTGATGACGATGGAGGAAACAGAGCTAGCAGATCAGATGGAAATGGTCAGATATTATAAGCATAGACGTCTCTTACACGAACTGATCAAGGCAGAGAAAGTATCAATGCTCTTATTATCTGCCACTTGTAGGAGGAGCTGTTAAGAACCTTGTCCTCTGGTAAGATTGTCGCACCGGGCTTTAACTGGCGTAGGAGTCGATGGTCCTCCACCTGTCCCGTGGCTCTAAAAGAAGGCAGGGTCATCAAGGGCAGACCTGAGTTCTCCATTAGGTTAGTGAAAACATTCGATTGATTTATGATATTATGTGAGAGACCATTAATGAAAGTCACATTATACTTTCCATTAGCTTCATGGATAAGATCTACATCTTGTCGTCTCAGGATGCTCTGCAGAAGTTCACGACAAACCCTCGACTTTACCTGCTGCCGCCCATGCCCCATCTGCCATTCAGGGTGTCTGTGATCGGGCCACCATGTTCAGGAAAGAGCACAATGTCTGCTCTGCTAGCAAAGCATTATGGGGCTGTGTTGGTGGATGTAGAGGCATTGATGGAACGAACCCTGGCTATGTTCAGACGTGATATGCTGGATAAAGCACGTCACAATGCCACACTCGCAGCCCTGGACCAGGTCAGAGCCAGAATGGAGATTGAGGCTACACATACATCAGGTTAGAAAGCTGCAAAAATAGAGAGTTGGTAACCTGTTTTTGAATAGTATTGATATTTAAAGCCATGGCTTTTGCATTTTGCAAATTCTGAAAACATACTTTAGGGTAGAAAACAGGCTAAATGCAAATGTGAAAACTCGAAAATGGAAAACAGTTGTTGCAATAGTAGAATAATAACCCTTACAGTATACTGCAAGTTCATTTTATTGATTATACTTAAGTAAAGTATACTTTATGTAGAAAGTGTATTAGTAGTATAATTAATAATAGTTGGGACGAAATTGGTCCACTTTTTAGTTTATACAAGTATACTTTTAAGTATGATTTAAGTGCAACATTAGTCAATTTGAACTATTTTATACCGCAACTACTGTATACTAGTTAACTACTAGGACTCATAGTTTACTCATTTCAAACTTGTAGCGCATTTCTTAGTGTATGAAAGCGCAATTGGAAGTACTGTATACTCAGTAAACTACTAGTTTAGTAGTTTTTAAACTGAGTATGAACTAATTTTTCGTTAAGTGAACTTAAAACCATACTTATAGGTTCATATTTTTATATCATATATTATATTGTTATTGCGTAAACCTGAACATGTTACGTTATATGATTTTGTATAGTATATACTGTATTTTTTTTAGTTTATCTCAAACTACTTTGAAATAAATGTCGCTAAATAAGTCGCTTTGGATAAAAGCGTCTGCCAAATGCATAAATGTAAATGTAAATATAACTAAAGATTAAGTACAAGTATATGTCAAATGTACCGTAATTAATTTGTTATATACTTAAGTGTAATTAATAACAGTATATTACTAAGGCGTACATAAAAAGTAGACTGAAAATAAAGTTAAAATAACTATACTAATAGCACTCTTGGATAAAAAAAAATTCTGAGGGATCTTCATAGTTTGTTTTGCATTGTTTAGATTTGAGTGAATTAGAAACTAGTCTGACTTTGTCTTAATACTAAAGACGGTATTTCTTCATTTATCTTGACAAAGTGAAAACCGATGAGGGCAAGTCTGATGAAACATACTCAGGTGAGAGAAACCTACAGCTAACATGGACTTTACACCACACATTGTCCTTCATTAGTATTGATATAGTAGTGTGTATTCACCATTGAAAATTTGAGTAGTGTGAGTTTGTTCAACTATGCATATTGTTAACTGGTATCATTTACCTTATTTATTGCAGATATAGACCCAGTTGGTGAAGACAGTGAGAAAGGTACATTTAAGTTAAAATGTAATCCAGGGGAGTGTGATTGTGAACAAATTGTATATTTCAAACAACACAGTTTTGTGAATTGAATGTTTTTTTCTGGGCACTATGAGGTAAATATGCCTACAGTAGTTTGGCGATGTGTTTCCTACAGGAAAAGAGGTGACAAAAGATCACCCAGATGTTCAAGCTCTTGTGGAAGAAGCCATGAAGGAGGCAGAACAATCTCTAACCTCAGCTCCACCAGAGCTTTATTTGGAGGCCCTGGAAAAGCTCTTAAGAGAGGTGGAACTATTATTATGTCACTTCCCCATACTTCCTAGATGTTTAGAGTAGCCCACCTGTAAACGTCTTGCTTGTGGGCTTTTAGATTGACACTGAAAATGAGGATGCTGAACATGAAAGGGGTTGGATACTGGACAATTCTTCCGGATCACATCTGATCACCATTGAGGAGATACATGGTGCTATAGCACCTGAAGTCATATTCTGTCTAAAAGACAATCACGAGGAAGGTTAGATAGAGATCTACTCGCATGTCTGTTTGACAACTACTGAACCTAGTGATGGTTGTTTAGGCCACAATGTCCACTAGGTTGTAATGGTCACTTATTGTTAATTCAAGGAATAACAATCCTAACCAGGATGTACGAGCAGAACAAAGATGAGGTTGATCGGGCTGTGCTGACTCGTCTACAAGAAGAACGTAAACTGCAGAAATCACAAGACAGTCATGAGACACAGTGAGTCTGGGGGCAATTAAAGGGCACAGGTTCAGTAAACACATTGTAAGCCTGTAGAGAAATAAGGCATTAAGGCATTGGCGGTCTCATAATGTTACTTAGGGAAGTGGCTTACATAATCCATATTAGGTGTCAGTGGAATTGCATTGTTATTGTGGTGATGTTTTTCAGGATACACATTGAGGACACAAAGAAAGTTTCACAGCCCGCTGACACTCAGTCCAAACTCAAGACTGTACCTGAGGAGTTAGATGGTATTAATCCTGGATATCATTGTTTTTTCCTTTACATTCCTACTGCAGCCTCCAACTCTAATAAACAAACTCTTATTAAACATTAAAGGACTTCCTACATATTAGTGTGGCACCCTTTGTAGTTTTAAACTGTGTGATTGTGTATTAAAAGCAAGTTTTGATGAGTATTTGTATGTATTTACAGAGACTTCTGATAAGTCTGATGAGGAAGGCCAAACTTCAGTTACATTACATGATGACGGTTTGGACTTATATTGTCTATAATAAATCCACATGCTTTTCCTTTTCTTTAGGGCCAGTTGTAATTTTATGACGTTTGAAGTGTATGTGTACATATCTACTTGTGTCTGTGTGTGCAGATGTGGTGCTGCCAATGGTGTGGGAAAAGGGTTTTCCTGAAGGTCCAGAGATGGATGCCTTTAGATTGCAAGTTAAGCAGTTTTTGAAAGATTGGGAAAACATGGAACATACCCTCACCTGCAACTATGCAATACTGGATATTACTAACAAAACCTCTCAGAACATCCTCCAAGAGATGATTCATCATATGAAGAGTATGTAAAGTCTGTGTGGTTCATTCTTTTTTAATAGTGGTCACTCATTCATTTAGTATATCTGTCTCTCTTTCTCAGAGCCATTTAAACACACAGCCATGAAGATGTCTACTGTAGACCTAGAAGATGAAGAAGAAAATATAAATGCATTGGAACAGGCTGAGAAACAAGACTATGCTGAGGAAGGGGAAGAAGATGAATCTGAGGTCAGAACATTTGCTTAAAGAATGGATGTTTATTTTTAAAGTGATAGTTCACCCCGAAATGAAAAATCTGTCAACATTTACTCACCATTTTGTCACTTCAAACCTGTATGACTTTCTTTCTTCCACAGAACACAAAAGAAGATATTTAAAAAAATGTTGTCAACTGGACTCCGTTGACTTGCACTGCTTTTGTGTCCATACAATAGAAGTGAACGGGGTCCAGTGCTGTTCGGTTACCAAAGTTGTTCAAAATATCTTATTTTGTGTTCTGCGAAAGAAAGTCATAAAGGTTTAAAATGACAGGAGCGTGAGTAAATGATGACAGAATTTTCATTTTTGGGTGAACTATCACTTTAATTATATTACAAAGAAAAATAACCTATTTTCTTTCTTGTTGACTTATCTTATACAAACAAGCACGGTATGTGGAACATACAGCGTGTTTTAACCTTAAGTCATGTATACACATTGCATTACATCTAAAACAAACAATAATATTCGTTTTAGCCGTGTCATATGACTCCTTTAAAAATAAACAAAAGTCATCTAGCAAGAAGATGTCAGTTTGACGTCATTTGACTTTAACTCGCATAAAAACATGTTTGTAATGTCTAACTTGTGTCTACAATTAATCAACAATTAAATACCCTTACAAAAAAGAAGTTTAATCAAGTTATTAGTTAACTTATTGCTATTAGTGCTATTAGTTAACTTATTTTTAAAAAATCTGAAAGTATACTTTAAGTCTTTATACTGTACAATTTGTAATATACAAAATTGCCAATTTAGTCCCAAGCAGTAAATAGCAGTAAAAAGTAAAGTAGTACACTCACAAGTATACTAGTACTTACTACACAAAGAATAGTTAACAATACCTGAACTTAGAACTTTAGAATTAACTTAAAGTACACTTATTGTTGTAATGGGAAAAATCACACACAGATGAAAGAACGTGTTCCGCATAAACAACCTCTTATTGACTCTTAGAGTAACACTCTTGTGATCCGATGGTCTCAGGTGGAGCTCACCTTAAAGAGGCAGCTGGGAGACACTAAGCATTTTTGTCCAGTGGTGTTGAAAGAGAGGGGCACCCTATGCCCGTGTCTAGACGAACATGCTGCCAAATACAGAGAGAAAGTCTATTATTTCTCCAGCACAGAGGCACAAGACAAGTTCATACAGAACCCTGAACTCTACACATCAAACACAGAGCTACTAAAGGTATGACTAGAATGTTACCAAGACAAATGATTAAAACAAACACAAGTTGTGAGACAACCAACCTCTGACCTTTTTATGCCCTTGCATGTGTGCCGCTAGCCACCTGCGCTGCGCGTCTTCATGCTAGGAGTAAGGGGCTCGGGTAAGACCACCCATGGGAAATGGCTTGCAAAGCAACTGGGTGTCTTCCACATCCAATTCAGAGAGCGGCTACAGGAGCTAATCCTACGAAAGACCAAGACACGCGTGTCATACGCGGATGATTCGGAACCCCCTGAGGAACGTCAAGAGGAGATTAAGACCCTGCTGGAAACTCAGAGCACAGTCTCACCTCCTGACCCGGAAGACAAGCCTGGACATGATGAGATTGCATCTGATGAGGCTGACATAAAGGTAAGGGGCTATAAGTAAGAAGTTTGATTTTATTTAATGTATTGTATCATTTCTTGGTAAGTAACGTTATGAATTGATGTTTGCAGGAAGATCCAGGATTGACCCATGATGAAGAGACCATAAAAGCATACCTGCAGTATGGAGATCCTCTCCCACCAGAGATACTGGAAATGGTTTTATTACAGTGGTGGGATCAAGAACCCTACAAGTAAACAAACTGGTCACTGAGACACACACCAAACATTTGCACAACCTTAGCGTGCGTAGCTTTCAACTCCTATCATTCTCTAAGATCCACAGGGTTTATTCTGGAGGGATTTCCTCAAAACCATGAAGAGGTATCCTTCATGGTGGAGCGTCACTTGTTTCCAGACGTGGTGGCAGTGATGTCAGTAGAGGTGGCTGAAGTGGTGCAGCGTCTTCTGCCTGCACGGCTCATGCGCTGGAGAGAGAGGCGAGACTGCAGACGAGAACAGCTGCGTTTGGTTGCAAAGCTGCAGCGAGAGCTGAGGGTAAAGGTCTTTGCACATACAGTCCGAAATTTTCGTATGCGTTTTTTCGTATTTGGCTCTCGTTTGTACGGTGTCTCTGAATTGTTAAAAAAGGCCACTCAAAATGCTTGATACGGATGCGAAAACGCAGAAAATCGAACCCGGTCCGAATTTTTTTATGACGGACGAAAATATCGGAGGCAGTGTGTAAATGTCATTGACACAACATGAGGTCGTATTTATTTTTTAACGTGCGGAAATTTCGGACGCAAATTTCGGACTCAATGTGCAATGGGCTTAAGCGTCAACTTTGGGTCGCAGATGGTTGCAAAATCCAAACTAATAAAATGACCGACAGGAAACAAAAGAGCTGAAACAAATGTTTCGTTTTGATTAAAAATGCACTGAACTATGTTCAACCACAGGAGAAGGCCATCACCCAGAGAAGAGCTGAGCTTATGGCTGAGCGATCTCTCAAAGATCCCAGCTCAAGACTCCTAAAGCATCCAAAAGATGAGGTCAGTGATCATACAGTTATTGTCTTGATTTGGTAAATCTTCAACTGTTCTGATTTAAGATTTTGTTCCATAGGAGGATGAGGAGGGTCAAGGAGAAGCAGAGGAGATGAACGAAGAGGAGCAGGAATGGGAGGAGATTGAAGCCATGCTGCTGGAGGAGTTTCCTCCTGAGGAAGAAGAGGCAGAAGAAGAGGACACAGAGGATAATGCAAAAGAGAGGCTAGAGATGGAGATCAGTCAGAGGTTTGAGAAGGATGACAACAACCTCACCAGTATGATGGTAACGGAAGCTTATCTGTCCTAAAAGATCATATTAGAAACACATTTTAAGAAGTTATCATCTTCTGAAATTCCTAAGGAAACAATTATATTTTAGAAATCCTGCTGATAATTTGTTAATGTATTTTATATAGGAATTTCTCACAGAGAACCAAATCCTTCGCCTGGATATAAACACAGGCCGCTTGCCTCGGATTGTAAGGTACCAGCTTCTACAGGGAGTCAAACCTCTGGTGGTGAATAGAGACTCTCTATTTCTGAAGTGCCAGCCAATCAGCTACAGTCTTGCTAGAAAACTCCTATACTGTTCCTACAAATATCCCAGTGGCTTCGGGTGCTGGGATCCTGTTAGGGTAAGACTGATCTACAACATACTTTCAATTATTTTGTTCATAATCATAATCAAAATCAGCCCAAGAGAGCAGGGAGATAAACTTTGCTGTTATGGTTTTGTAGTACGCAGAGGGAGATTTTATCCAGCCTCCCCAGGGCTCTTCCAACACATTCCCCATCATCCTGCATCAGTTCATCTACTTCTTTGCCTCCATGGAGACGCGCAACACCTTCATTCTCAATCCAATCAAATACCTCCATCAACCAAAACCCAGTCCTTTCCTGCCAATCAGACTGGCCATCACTGGCTCATCCAAAGCAGGCAAAACCACAGGTCAGATTTCAAACCCGCATTGTCAAACACTGGAAATGAAATACAAGCCACTATAAGGATTCTATTGCATAAACAATCTAATAAGTTGTAGTGTTTATGATTGCAGAAAAAGTAACTAACAGCATCTTTATCTCTCTGTTTCTGTGTACCTAGTGGCACAGATGTTTGAAAGTAAGTTTGGTGTAGCTCGGCTGTCTATTGGGGATGCGATACGTACGGTGCTCAAAAACCACGGCAGAACTGATCTGAGTCATCAAGTGCAGAAGCATTTGAACCAGGGCCTGACCGTACCTGATGAACTAGCCATCCAGTGCCTTGAAGTGGCTTTGATGAGCCCGGTCTGCAGCACTCGTGGGTGAGGCACACTGCTACAAGAAAAACTGCTTAGAAAATGACAATTATTTCACCATGTACTCACCCTCATGTCATTTCAAAGACTTTTCTAACTTTTGCAGAAGATATTTTGAAGAATGTTAGTAACCAAACAACACCGGCCCCCATTGACCTCCATTGTATGGACACAAAACCACTGAGACATTTTTTCTTTTGTGTTCCACAGAAGACTGAAAATAGTTTTGAATGACATGAGGGTGAACATAAATGACAGGGCTATGCCTTAAAGGCCTGTTTTACAGTAGTCTACCTGCAACACAGTAACTAGATTGGTTCTCTCAGATTTGTGTTGGACGGCTTCCCTGTGACCAAGCAACAGGCTGAACTGATGGAGTCCTGCAGCATTATTCCTATGCTAGTGACTGAACTCCAGGTAGACACAGCGGAAGTGCTGAGAAGAGGCCTGAAAGACAGGGAGAAAAACAACAGGTCAGACCTTCACGATTTAAACAGCTATATAAACAAAATGCAACATCATCACTAAAGTTGCAAATGTTTGGTACTTTCTGTAATACTAGTTGCCTAATGGCTTTGTCAATGTAAAATGTGTAAACTTTATGTGAGTATACAAAAATTCTCTATTTCCGGTAGGTCTTACCCAACACTCGACCGCCCACATATCCTAAACGTTCGCAACTCTTGCTTCATGCGGGAGGCTGAGATGGTCAGGCTGTATCTCCAGCAGAAGTATCACAACTGGATTCCCATTGATGCTCGCAAGAGCAAGTGGTGGGTGTGGGAGAAAGTTTTAGATGAGGTTGGCATTAGCATGGCACACATTCGTGCTTACCTGGAACGGATTCACAAAGGTGAGAGCGTGCAAATGACACCTAAGTGTAAAACCAGAGAAGCAATATATAAGTAATATATATATATATATATACATTATTAGACATGAAATTTGGAGTGACTATTGTGTTGCTTGCAGGCCAGGCAGCCAGTATACACAGACTGTGTATTACCCCACAAGAGCTGCAGTCTCGGCTGGGAGAGTTTGGGCAGTACTGCCCTGTTAGCTTGGCTCTCCATCGCCATCTGGTGGATTGTTCCCATAATACCTCTCTGGAATTAGCTGCAGAATTCAGGGGCCGCTTCTACAAAATGGCCAGCAGAGAGTTTCTAGAGGTAAAGTAAAGTGTCTGATATAGGAAATACAATAGAACTTCAGGCTTTAGATAACTCACTACTTCTCAATTTGTTTTTTGAAAGAAATTTTTAGAGTCTCCAGAGGAGTTTGTTTCTCCTGGCTGCCCCCACCCACTGCCCTCTCCTGCACTGCTCCCCCAAAAACTGAGTGCTGGTCAGGTGAAGAGACGATTTCCTCAGCAAGTGGAGATGAAGGGTTTTTGCCCCGTCACTTATCTGGATGGTCAACAGAGGTATATATATATAAGACTATGATTTGGATCATTAATACTATAAATTATTTTATTTGCAAGATAATGTTTATTAGACTTAAGTTTTTAGGTCTATAATTAAGTTTTTTTACTACTAAGTTTTTCTTTGCATCTGTAGATATAAGGCTTTGGTACGTGGAAATCTGGAGTACGCTGTTGAATATAGAAATAGGATCTATATCTTTGAGAATGAGAAGAAACAGGAGCAGTTCCTCCGGTAAGTAGTCAGTCCAGTAATTTGGAACAAATAAAGGTTTGTGAATCACAATTGGCTTGTTGTTTTTGTGCGTGTAGCTTGTTGAGTTTTTACTCGATCTACCTATTTTTAATGTATTAATCTCTTTAGGGCTCTGATCAAAGAGTTTACAGTATATACAAAATACATAAGCATGAATATAGATCCTCTATACGTTATCAATTAACTTAACCACCATTAATAACTAAATATCATCAAAAGCAACATTGATAATAGTAGACACATGTGATATGACAAAACTATGCTGAAAAAATTCACAACAGAACTGTTTTTAGGTCACCACAGATTTACTGGGATCTAAAACTTCCACATAAACTACCTCCTTTGGAAGATCCAGTCTTACTAACATCTTTACCGATCCAGGGCTATTTGGAACAAGTAAGGAGAGCACTGATACTCAAAGTCTCTTATTCTGCTGTGCCATATATACAGTAGCCTATATTCAATTAACATGGTGTTTGTTACCTTTTTTCACTTAACAAAAGGTTCTGTTTATAAAAAAAAACTTTTAAAATGGGCTTTTGGGTAAAGATCTGGGTTAGAAGATTCATCACACAATCTTGTGACATTCATTTAACATCTTTAACCACCATTTAACCTTGTTTCCATAGAGTGTTGCATTATCTGTCATCAAAGCCATGACTGCAGTAGGAAAACTCAAGCCAAAGTTTCCTTTCCTCAGTGTGAAGAGATCTGCTATTTTGCATCTGGCTTTTCACCTGAAAGGTGCCGTTTTTGTTCGTTTCTTTCATTATTTATGAAAAGCTTGGTATAGAACGCTATTATTACAAATATAAGGTATGAAAGTATTTTTCCACACCTGATTTACTTACTGTCTACCTATCCACACTCACAGCATTTAACAGCAAGAACCCTGACTATATTCGGGAAAAGTACAAAAGGAAACTTCAAGAGTTTGAGGCAGGTTGTGAGCTGCTTTCATACCTGAGTACCACTCTGAGCAAGTACAGATCTCCTCATTGCGTACCTCCAGATGTTTCACAGAAGCTGGCCAAGTTTCTGGCCATGGAAAAGTCTACCCAAACAGCCTCGGGCCTCATACAGCTTGGGGGCATTTTGACAACATGAAGTAGCCTAATAAAAATCTTGAGAAAAACACCGAATTTGAAGATTTTGGCTGATATGAAATCAGTAAGATTTGCACTCAAACGTTTGGAGTAAACGTAAAAAATACTGTATTTTATTCAATTAACAAAGCATGATCTTAATAAATATGCTTTAACTTATTGTTGTTGTTGTTGTTGTTGAGTGTTACTCGTTAGAATGTTTAATATGTACTTGTATATATATTTCTGTAATATAAAATCGAATAGATTAACACATCTAATAAAATAATAAATAAACGTCAGTGGAAAACGTAATTTTATCCTTATCTGGAACGAGTTTTCGTGCGGCGGTTATTTTTGCAAAAACGTCGTTTGGAATTCGCCACTTTCCTCATAGCGCAGCGCGCGACTCGGTTTCCACGGAAACGGGACTCTACCATCAAAACATGGCGTCTGCAATACAATTACAAATCGTCGGTCTGATGAACAAATACAATTTCCAAATAGCCAAAGGCATTGCAGAGGTAATTTTTAAATGATTATCACTATGTATTTACATTGTAGCGTCTTGAATTGTCTCAATAAAGATGCATATAAAGTCACTGAAGCTCACGTTTACATTAGGGATTGAAAAATAAATTCACGGAGTCGTTTGATGATCCAGTTATTCTGCCACTGCTCGAATGTGACTGGCATGGCTACTTATCTAACAAAAAGAGGGTAAGACAACAGTTCATTGTTTTGATCCTTTGTCTGCACTGTTTCATTTTCTAACAAAATCAAGTAAGCATTAAATGTATTAAAAATGTAACGTTAAAGACATTTACAGACATGATACTGTGTTAAACTTTAATTTAAGTTAAACTTTAATTAAAAGTTAACTAACATCAAGGAAGATTGAAAACACACATTTAAGTATTTAAAACTTAATGTTTAACAGTTTTTTAAACCAACATTGCTTTGTAAGAACAGTAAATTGGACAAAAATATAAATCATGACCTGCATGTATTTCCTACTTTTGAGATCTAAATTAAATTATAATAGGTAAAAAAAAAGATATAGGCTAATGCCTTTTAAATGTAATTTGGTAGAGGACTGAGTTTCAGTGCTTGAGTAAAGTACACATCCTTCATACTACTTTAATTTAGTAATGATTGACTTACAGTATAATTGCTTTATACCCCTGCTTCTGAAGGAGCTGAAAGGAGAGGTTTGGCAATACACCGGCTGTCTTATGTGCTTTGTAAACGGTCAGTTGCTCGGTGATGAGAGGAAGCTATCCAGCTGGGCAGAAAGAGAGTGGAAGTTTTCTTTCCATCGACCACAGGCACTTTATAAGGCCCTGGCTGAGGAGTATTACAGCAAGAACCTACGAAGCACTGGGGTAAATAAACAAAATAAAAAATAATTCAGTCTTAATCCAATGAATGAAAAAACATCTTAAATTATGTGGCTAGTTTTGCAACAAATATCTTATTATGAATTTCTTTCACCACAGCACATTTTTGTTTATATGGACGTTGAAATTGGTGGACAGGCAGCTGGCAGACTGATGTTTGAGGTAATGATTCTTTCTTTGGGTAAAGTGAGTTACCGTGGAAATATTTTCCATTTTTTTACCCTCAAGAGTTCTTATTTGTAACTTTTGTGTCAGCTGTTCTCAGAACTGTGTCCAAAGACATATAGGAACTTTAAGGCCTTATGCACTGGAGAGGTAGGCTTGTCCAAGAGTAATCTTGAGTTGAGCTACAAAGGTTCGATTTTCCACAGAGTTGTGCCAAATGGCTGGGTGCAGGGAGGAGGTAAGATGCTGTATTAGATGTATGCATGTATACAATGCATACTACAGTAGCAGTAAACCTCGTGACTATGTAATTGTTTCTATGGTTTTCTCTTGCAGATATTCTACCTGGAAGGAAAGGCAATGGGGGAGAGTCTATCTATGGCCCAACATTTGAGGGTATGTACAGAGGCAAAATGCATTTGTAATTTGTACATTTATAAAAGTGTGTAAACTGAAACGCTGACTCACACATAACAAGAATGAAATGGTTTTACAGATGAGAATTTTATTGTCTCTCACAACAAGCGTGGCATCCTGGGAATGGCTAACCAAGGTCCACATAGCAATGGTTCTCAGTTCTACATCACACTACAACCAGCTTCCTGGATGGACTACAAATACGTGGCATTTGGGTAAATGACAAAAAATATAACTCCAAAAGATTGCATATTGATTTAATATTTTACAAAAGATTTTAGCTAAAGAGAAAGCTTACACTTCAGAATTCACATTTTAGCTTCATTTATATTAGTTGACCTACATGTCACATTGTGCGCCTTTCTATCCCAGGCAACTTGTTGAAGGCACAGAGGTTCTGAAGAAACTAGAGGAAGTGCCCGCATACAACGAAAGGCCAAAGCAAGACTGCAAAATAATAGCCTGTGGAGTGATTGAGCCCTGAGTTCTCATATAGCTCACATGAATAATGCAAAAATGTAACTACCTGTTTTAGTATGTTTTTTAATCTATGTCGCTTGTTTGTCTTATTACATGCACATTCAAAAACAAATAAATAATATAAATAATTGAAAATAATTTTCTATCAATTCTGTCGCTATAGCACATTTTCATAATACACATTGTTTTAAACAGATATATATATATATATATATAAATATAAAAAAGAGAATATAAAAAGTATATAAAACGTTTTTATTATTCTCCCGCATATTCTCGCGGTAATTTGATGTCATACGCCGATCGCTCTACGCAGCGCCGCCGCCGCATGAAGTCGAACCGAATATGTAAAGAGTTTGAGTAAAACACTGGAAGCAACCACCCGTTTGCATCTCGCTACGGCTCTATAATACATCTTGAACATATATTTAATGGTAACGGACAAAAACACACACAGCACCATGAATACACCGTTTTCTCCTCCGCTCTACAGGCAGAGATATCAGTTTGTTGTTGATTACGTGCAAACGTACCGTCCTCGAAAGGTAAAAACATGTCAAGTATTTGAATAAATACTGTCTTTTTGGGGTCTTATTACCTGCACTGGATTTCTCAGGTAATTGATTTAGGATGCGCCGACTGTTGCTTGCTTGGAAAGCTCAAGTTTCATCGCGACTGTGTACAGTTATTAGTGGGGGTTGATATAAACGCTGCTTCACTTCTAAAAAGACGGTAAGTCATTCATCCTAGACTCATGCTGATGATACAGATTGATGGTTTCCACTACGAAAGCCATTATATGTCTCATTAAACATCAGCATTAAAACCATTCCATAATTTCTTTATGTAGTGTGTGTGTGTTTTGGACCTTATGTCTATAGGAGTTAATGTTGTTTTGTTGGTTCCCATACACAGTTCCACTTAAAGAATCCCACACCTTACCAGTAGAGACTCACAGAGACCATTACAGTTTCCATTAAAACCAATACTATTCCCATAATGCTATTAAATCCATTAGAATGTTTCTGTTTTTTTTTTCTTCCACATGGATCCAAAGCAGTATAAGGAGTAACATTTAAATAGCATTTTGTTGTGATACTACTGTGAGACTGGCCCAAGATTGGCAATTACGGTAACTATGATATTCATTTTTCCAGGCGTTCACTGGCCCCACTCATGAGTGATTACCTACAACCAAGCAATGGGCCTTTGACCATTGAGTTATACCAGGGCTCGGTCACAGAGAGAGAGCCGTGCACTAGAGGATTTGATCTTGTGACCTGTGTTGAGTTGTGAGTTTTGTTTCGTTTCTCTAGCTGTATTATTTTAATAGCATGTTTTACCTGAGCTGTGTGGAAAAAACACCTTATCCTGTGAAGAATCGAACACCTGGAACTTGCGGAGGTGGAGAGCTTCTCAGACGTGGTGTTTGGGTACATGGCACCAGGTGCCGTGATCATCAGCACACCCAACTCAGAATTCAACCCACTCCTGCCGGGCTTGAGAGGATTCAGAAACTATGACCACAAGTTTGAGTGGACCAGATCTGAGTTTCAGGGCTGGTAAGTAAATATTCCATATTTAATACAGGCACTCATTTGTATCCATGCTATTCACGATTAATAATTTCCTGGATTATAACTTGAATTTCAACTCTTTTTCACCCGTAGGGCTTACAGAGTTTGTAGAGAATATGGTTACTCTGTACAGTTTACTGGAGTTGGAGAAGCCTTTGACTGTTGGACAGATGTGGGATTCTGCACCCAGATTGGTGTGTTCCAGAGAAATTATGATGGGACAAATTGGTCCATGACTACCACTGAGCATTTGGAACCCTCGGTGTACAGACTGGTGAGAACACGGGGTGTTCCAATCACATTTCCTTATTTGTCTAAAGGATTCAAATTATAATTGATAGTTTTCTCCCCAAGGGAAATATTATTGCAAACATATAATTGTTTTATTATTATTAAGTTGTACAGGGTGGTGTATCCGAGCCTCTGTGATAACAACATCTACCAGAAGACTCTGGTTAATGAAGTCCTGTATGAGGCACAACAACTGAGACAGGAATGGCTTCAGAAGAACATTGACTCTAACAACAATACACATGTCCACTATTATCCATCAGTGGAAGCGGAACACCGTGGAGCTGAAGGGGGCGCAGATGAGCAGCTGCCTGTTTATCAGCAGGGTGGCACCATTTGCGTCCCCTTGTCAAGCGTATGGTCGAGACCTAGAGTAAGAGGGCTGTGTGGGACCCTGCATCGTCTTCGAGAGATACTGCTGGATGATTCGCTGATGAGGCTGAATGCTGATGGAACGGTGCTAATCTTGCCTGCTGGTGATGATGATGATGAGGAGGAAGACAAAGAAGAGGAGGTGAAAACGGCTTCAGATGTAGCAGAAAATGTAAAGGAGGACTGGGATGAGGAGCTTGCAAGCTTTGGAAATGTATAATAGATGGGAAAGTTCTGTAACTAAAATCAAAAGTAAAATGTTGTACTCTGGGCTTACTAAAATGTTTGTAAGTACAGAACCAACTATAATTTGTTTAGAGTAACCTTTTGTATTTTGTTGTCAAATCTGTGATGGAGATGTGAAGAGAAACATTAAATACTGTAATGTCCTATGGTTTATAGGACAAAAGAGCATGTAAAAATCCATCAAGTGACATTTTTTTTATTGTACTGGTTTTATTGAACAGTGCATGAGACATACCTTACCACCATCAGAACAGAACATATGGCATGGAAGCCACTATTGGTCAAAAGTTGAACACAACATTGCAAGACAGTCATAAGCAATGTCACCTTTAAACATCAGACACGGTACAATTACAGGGACCAAAAAACTTCACAGAAGAGATAAAGCCACTGTGTTTATACAACATGTAAAGTACCAGGAACAACTTACTGGCTGCGTTGGAAGAAACGTTAACAGTGGGAGACTTAAATGGTGTCTAACAGTATCACTGAAGCTCAAATTCATAAAAATAGACTTTTGTTTTGGCAGTAGATCAATTAAAAACGTAAAAATCAAGTTCAAAAGAACTAAGCAAGTCACTCATCTTACCGAGTGATGATGTAATGAAGCCGAACTTTTACTCATAAGCCTCTAAACATCCAGATATTAGCACACATTCGAAGTGTGGTGCTTTTAATTTGTGCAGAAATTGTCAAGATAAAATGATAAACCTGAGACGTGTGACCCAGTTTACTATTGAACACCGTCTGTGTTATTTAACACTCGGAACTTGACGGACCTGGACGCTGGATCTGATGTTTTGAATGTGTGGACTTTGCTATCGCACATAAAAAGCTGGATGTTTGGACACATTGAGTACGTGTGACACCCATGCATTTCTACACTAGAACTCTGAAGTTATTTCTAGACAGTTGAGCTACAATCAAGTGCTACAAATATTGTACACGCACTAACATGACTACTAATCCACACACAAGTCACAGAAGTGAAGTGAAACTACAGAAAATGGCTTCTGAGAAGATATACAGACAGGTACTTGACATCCTTTGATATGCCCCAGAGCTAGTTTTAGAGATGTGATTCTTAAAATATCATTGAAATACTTTCATTTTAGTGATGCATCGAGTACTACAAAAGCATTGGTAGAAATGTATTCTTGTAGTGTTAGATTTCAGAGGGAGGAATATAAGTGCTACACATTGCTTGATGTCATCCTTTGACCTTAACATTTCAATATTAAGCAAGGCCAAAATCGTATTAGAACAGCTCGGCTGACTTTGTTCCTGCGTCAAAGATACTGTATACATGATGTCATATACACTGCTACCAGAATCCTATGAGATACTTGCATTGTATCCGTATATTAGATTTGAAGAAGTTAACAACCAGAACTGCAAAAGGTAGCCACATATTTACAAACAACACCGCTGTAAAAGTCCTACTGAATGTGCATTTAAATGGACTAGTTTGAAATTCGACTTCGAAATTTAACTTCAAGCTTAAATTCCTCTTTTGGCAACAAATAAAAGAGTAAAAGCAATACACATTTAATGTGTACAGGCCATGTGGACAATCATGAAATACAGAAAAACTCCCATTTGAAGAAAGAGTCAAAGTGCTGTTTAAATAAGTCTGAAAACAGCTCCATCTGTCAAATGAATCACGGCGCTTTGACTCCCATTTGTACAGTAGTGAGATGAAAGAATACTGAGAGGAGGTCGCATAACAGAATACAGACTCAGATAAAACACACAGTTGTGTAAGGATGTACCCAATATCACACAAACAATGGCTCTTACAATGGCTCACAAACACGTAAATAAGAGCAAAATACTTCCAATAAACATATGGCCAATAAAAACTGATTTGAAATATTTTGTGGAAATGATTATATTTTGAGGAAAAAAGCACAGTGAGAGCAAAAGATCTTGTTCAGCTGATCTGCACTGACTGTTTGCAATGCAGATGTATAGAAGACAAACTTTACCTCACAGTGAAACACAGACACCAGTAAAGGCGACCTCGTACAGAGGATCTGTCAGTTCTAGAAGTACCAGCGGAGGGCACTGTTTCATCAAAACAGGATCGTGACACACATTCCTAATTTGAGAGTCGAAAATGACTGTTTATTCAGCTTTTCATCCCTCTTTCTCCTCCCACGACACAGCATTTGGTTTTCAACACATCTCCTTCTGGAATCTTTTAACCCTAGCGTTTAATCACCACCTGTTCATAGGCACCAGCTCCAACCCTGAAGAGAGAAGAAATCAGGAGTTACAACTTTTCTCCACCTGCACCTTGGGATGCCCATCCTGAAGTTGAATTAGAAGCATAATTTGGTCTCCATTAACCCTAAACCTGTTATTTAAAGGGATAGTTCACCAAAAAATTAAAATTCTTTCATCATTTACTCACACTTCTGTCATTTTAAACCTGTATGTCATTTTTATCTGCAGAACACAAAAGATATTTTGAATAATGTTGGTAACCAAAACCATCGGTCACCGTTGACTTCTATTGTGTGGACACAAAACCAATGCAAGTCAATGGGGACCGAAGGTTTTCTGTTACCAACATTCTTCAAAATATCTTCTTTTGTATTCTGCAGAAAAAAGAAAGCCATACAAGTTGGAAATGTCAAGAGGGTGAACTATCATGGTGACATGATTTTCATTTTGGGGTGAACTATCCCTTTAAGATTTGTAAATATATGTGGTTATTTCTAATACATCTAAAAAATTTCCTTTTAAGTGTGAGGTTTATAGAGGAACATATATATTTATAGCTATAACAATGAGTAGCAAAGGTTATTATCACTGTGTTATTTACACTAACCTGGCGGGAAGGTGATGACTACCAAGTGCTGTGCTTCCACCCGGACCCACAAACAAACGCAGACCTTCCTCTGTAAAACAACCCACAAACATGGTCACACAATCTATTTGTCTTGTGCAAAGTCACGACTCTCCTCTGGAGAATACAAAAACTAAATTGGTCCATTTCTAATGAGAACCTGTTGTCAGGTCATCTAAAAATAATACAAAACCTAATAGGACACGGACAGAGATGTGCTCTGGCACGGATACACTTCAATACACCAACTGAGCAGCAGCAGACACCGGTAAACATCGCTTTCAATTAAACTTATTAAACTCTACACTCTAGCGTGAACAGCAGGGCAAAGTGTGACAGTTGCTACTGTGAAACTGCATGCAATCCTCTGAAATCAATACAGCATTTTACTATGAAACCGACATTAATAGTTTCTAAGAAATCAGCATGGGAATGGTCAGAATTTGATAATGGCAGTGATGTTTGGTAAGAGACCTGTTAAAGTTGTTGCCATGGTTACCTTCAGCACTAGAGTCCAGCAGATTGTGTGTGAAATCCTGACTCTGCAGGATCTTCTCCACCACATCATCAGCATCCACCCGCGTGGCATCCATCCTCTTCAGCTGAGACTCCATCGAGTCCTGTTTTACCGGATACCTGTGTGTATATACACGCATATAAAACTGATGAAATCTGTTTGCTTTTTTGCCTTGTAATGTTTAGATTTTTGCAGGTTTGAGAATTTGTGTAAATGCATATGGAAAAAAATGAATGGAAAGACACTGCTTGCCACTTTGAAATGCTTGCCATGATTTTCTGTGACTGAGACAATTAGAAAACATGGACCACACAGACCATATATAATTTATTTACTGCATCTAAAGCTTGTTGAAGATCGATCTGACCTGCTGGCAGCTCTGTCAGGGGTTGATGGGTGTTCAGGCACTGCAGCGCAGCCTCCCAGAGCTGTAGGGGGCGCTGTAGTTTGGTCACTCTCCTCACTGGGCTCGGGGATGCTGGCAATGCCAGTGGAAGCACTGCCCACCGAAGTGTTTCTCCTGTGGGAGAACTCTGAAAGACTGGAGGACCGCGAGTGACCCGTACTGTAGCCTGAGAAACAAGACATAGGTTAATAGAATAGGTTAAAGAATATTTGTAGATTCAAACAGCATATACCAACAAACACAGCTACAGCAAATTTGTATTTAATGAATGACAAGAAAAATGCTAAGCCTTGTAAATGGATAGAAATTTGTACCCTTTAAAAATCTTTTACAGATTGACGATCAATCATTCAGAATTGAAAGGACATTTAACACCCCCACCCACACACGCTATTCAAGTTGCTGTCAAGCTGTAGAGCTTCAGAAAGTGATAAAGCTAGTACGTGCTGCTGGTAAAGGGCGAATATCCACCCACACACATACAAACTCATACTGTTACACTGCTGTGTCATAAAGTGAAGGAATAGAAAACCTAAGGCTGGATTCACAAAACATTCAAACTGCCATATTTTTTCTTAAATTCCAATTTAAGAAATAAAGTTAGGAATGTTATGTATTCCCGAAAAAAACCTTCTTAAGACAGTTCTTATTTTTTTCCCAAGATTGATCTTAGGAATTGTTTTTGAAAAATCCAAATTCTCGAAACAAAAGCTGTCGTAAATATTATCTTAAAATTAAGTTAGCCTCTCAAAAAGTAAGATGTTTAATACATGTATTTGGTTTGTATTTGTACATGTGACGTGTATTGAATTGAGCCAGAATCATAATTTAGACGTTTACTTGTTGCCATAGATTAATTTTTATAGTAATATAATAATGATAAGGTCTAGCTCCCTTACTTTAGCTTTCATTATTAAAACCGTGTTTTTACATTTATTCTTTGACAAAGCGACTCGAACTGGAGAGGGTCGCAAATATTATTGCATAGTAACACAAAAAGTATTACATTAAATATCATTTTGTAGCGCTTCCTAACATTTTAGCTAACACATGCTAATAAATACATAATATTGCGCTTGTTACACCAATTAAGTTTATTGATGAATGAATATAATGTATATAGTTACCTCACGAGCAGGCGTGTGTAATTATTGACATAGCATATGTTATTTATCCTTGTCATTTATTTAAGATATTAAGATCTTAAGAAAATGTTTGAGAATCGCACTTAGGAACATTCTTACGGACTTCCTATAATTTATCTTAAGAACAAACTTATATTTTGTCTTAAGAATGGTTTTGTGAATCCAGCCCCTGGAATTTCAACTCTAATTTAAAGTAACATGTTAAAGAAATGTTTCTTTGAAAACTTACAGGGTTAGGATCGTGAAAACAAAGGAAATATGTAAAATTAATAGGATTCTTGTCTTTCCAAGGTCACTTATCGAACAAATCTAGGAAACAAACTTAGGAAATTCTCAAAATTCTTAAATGTATAAAATTATTATTTTTACTAGTGGTAATTTTTCCAGGTTTATCAGAGTTTTTGTCCTAAACAGATGTAACAGCGACACACAAGTTCAGGTTTCTATTTCTGATACGTCACATCTGACAGCTCCACCTACACAGAGGTGTCATTTCTACAAACTCCTTTGATAGGCTATCATTTTTTTATTGATTTTGTCATGTCAAAAACGACAGAAAAATTGCTCGTCACTGGACTTGTGACCCCCACTGTACAATACAGCACAGTACGTCTTACTAAACTTTAAAACTAACTCTGAGATGCTCTAATGTAATATGCCAAAGTGAGCAGTGTGTAACTGAATCTGTAACTGAAAGAGAAGTGCATGATGAAATTATGACTGAGTGGTGTCTCTGTAAGTACTGGAGTAAGTATTATCACATTACATCAGTAATCTATTACATATGATACAGTTATTTTGTCATGGTCAAAAACCTTTCTAAGAGCCCCATTTTAGGTTATTTAATAAAGGATCTAAAAAAAGGAATAAAGGATTATGTTCAAATGGACAAGCACACGTCTTGCATTTTCATCACAACATGCGTACGTGCAAATGGCAACTTATCATTTTTAAATATTGTTAGAGCCAGACAGTATTAAAGAGGCAAGCATTCAAAATCAAGCATGACAACCGAGTCATATCAACCCAAGATGACACGATCAGAGAAAAAGTGGAAGAGGAAAAGCCTACCAGATACTTTGGACTGCTGACTAGCGTAACTGGACGTTCTCGAGTGTCCGCACAGCCCCAGTTCATCAGGCAGAGAGCCACACTTCCCTGATGTCTCTGTGGACATAATGGATTGAGTTCAGTCTTAATTAAACCTGCTCGGTGGATTTACATGTTTGAACTCCATATTCTAAACTTTTTGGCGAATTCTCAATTACCAGTGAAAAAAATTAATTATTTATTAAATAATAAATACATGCCATTTAGTTATACTGTAAATAAAACTTTTTTAATGATTTTTTATAAAAACATTATAAATAAAATTCATCGTCTTGCATAGACTGATCAATTCGCTTCAATATATCACTCAATTACCGGTGAAAAAACTGAATGATTATTTATTAAATAATTTAGTTTAGTAATAATTAAATAAAACTTTTTTTAATAAAAACATTATAAATAAAATTCATTGTCTTGCACAGACTGATCAATTCGCTTCAGTATATCACTTGAAGCCACGGGGATGAATTTTGTTTTGCCTGGGCCTTTACATCCTTCAAGCACATCTTACTTAACATTAAATTTAAGATTAAATGACAATAAGGGCTATTTTTAAATGACTGTTGTTCAAAATCACTATAAGAACAGCACTGGGACCTGCACGATCTCTCCAAGTTATATTTTACAAATTGTAGAGCTGTGAATTGGACACATGGCCACTCTAGATCGTGTGCGGACAGTCTGAATGATTCACTATACGAGAACAGTGTGTTAAGCAGCACATGGCTAAATTATAAATTAAAGACTGACGTTTTCAGCAGCCTTTGGACTGAAAAGGCTCACAGCATGTATGAGGGGAAAGGAAGAGAGGATGAAAGAGAGAACATTCTTTCAAGCTTCTGTTAGTTCAGCTACTGTAGAGTCCCGTTCTGTTCTACAGAACTGATCTGAATGCAGGATTAATCACAATCTTGTTTCATTAGGTGCTTTATGAGGACAAGATGAATAAGAAAAACTCCAAACAAAATGCAAACACACTTAAACGAATATTAGAAACATAAATTGTACAGATAAAACGGCTGTATTTGTGCATCCCATTCTGATTCACTTCAAAGTGATACTTCACCCAAAAAACAAAATCGTTTACTCATCCTCTTGTCATTTCAAACCTGTATGATTTTCTGTCTTCCGCAGAGCACAAAAGAAGATATTTTGAAGAAAGTTGGTAAGTGAACAGCGCCTGCACCCCAATCACTTCAATTGTATAGACACAAAACCAATGAAAGTCAATAGGTGCCACAACATTCTTCAAAATATCTTCTTTTGTGTTCTGTGGAAGAAAGAATGTCAAACAGGTTTGAAATGACATGAGGGCGAGCTAATGCATCCTGACTTAACTGTGCTGGTTATAGTGTATTTGTGTGCAAGGTTCACCTGAGAGGCTCAGAAAAGGCTTCTGTATCTCTCCTCCTCTCCTGTCCTCCAGCAGGCTCTCGGCATCACTCTGAATGCCTATCACAGTGGCCGTGGACGGAGGCCTAAATACAGAGAGAACATCGATCTACTACCTCTAAAGAAAGGTGCCAATCGATACCTGTATGAAAGCAGCTATCAATAGATTTAATGTCAATATTCTATACAAATCTTATAAGCTTTTTAAAGTCAACACACATTCTATATATATACAGTATATATATATATATATATGAAATACAACGCAAACAATTTCCCACAATAGAATTAAAAAAGGCTAAATCTCAACCCACCCCTTGACAACCATTCGAAAGAATCCCCTGAATCCCCGAAGACTACACTTTCTCCATCCAACCCACACAAATGTTTTCAGTAGGTTTTTGCATTCGTGCCGTGTGTACTGTGGGGTGTGTGTGTGTGTAGGTGGACAGTATTGGTTTCCTCTTCGACTCAGTATGCAAATCTGTGTTCAGAGCTCTGAGTCCCCAGAGCTATCATTCACACTCCTACACAACACACAGCAAAGGAGAAAATAGCAATCTCACATCTTTTACTATAAGGTCTCTGCGATTATTTAACTAAATCTAAATTTAAAAATGCTGAGGTAAACCCTTTTGTTAACAAAATGTAATCATCTTTCTGACATCAAGAGTGTCACCATTTTTGATTAGAATGTATTCCAAAAGGCCAAAAGTAATACTCACGTTTTGAAGCAAGGGTCTCCAGACATTAACTGTGTGCTAATGATCACCTGCGGATAGAGGCAAAGACTTTTTTAATATGAGAAAGAACACCGGATGCTTTTTAGACATAGAATTTTTTACAGTTTCTGAATATGCTTGCCAGGTAACCACCACACAGCAACACCCTGGCAACCACCTACAGGACGCTATTCTATAGGACAGGCATCATTTAGATATTAAAAGAACGATACTAGCGTGGGTGGTTGATACAGTTGCTAAAGTGGTTGCTCAGAAGACTCATATAAGTTTGGAACAAAATAAGGACAAGTAAATTATGACTTGCTGTACCTTTAAAAGTCTAGTGTATGAAATTTAGCGGCATCTAGCAGTGAGGTAGCAAATTGCAACCAATGGCTCACTCCACCCTTCCCTTTCGAAGCAGTACGGTGGCTGACACAGAACGTGACACAGATGTCGTCATGTTTTCGCTTCTTTGCCAAAGGAGATAACGTATTTACGAAAAACGTGCTCTGTAGAGAAGTTTGTCCGTTTAGAGCTACTATAGAAACAACATGGCGAATTCCATGCAAGGGGACCGGCGGTGTATGTAGTTAGAAATAGCTCATTCTAAGGTAATAAAAAATTATTATGTAAGGTCTTTATACACCTCTAAAGACAGTTATGTATATCATATGTGTCCCTGGACAACAAAACCAGTCTTATGGGTCAATTTTTCGAAATTGAGATTTTTACATAATCTGAAAGATGAATAAATAAACTTTCTATAGATATATGAGTTGTTAAAATAGGACAATATCTGGCTGAGATACAACCATTTAAAACTCAGGAATCTGAGAGCGCAAAAAAATCAAAATATTGAGAAAAATGCCTTTGAAGTTGTTAATCAGGGGCACTGTGGCAGACCATCCACTCACAAAAATAAAGTTTTTATATATTTAAGGTAGGAAATTTACAAAATATCTTCATGGAACATGATCTTTACTTAATATCCTAATGTTTTTTGGCATAAAAGAAAAATCGATAATTTTGACCCACACAATGTATTTTTGTCTTTTACTAAAAAGTTTTGTGATCCAGGGTTACATATAGCATTTCTGTCAATAGATACTCCAAAAAATGATACACAGCAACTTTATAAAAAAGAAACGGGAGGAATGAAAGGAAAATCCTGAGCATGTGAGGTCTGAACATTTCTTTACCTTAAGAATGGAGTTGTCTTGTCTGGTGTTCTTTGTGTCATAACCCTCCAGCAGACACCTGCGTGTGGTGCTGCCTGAGCCAGCAAACTCAGCCAGGTTGAGATCAGCGAAACCCAGCTGTGCAGAACCAAAGCGATAGACATTTAGAGAGGAAATCCATTTTAATCTCACTTTGCCCAATAGCAAACAAGAATCGTCATGAAATCACTGACGCTTTAAAAGCTGAATAAAAGGTTAATGGTTTTACAAACAGGGAACATTTGTGCACATTCACAAACATAACACATATGAGAATGATGTTCCAGAGTGATCTATTTTTAGCTGCACTTTTGTTATCAATGTTTTACAATCCTCTATCCTAGTTTAGGAACATCTACTTGAATTAGCGTCTGTATTCCTATTTAAAGATCGACCGATATTGGATTTTGCCGATAACGATGACTAAGGCGGTCAGTACCTGCCGATAACGATTCATTACCGATAGTTTTTTTTGGATTTATTTCAAATCTAAACACAACACTTAAAGTAAAATAGCAATGAAGTGTATTACAACAATAAACACTATTGCTAGAACCACTAAACTGTATTTTTGAAATAAAACATAAATATTAACTATATTAATAAATATTTAAGTTCACTGTATGGTTTAAACACATTTCATTTATTTCGATTCTTTCTTTAATATTGTTTTTGCATTTAGTTAATAACACTAGCTTTACTATAGTTCACTTATATAGTTTTAAAGGGATAGTTCACCCAAAAATGAAAATTCTGTCATCATTTACTCACCCTCAGATTGTTCCAAACCTGTATAAATGTCTTTGTTCTGCTAAACACAAAGGAATATATTTGTAAGAATGTCAGTAACCAAACAGATCTCATCCCCCCATTGACTCCCATAGTATTTATTTTCCCCACTATAACAGTAAATGGGGGATGAGATCTGTTTGGTTCCTGACATTCTTCCAAATATCTTCCTTTGTGTTCAGCACAAAGAAATGATACAGGTTTGGAACAATCTAAGGGTGAGTAAATGATGACAGAATTATCATTTTTGGATGAACTATCACTTTAAACACACACACACACACACACACACACACACACACTCACACACACACACACACATCATGTCACACAGGAAACTGTATCAAGTCAATGACCTAATTATATAACTGGGGTACTGCTGGCATGCTTAATAAAACAGATAAAATCACCTTTGCATAAGTCTTTCCACCTTTCAGTTCCTGTTAAAATATCAAAAATTAATGGATTAACACATTTTCCATTTAACAATTGTATGGCTTTTCTACTACAAAAGAATGCGTGTTTATGTACCTTTCTGACTGAAACCCGACACACACAGGGATCAAGGACTCCGGTGCCAGCATTAGCGCTCATTTTACAGGGAAAGGAAAATCGTTTTCTCCAGCGTACACAGTTAGCCTGAACCGTCTCCCTGTGAAAGACACACAACACTGTTAGTTTGGGGTGTTACAGCCCTGGCTTCAAAACAAATACGTGCTCATTCAAACCCCACCATGTGCATTAGTAAACCCTGAAAGTGGTGCATGTGGGAGATTTCATAAGGAATTCACACTGATCCAAATTCATTACAGCAAAATGATTTCAATATTGTGTGCATTAGAGTCTGACTCACATTCTGTGGTTCATTACAGCCTGAAGTCAGATGGATACCCAAACAACATTTAATTCATTTCTCATCTAAACATCGTCCTTACTGCGCAGGTGTTTTACTTCATAATGTTTGCCTTAAGACCTTAAAAAGTACTGGTAATAAAATTTTAGATAGATGCTGGATATAACAGATTTATTGCCCTCGCATAAAGAGTCCTCGTCATTCTAACACTATAGCCTACTGTCATGTCATGGTATAAAGGTCTAAAATGACATCAGTGGGAAACACGGCCAAAATAACACACAAAACAGGCAACTCCCAGAAATCTTGGGAGAATCCCCTGCATAAGACTTTGTGCCAACTGAGTCATTGCCTCTCCTCCATTAACCCGGATAAACCACAGCTGGATTAAAAACATCGCTCTAATGTCACCATAGCAGCGGGTAAAATGACTTCTCTAAACATCAGCAACGGAAAACCACTCACATTTTCCTTCAACTAAAGGAAAATTAACAGTTTTTTTGTGTATGCTAACAACAAAATGACATTACCACGAAACAAAAGCCTGTTCAGCTGATCTACAATGACTATAAAATATCACCCTTTTAATTTGCAGATGACAGAAGGACATGATCCTGTCGTGTCCTCAGGCGGAGTGGTTTTAAGTCCAAGGTCCTTTAGAAACCTAGCGCTGACTAAAAGCACTGGTCTGTATACAACCTGCACTACATTTTTTTAATGATATACAATAATGCAACCTAAAATAAGCACTTGATATGCATATTACGCATGAACACCAAACCCAAAGCTTCAATGTGCACATGGAAATGCATTTGCAAGCCATTTTGCTTGCGCAATGTGACGTATGTCAGAGTGAATCATTTGGTTATCCATCGGGAATTAATGAAAAGTGGGCGTTTCATGCTAAAATTCAGCCAGGCCTGAATGCATGTTTGCAGTCGATTGCAGATGGCAACACTTGTCCTGAAACAAGATGACACCAAGAAGCAAAATCATTTATTGAGGCAAAGCGAGTAACCACCAAATCAACACTTTAACTATGAAATGATGAAATAATGTATAATTATTTAAGACCAGCTTAATAAAACAAACTTTGTTGCCTCTTAAAACGATGGCATGGTTAATGTTCATGAAAGTCAAGGTCAGGTAACATTAATACTATAACTCCATCCATCCTTGGGAGATAACATTATAAGCAAATTACTGGCACTGGCACTATAAATGACCGGCTACACACTTATAAATCAGACACACAATCCGGACAAGACGAACAGCACAGAAATCCAATCGATTCACTCTACAGTTTTGAAATACTAACTCCGTAGGTCAAATTCAGTTTTTTCATTGCTATCCATCACTCGACTCGACATAACACAGAACTTACTGGAGCAATTTTGCATTATGTTGACTCATTATAACCTTTCCTGCAAAGAACTAATGATGTGAAATAAAGGACATTATAATATCAGTAATGTTAGGTGCTAATGGCATGCATTACTGGCGCAAACAAAAACAACCCTGCTGCTTTTTCATTGGTCCATTATAGAAACCATTAGCATAGCATGCATGTGATGGTGTCATTAGCATCAATGCTCCCAAAAGAATAATGAACCATTAAAAATCATTGATAGACTTCTGATGATATAACAGACTTGGTCATAAAATAACACTTCATTAAAAGATAACCATATCTCAAACCCATTATCAAATAGTGAGTAAAGCGTGCCATAACTAGACAAGTCACCGGTCTAATTTCTGTATTTGGAATATATGCCGTTGCCATGGCAAACTCAGTTAGGCGAATAAGAGCGAGAGTGCTGTGGTTAAGTGTGCTCCTTCCTTAGCTTCTCCCTCAGGATGTCTTCACTGAAACAAGAGTTCTTCAAAAGGATAGGCGGATGGAGGCGAACTCAAGCCTGGAGGGCGCGTAAACCCATCGCTGTGAATTGCATAATTAAATAGAGAAGAACTGATGTTTGAGTGCACACTAGATCTTCTAAGATGCTGTTGTGCTTGTACATGGACTCTCTTTTGGTTAGGATGAAAAAGCTGCTGATGCATTATGGGAGAGTTGATTTTGAAAAAAAAAATAGGTCGTGAAGTTTCAAAGCCTACTTTCACCGACTGACACATGAATATTTTAGTGTGGAAAGCCTGGGGTAGAGCAGGGCATAGAAAAAGAGCTTGTGATGTCTGTCCTGACTCCTGAGAGGATAGAGATTTATTTTGTGGGCATGCATTGGCTCGCTGTGACACTGCTTTTTTTAAATGTCATTTGCTTTCTGTTATAAACACTGTTTGAGGTCAACAGATAGAATCATAATGACATCATTATATGGGAAAGCCGCTCGTGATTTTGTTCAGACTGCCACAATTGTCCATGTGACGGTAATAACCTCTGGCACTAGCTGGGTGTCCACCAGTCTGGTTTTATTCGCATTTTGAAGTTTCGCACCAGAAACGAGTGATGGAACGCCAAATTTCGAATTAAAAACCCTTAATTCGCAAAAACGTTTTTACGCTCGCTTGAGGTGATTTGTCATTTTGCGAATAATAGGAGATGGAAACGCATTTGCAGAATAAATTCCTCCAAAAAGTCACATAACTGCACTCTGAGATGGCGTAACCTGACTAACCAGAGCATTGATCTTGTTACACAGCATCAGAAATGTTGTTATGGTCATTCTTAAATGCCTGAGCAAAGTCGTCGAAGTATTTCTGTAATTGCCTCTTAGAACTGTCATGACTGTTTCCCAAACAGCAGGCATCCACAAAAACACTGCATTTATTGTGTTTCGTAATTGTCTGCTTGCGCAAGTTTTATTATACACTCACCTAAAGGATTATTAGGAACACCATACTAATACGGTGTTTGACCCCCTTTCGCCTTCAGAACTGCCTTAATTCTACGCGGCATTGATTCAACAAGGTGCTGAAAGCATTCTTTAGAAATGTTGGCCCATATTGATAGGATAGCATCTTGCAGTTGATGGAGATTTGTGGGATGCACATCCAGGGCACGAAGCTCCCGTTCCACCACATCCCAAAGATGTTCTATCGGGTTGAGATCTGGTGACTGTGGGGGCCATTCTAGTACAGTGAACTCATTGTCATGTTCAAGAAACCAATTTGAAATGATTCGAGCTTTGTGACATGGTGCATTATCCTGCTGGAAGTAGCCATTAGAGGATGGGTACATGGTGGTCATAAAGGGATGGACATGGTCAGAAACAATGCTCAGGTAGGCCGTGGCATTTAAACGATGCCCAATTGGCACTAAGGGGCCTAAAGTGTGCCAAGAAAACATCCCCCACACCATTACACCACCACCACCAGCCTGCACAGTGGTAACAAGGCATGATGGATCCATGTTCTCATTCTGTTTACGCCAAATTCTGACTCTACCATTTGAATGTCTCAACAGAAATCGAGACTCATCAGACCAGGCAACATTTTTCCAGTCTTCAACTGTCCAATTTTGGTGAGCTCGTGCAAATTGTAGCCTCTTTTTCCTATTTGTAGTGGAGATGAGTGGTACCCGGTGGGGTCTTCTGCTGTTGTAGCCCATCTGCCTCAAGGTTGTGCGTGTTGTGGCTTCACAAATGCTTTGCTGCATACCTCGGTTGTAACGAGTGGTTATTTCAGTCAAAGTTGCTCTTCTATCAGCTTGAATCAGTCGGCCCATTCTCCTCTGACCTCTAGCATCAACAAGGCATTTTCGCCCACAGGACTGCCGCATACTGGATGTTTTTCCCTTTTCACACCATTCTTTGTAAACCCTAGAAATGGTTGTGCGTGAAAATCCCAGTAACTGAGCAGATTGTGAAATACTCAGACCGGCCCGTCTGGCACCAACAACCATGCCACGCTCAAAATTGCTTAAATCACCTTTCTTTCCCATTCTGACATTCAGTTTGGAGTTCAGGAGATTGTCTTGACCAGGACCACACCCCTAAATGCATTGAAGCAACTGCCATGTGATTGGTTGATTAGATAATTGCATTAATGAGAAATTGAACAGGTGTTCCTAATAATCCTTTAGGTGAGTGTATATTAAAATTATTATATTCAGTGGCTTCTCTTACTTTTCGTACTGATATTTAGTGCCAGTTTATTAGGAAGTGACGGTTGACTAGTTGGATGGAAACGGTGCTTATTCGCAAATGTTCTATGCGATATTCCAATTTTGCGCATAAGCTAAATTCCCAACTTTGGATGGAAACCCGGCTACTGACTTCACAGTTCTCTGCACAGTTCTCTTCGCTTCCCCTTATAAGAGATGCACTTCCATCCTACTAGGGCTGCAACAACTAATCAATAAAATCGATAATAATCGATAATGAAATTCGTTGTCAACGAATAGATGGTCTGTGACGTCACTTGCGAGCTGCGCAGTTATAAATCAAGCGCATCTTCTTCCCTTTTAAAATTACCGTTTTAGATGTCTCTGTGCAGCATGAGCTGCGCAGTTTTAAAGTCAGATGTGGTTCTCCGTGGATGCGTCTCTTCGTGCAGCGCGAGGTGCGCAGTTTTAAAGTCAGATGTGGTTCTCCGTGGATGCGTCTCTTCGTGCAGCGCGAGGTGCGCAGTTTTAAAGTCACACGTGTCTCTCCGTGCATGCGTCTCTCCGTGCAGCACAAGTTGTGCAGTTTTAAAGTCACACGTGTCTCTCGGTGCATGCGTCTCTCCGTGCAGCGCGAGGTGCGCAGTTTTAAAGTCAGACGTGTTTTGCATGCTTCTCTTCAAGCGGCGCAGTTTTAAAGTTTAAAGGGGAGAGGTGTTTTAAATGACAAAATTAAAGATTATATTAGTAAAACCCAATTTGTGGCGTTTGCACTTTGCAAAGTACATAATAGGCTAAATACCCTGATTTGGTGGTTTATTTAGTTCAGAGGTGGGTAACGAAGTACATTTACTTGAGTACTGTAGCCTACTTAAGTACACTTTTTGAGTATTTGTACTTAAGTATTACTTTTTCTGTTTACTTTTTACTGTACTTCACTACATTTGAATGACAAATATCTCACTTTTCATGGCACAAAGAAATGATTCCTTGGCCGACCCTCCCCTCCCTGCACATTTGGGAGAGACTATTGTCAGTTCCTTCTAATATGACACACCTGAATCAACTCACCAGGTGTATTAATTATGGAGATATTCACAACATTTTGGGAGAAGGCTAATGAGTTCAGTTGTGTATACTTTTCCCATATCTGATTTACTTATTATAAGCAAAAGATGTAATTACATTTTATCCGATTAATCGAAAAAATAATCGCCCAACTAATCGATTACCAAAATAATCGTTAGTTGCAGCCCTACATCCTACACAAGCATGCAACCTGTTAGCAAGTAAACAGCTTATTTACTGGACACATATGTATGACCTGTGGTGACTCAGCTCAAGATCAGCGGCTTTGAAATGAATTGTAACACAGCACACAAGATGCAAGGACACTACGATGTTTCCACTTGGGCATTTCCTATTGAAAAATCCATTTGACCAGTGGCTATTTACATCCGACAGGTTTTAGTATTACATTCAGATTGTCAATGACAAACAATGACAATCTTCGGCTTGTAGCAGTAGTCACTGTGCTGGTGTTTTATATATTAACACCACAGGTTTCATGCAGGATATACCCCTGCCCTGAGGGTCCACAAAGACCTTGTAAAGGGTCCACGGTTAGATATAAGCTTTTAAAATGTTTTCTTTATTTCAAACTGCTTGAATGAACATTATCTAACCATCTGTTTAGTAGTAAGGTTGATGTAAGAACATTTTTAATAACTTAAAGGTGTCTTTAGGGGATTTACTAGTCTTGAAACCCCCGTAGTAACACACGCAGAGCAGTACTTTCTTCTCTCACCACAGTATCTGGTTATCAGCAGACTAGTCATTTAAACACATGTGAATCATCACCCTTCTTGAGCACCATAGCTATTTCTAATTTTTACTATGTACAGTATTGTCACAATAGTTCAAAATATAAACAAGCTTTAAAGGATACATTTAGATTACATTAAGCCATTTGGAAGATGCTTTTATCCAAAGTGACCAACACTGAATAAAAAAAAATACTTTTCTCAGCATGTGTGCTCCCTGGGATGGAACCCACAACCTTTGTAATGCTAATATTATGCTCAACTAATATTGCGATGGTTTACATTACATTTTCAAACAATGGTTAGTTATTTGGACTGGGAGGTGACTCTTAAAGTTCAGTTAGGTGTTTGATTTGAGTATGACAAAAAATATTTGAGCAAGAAAACATGACATTAAGTACATTTTGCGCAAACAACTAGTTACCACACTCTAATTAATTCTACATAACATCTAAAAGCATACACACTGTAGATCATCTACATTGAAGTTGCTTTCACATGATCACTACACAAAGGTGTTGATTGTAACCTTGACTGAAATGATACGCAATAAAACATTAACTTAAAAACAACCCAAAGGTCTCCAAATACACCACCACACTGCACTATGAATTATGCGTCCCCTTAGGAAGATTATCATTCGTATAACAACCATGGTAAATATGTGGTTGCTGTGGTTTTACTGTATACAAAACAAAAAAACTATGGCTACTAAACATTTGCGTAAGGGTTAACAAACTGTTCATAAACAACAGATCACAATAAAGGCACCCTGCTTTTATTAAGAACCCGCAAGGGTTCTCCAAGGCAGATTTTGACCCCAAATGATCCACATTCCTCCCTCTATCTCACAATCTCCTTACCGCGAAGACTCCTCCGAGAAGCCGCCGTCGAGCAGACGGACTTTGCAGAACAGAACTCCGTTCACGAACGGAACCGATGACAGCTCATCCAGCTCAAAATCCACCCTGAACTTAAACTTCTTTTTCTTCATCATCATGACTGTCGATTCCCACCAGTCCAAAAGTACGTTACCTTTGGTCACACGAGGTGGAGGAGCATTACTTTATTTACACATCTTTGATTAATCTCTTGTGTTGGAGGTGATAGCCGTTAGCCACCACTGGAAACCCCTTTATTTGTAACAGAAAGCTAAGCTAGCTAACGATGATCATAAGGCTTTCTATATCCGCAAGCTACATCTTTACTGTCAAAAATGGTACGGAAACTAGATATGCTAGTTAATGGATATGCAGTTTATCTGTAGTGAGTCTGTCTGCGGAAGCTTGTTTTCTGTTGTATTGTTGGTGAAGCGTTGTGCGCTATGGTGGTGTAGTAGTGGAAACACACGGTGACGTTCTTTAAAGGGCCAGCGCACACATATACTGTCAAGCGTAAGAAATGCTTTGTAAGAGGACAAATGACGCGTTTAAATCGTGTTAAAGCTGTCTTTCAAGAACCATAAGATGTAGTATACAATATTAATAGTGCGCAGAAGCCGAAACCATTGGAATAAACCAATAATAATAACAATGCATTTAAGAAACAATAGTAATTTTTATCAAGATTTATACACAATTATACATATAAATTACACATCTTTATACAGGCTCTTTAATCACTTTTAAGGGAAATGAAAGTGTGTTTGATTATGACTGCATTAATGTCAATTGTAAAACTGGGTAACACTGACCACTAGTGGACCTTTAATGCAATTTGTCACCTTGCCACTTGTAGCTTAATCGATCAGTTAAACTACAGATGGCGCTGTAACACAACAATTATTCGTTTTATGATCAGCGTTTTTGTTCTAGTAAAACCTCTGGGTTAAAATGAATTTACTTTATTTACGAAGTTAAAAATACTCTGTTATCAAATGAAAGAGTGGTTGAGGTGAAGCATCATAAGTAATATAAACAGTAGCCTAATAATAATAAGTGTGTGCGCATCTGTGGACTAGTGCAATGTTGAACAGTTAAAGAGTCTCTCCATCCTCCTGCCCCCTCGCTTCATTTCATATGTAACGTCTCTTGAGCTTTTTCTCAGACCAGCTGAACACTGATGACCAGGCACCTGCCCTCATCTGGACTTTACTGTACCTCTTCTTGAAAACCTCATCCTGTCCTGGAGAGCAGTGCAAATAGATACGTTTGCTAGTTCATAATTTTTGAGGAGTATTTTATTTGCCGCTATTTGGAGGGATTTTAACATCGTGCATGATGACTGATATGGGAATTTGGTGCGTTTTATGGTTTATGGAAATTGCCCTCACTTCAGCCGCTCCAAAACCACACCAGCAAGTTCTGGAGGTGACAAAGAGACAAAATGACTCCGTGCAAATGGAAATAGATAACCAAGAAAATATATTAAGTCAGGTAAGAGACTTTTTACCAGTATATTTCATTCCATTGAACAGTTACTTATTAATTTGTTTGTGCATTAATAAGTCATTAAAAAAGTAAATGAAGTAAATATGAAATAAATGTAAACGAAGTGAATAAAACAAATCATGTGTTATATTTTAATATATTATTATATTTACAATAAATTTGAATTCGATTATGTTGACATTATTAATTAAAATTATTATAACATTTAAGCTGCTGGAAAAAATGATAAGTGGTTTCCATTGCAAATAGCATTATTAATAATTAGTTGTTTAGCATAAAACCATTACAAAATTCCTTTGTGTAGTTGGTTCCCCATTGCTTGCTGGAAAATGCATCCTTCCTCTTTTCTTTTTAGCTGCTGGGTGATTATGACAAAGTGAAAGCCCTTTCGGAAGGATCTGACTGTGGCTGTAAATGTGTTGTCAGACCACTGAGCGCGAGCGCGTGCAAACGGATCCGGGATGGTCACGCGACGCCTCAGGACTTCTATACGGTGGAGACCATCACATCAGGACCCCACTGCAAATGTGCATGCATCGCCCCTCCGTCAGCTTTAAACCCATGTGAGGGTGACTTCAGGTTGAAGAAGCTGCAACAGGCTGGAAAAGATCATATTAAGGTGACATGAGCATCTGAAACTTACACAAGTTCAAAATAGGACAGGATAGCCTATAAATAAATAAATAAATCTTACCAATAAATGGACAACTCCAGCCATGATGTAAATTATTTCCATTTACTTTTGATTTACTAGCTGTCTAGTGTACTGGAATTGCTGGAGGGATCCTTTTATGGCATGGACCTTCTGAAACTGCACTCGGTCACAAGCAAGCTTCTTAATCGAGTGGACAATATAGAAAAAGTAAGTCACTGTGTTTTGTGTTAAAACTTTTTAATATATATATATATATATATATATATATATTAAATGTAAGAATAAAACAATTAACTAATTACTAACAGACCATAGTATAGTTGTGTAGTTACTATAAGGGGTTAAAGAATAGTTAAAAAAAAACTGTATGACTATTTCATCGGTGAAATGCAAAAGAACAATGCTTTGAACATTGTATCAGTCATACTTCATATTTCAATGAATGAGTTATACAAATCGGGGACTGGACAAAAAGAATAATAAAAACACTTTGAAAGTGTAATGAAAGTAGTTTATTGGACTTGTGCGCTACATTCAATTCTTCTGTCATACAATAGCACACAACTCATATTTACTGTTCTTGTAAAGTCTCAAGTTTGGAACAACATGTCAGTACATTATGAAATCTTTTTTTTTTGGTGAACTAATAAAATCTATTTTCAGATAAACTGAAAACTATTATCAGATGTTAATTTCCCTTTACCTGTGTTTTTAGATATACAGTACAGTGTTATGTAATTGATGTCCTCTTGGTTAACGCCTCACAGATGGTCTCCAACAGCCAGACTAACGACAAATCAAACACAACCAGCACATCTCTAAATCCACAGCTTCCCACATCCTCACCGACAACATTGCCAGCACAAGTGCAGGAGAAGAAAACAAGTCTAAAAGAGCAGAGTGATGAAGCAGCTGCATTTCAACACCTGGAGGTGAGACGGTTCTCTCCATTGCTTTTTAAGACAATTTAAAAATGACATCCTGTAATAGGCATGTCCAATACGTAATAATGAAACAATCCAAACATTATGTTAGACCAATGGCCCATCTCCAGCTGCCTTTATTTATTTACTCATGCCTGCCCTGCAGTTCAAGGTGACCTCATACGGCTAACTGATTTGAAACACTTCCTAATTTAGTCTTACATAATATTCTTGGGCCAGCTGAACAAGTTGCCTGTGAATATGTTAATAGAGCTAATAAACTGGTCTATTAAAGATCAGTCTATATATTATTCTGCTCAACTTGTTTACTTGCAGAGTAAGTATGAAGAAAAGTTTGTGGGAGATCTTTTAAAAAGCAGCGGATCCGACTTACAAAAGGCAGTGGCAGCCTTGCAAGAACAAGAGCGTTCTGGGAGGGAGAAGCAACCGAAAATTATTGTTAGGGGAATGACATACTATAAATCTGACCCGGTGGAGGAGGCAGACACAGAGGAGAGCTGTAAGTATAACTGTATGCTTCCAGCATCTTCATTTAAAGGTCTAACGCTGACAATTTTGAAATACAGTAGATGTATTATAGTGATATGTTGCTTTGTTCCTCATTGCAGTAGATGAGAGCCACAGTGGCGACAGCTCGATTGATCTCTTTGCTGATGAGCAACTCCTCCACCACAAAGCTCGTCACTTTAGGCCTGTCATCAGGGCATGGTCTGTCCCACCGAAACCCAAGACCGAAGCAAAAGTGGTGGCTGCACAAAATAGCCTTCAATCTCCATCTGCTGGACTATCAGACTCCGCCTTCCCCATAAAAACACCTGACACTATATCCATTCTAGCTCAAACCACTGTCTCCTCCACAACAGAAAACACTACAGGAGATCACAGAACCACACCAAAACCTATTGTTATAGATAATTTTAAGGTTATCAACCCTATGGATCAGACCAAACCTCAGAGCATCATCCAAGAAATGCCTTCAACTCCTCCTTTAAAACAAGCTCAAAACATTTTGGTCGAGTCATCCAATCTGAGCCACATAATGTCAGTTGAGTCAACCACAGCATCGGTTACCAAAGTGATAACTTCAGTCCCGACCTTGACCGAGAATATTACAAAGGAGACAGTATCCTCTGTGACCAAAGATGCACCTGTTACTAAAACCTTCTTAAAAGAAGATGCATCCCAAACTGGCAAACCTTTCTTTTCAATGGAGAGCATGACTCAAAAAACAGCCAAAGATCCAGAAAACACATTTAATAGCATAACACCATCACCGGCCCCTCAGAAACCACCTGCCACAATGACAGAATCTCATTCTAACACATTCACGGCCACAGAAAGCACCTTAAGATCAACTGCTGACACAAGAGCTACCACCATGATGACTCCATATATAGATCATTCCACAAACCTACCCAAGATGAGACCTACCCATACAGCCACCTCGGTGGCATCTTTGATGACAACTACATCCCCTACAACAACTAAAACAACAACAATAAGCACAAGCAAACCTGGTACACGCAAGTATAGCATAAGTTGGGATGAAGAGACAGAGGTACAGCCGACGATGGATAAACCAAGTGTGGTGGAGGAGAACTTTGAGGAACCTCCAAGGAAGTCAGGTAGAGAAAACCCAGGTTCATTGGCGTTCTCATATAACAGATGGAGATACCCCTGCTCAAAACACAATGGAAATGTAATGCATTTAATGGTTATAAATTGTATTGGATATAATGGGAACTATAGCCGGTTTCATTGGACACACGCGATGGTCCAAAGTTTACTCCCAGTCTGTGTGGTTATAATATAACAATTTATTTTATATTTAATTGATATTAGTTGATATCAATATTTTATTGTATATTAAAATAGTATTAAATTAAAACTACTCAACAGATATCTTTTGCGGATGTCTACCGGAAGTTACGTTTGGGCCACATAATGTTTATGTCGTTACTGCTGAAACCATCTATAATGGTGTTGTATGTGCTCGATTCTGCTGGGATGTTATCTGGCAGATGGGAACCGATAGAACACCATTAAATCCTATAGAGAATGTGAAGCTACGTCACACTGTGTTGAATGTTGCGCCATCTTGGGAGGATCACTGCTAGTGCATTCAATGCAGAGTTTCGTTTTTCTAGTTTGATTAGTAAATATAACTATGGTAGGTCGGTCTTGCTGTGTTAAAAACTGCAATAGCATTACGCAGAGTCGTTCCGGAAAGCCCCAACGTTCTTTCACTTTAGATTTATCCATATATCAAACAAAACAAGTAATGGTACATAACACAATAATAGCAGTGGAGTATGATCCTCCCAAGATGGCGGCGGCACCGCAACATGCAACATAGGGCGTGACGTCAGCTTCCCATTCTCTATTGGAATAATGTCTAAAACACACTACAAAAAGGAATTTTGTAATGGAAAAAGCTAATGATCCCTAATGGTATTTTATTAGAATTTGTGTGATGGTTTCTATTGTTTTTTCAGCAAGGACAATGACCGCAATGTTAGTTTATGAGCTGTAATAATGGAGAACATCAACAGGTCTTAAAATGTAAAGGTCATAGTAGAATTGCACAAGAGAGAAACGGTGCTGTATTTGTGAACAAGTCTGTTTTTTGTTTACAGGAATGTGTAAAGACACCTTGGCCACAATCTCAGAGCCCATCACACACAATAAATTCGGTCGAAATGAAGGGGCTTGGATGAAAGATCCGCTGGCTCAAGACGACAAGATCTACGTAACAAACTATTATTACGGCAACAATCTCCTTGAGTTTCGCAATATGGATGTCTTTAAACAAGGTAATCATTGTCACCTTACCTCACATTCACATGATCAGACATTTGTTTTCATGTTGTAAAAAAAACAATTTTGTTTTCAAAGGTCGATTCACTAATTCCTACAAGCTGCCTTATAACTGGATCGGCACCGGACACGTGGTCTACAACGGCGCTTTTTACTACAACCGCGCATTCTCTCGAGACATTATAAAGTACGACCTGCGGTTGCGTCACGTGGCCGCCTGGACCATGCTTCACGACGCGGTCTTGGACAACGACGACGTGTCCGCGTGGAGATGGAGAGGGAGCTCAGACATGGATCTGGCCGTTGATGAGAGCGGACTTTGGGTGATCTACCCAGCGCTGGATGACGAGGGGTTCCTGCAGGAGGTGATCGTGCTGAGCCGGCTGAACCCTACCGATCTAAGCATGAAGCGGGAAACGACCTGGAGGACCGGACTCAGACGCAATCGCTATGGCAACTGCTTCATCGTGTGTGGCGTTCTGTACGCAACGGAGAACTACAATCAGCAGGACACAAATTTATCCTACGCATTTGACACGCACACCAACACTCAGATGGTCCCTCGCTTGCCTTTTAGCAACAACTACACTTACATCACTCAGATTGATTACAACCCCAAAGAGAGGGTGTTGTACGCTTGGGACAATGGACATCAGGTCACTTATAATGTTCAGTTTGCCTATGTTTATCCACTTTAGTCAAATATGTCAGTCCTTGTACTTTGCACCAAATGAAATGTCATCAGGAAAAGCCTCAAATGGGTTCATGTGGATTGTTGATCAGTTCACTCATTTCTAGCAAGTTCATTTAGCTATTATGCCATTATGTTTTCAAAGTGCAAAAATGATCGTCTTTCTGGACCAGGGCTGCGTTTCCCAAAAGCATCGTAAGATGTTAACTGTAGCTCCATTGGTGACAATGGTTCCAAGATCAACTTAAGGTTACGGTGATTTTGTGAAACGCAGCACAGTTCTTTACATTTATGTAAAAAAAGCATCACACTTTTTCGTTGTAGCTATTCGAGCTTTGCAGTCAGGATTGGGAATGCTTGCTTTTGCACTATGAAAATGGACCTCTATGTTTATAGCTGCACTTCTAGTAAGGCTGGCAAAATATGATTAAAACTTTTGAGGTGCTGTATTCAAGTAGAATACATTGTATATATTGTAAAATAAAAGCTAAGACATGGAATTGATGAATGTAAAGATAAATACATTTTGTATTTTAATAAGCATATCTCAGTTTTTTCTACTACAAACTAACACTTGCAGTTAAGTAAAAGTGATAGCAGACATTGTTTCACGCACATTTTCGTTACTTTTTGATGCATTTGATGTCTTTATGTGTATTTTATTGTAAAGACTCTTTACAACTCAGAAAATGACTGCAATTAAATATGAGCCGAGTAAGATTTATTGTGCTGGTTTTCCTTTCAAAGTGAAGGAGGATGTGCAGGTCTAAATCTAGACATATCTTCTCATAATTGAACCAGAAAATCTTTTCAAAGAGCTATAATTACCACTTTATACAGTAGTTCTTCATACCACTCATTTCACAAACCTTCAATTTAAGAAAGAATTCATACCAACATAATTTTGCAAAACACATAATTGCCCAAACGCAAGCAAAATATAGACAAATCACGCACAGCCTTGAGCTAGTATTTGTCCAGTGTTTATTTCTTTGCATTGTTACAAAATTGCTTTAATTTCTGTCGTGTGAGAACAAGACATTTTACAAAAATATTTCTTGCGGGAAAAGGGTATTCAAGGAAATAAAAAAACATGCTTTCATGTTCAATCATAAATATAAAGTACAATAAAACAGGGAAGACTGGCAAAAAATAACATAAGACAACAGTTTTTTTTACATTTGTCAGGTGCATTCCATTTCAATGTCCAAATTAAATGGCTTCAATTATGCCACAGAGACTAAACAGAAGTCAAAAATAATCTTAAAATATATTCCTATGCACTCTTCTTTGGAAATATAAATACACCAGTGTCCTGAATGACAAGATTGTTTTTTTTTTTTTAAAAACATTTTCTATTCGCCAGTCACATCTATAGAAAAAAGGCTTGCTGCCAAGGCAGGATCAATGAAGAGAGTAGAATTAAACATAGGCCTTAACTGTGTACCAAACAAGCTTGGTACATATAATAAAATTTCATAAATATTCACTTCAGTTAATTTTCCAAAGCAACAAAAACAGTGCAAACAAAATCAAAGACAATTTCCTTGAGTGAAGTAAATACGCACCTGAAGTACATCACTCAAGACACATTAAAAGGGGTGTGACAACCTGTTCTGTGTTGCAATTTTTGTGAAATGAAAGTAACCGTAGCCTGTGAAAACAAAATTTAGTAATAAGACTGGAATCTAACTTATTTTACTGTGTATCATACTAGGGATGCACCGAGAGAGCGAGAGAGCGAGAGAGAGAGAGAGAGAGAGAGCGAGAGAGAGACGCACATTTTGGCAGTGCGTGCGTGCGGAGCATTTTAAAGTGTCAGAGAAAGACACAGCACGGGACTTGCTGCACGGAAGTAAATATCCGAATGAAAGCGTCTTTACCGGGTCGGTAACTTTACTTCAGACGGAAGCGGGCTGTCTGACAGTAGCCCCGCCGATCGCGACATCCTTTGACATCATACAGTGGTCGCGTGCACACAGTTCCCTGTACTAAACATCTTGTCAAAGTATGTTCGGTGCATCCACGAGTGCACCTTCTGAGAGAACAGTCAGCTTTTGTGGGCGGAGTTTGGAAGAGAGACGTGAACTGAAATGGTTGTCAGTCAGCAATGTAGTCTATAATAATCCAACAGTTTTAGTTTATTCGTGTTTTTATCTTATAGGCCTAATGTGGAATGACAGTTTTTAATGAAGTGTTTTGTTGTAGGGGTACAGAGTAACTTACATTACATTCTTTTAGCAGTCAGTTATAGGCCTAATTAATATAGGCTATTCACAGGCTCAATTTTTTTGTTTGAATTTACTTTGTTTTGCTCAATTTTATATTAAGTTGTATTGTATTTTATTGAAAAGCAAGACAAATTATAAAAAGCACATTTTGACTATTCAGTTTGTGCAATAGTGAAAGAAATGCAAAAAACCATGTTCGGTGTTCGGTATTATTCGGCCTTCGGCCAAGTGTTTCACATCATGTTCGGCTTCGGCCAAGAATTTTCATTTCGGTGCATCCCTATATCATACCAGTCCCAAAAAGAGACAAAATTCATAACATGGCAAGATTGCTTTTGTCGTCGAAATATTGCTTGGATTAAGAAGAACCCATGAGAACTCCGACAGGGGTCGTGGGCTGGCTGTTGCTGGGGGTCGGGTGATATATAGAGTCAGTGTCCGTTTGATTGACACGCAATATGGGCGGAATACTAGATGATTTGATGTGGAGGATCCTGGTGTCCATGACCTCACAGTCGATCTGCATCATCACCTCAAACTCTTTGTCTTTAATGACGCTTTCTGTAATGAGAAAACACCCAGAAATGTAATTTTACAAGCATGTGCACATAGACTATTCGTGTGAAGGTAATGCAGGTGAATGCTGGGTGGCCAGAGGTTAAGAGACATTTTAGGGTGTTCTTTCAGCTGATTCACAGAGGTCAGTCACATGCTGGCCTTTGTTTTCACAAAGCAATAAACGACAGATGACTCCCACGTGAAGCAAAATGGGGTTAAGGGACCTTAGTCGAAACATCCCTGAAGTGATCATCCACCATGTGAGAGGTCTTTTCTTATGATCTTGGGCAATAAATGTGATATTTTGAAGAACTGATCTATGATTGAAAATATAAATAGCAAGTAATGCATCTCTCAATGTGACTAACAAAATCTAATGTACTTAAAAAGCGAAGGAAAAATATACCTTTTTTTATCATTTCATTAAACATTCAATCATTTAAAAAGAGCAAAAACTTCTCTATTCTCTATAAATCATGCTTTGGCATAAACTGACACAGTTGGAAGCCCTTTTATCTTCCAGATCCCTGGAAGACAAGGTCATGCTCAGATTTCTTTTCCCAAGTTTTGACAGACTCATAAAAGCCTCTTGTCAAACACAGGCGGCGAGTCAAGGTATTTTTGAAGAAACTTTTAAAAAGCACAACAGTTTAAATGATCACACTGCAGATGCTGTATTATCCACCTTTCTATAAGGAGACCATGAGATCTTCAAATTCACGCAGAGCATGTGGACAGCAGGAAAGTCATTTGACTCGCTTGAGTCGTGATAAAAACTTTATAAGCCTGACAGCATCACGGTAGGTCAACCTAAAGCACATTTCCAGCCATAACTGGTGAACAGATTTATGTATCACACCCACAGTTGACCAGATGAGCCCTTTATCTCCACACCCACAACTATCATTTAAAAACTGAACAGTCATCTCTCTGACAGGTTCTTGAAATGAAAATCTTACTCAAGTGCTGTACAAATAATCATTATCTGTCACTTTGAAAGACTGGATTGTGCATTTTTCTTCATGGGCTATTTTTTTCTGTCAGTAAAATATGGTAAGGCACTTTATATTCCCCATTTTCATCAGTTCCAATCTCTATTAGGGTTTTCTATATCAGATTTTCACCAGCAGAATATCATGGCCAAAAGAATTGACAATAATAATTTATTTATCTTTTTAGAGAAATTATTTTACTAGTCAAATTCATCTTTCATATTGCCTTTTGATTTGGTCAATGAATCACACACAAAATAAAAATGTAGAAATGCGTGACTCTTAAAGACATAGTTCACCCAAAAATAAAAACTCTGTCATCATTTACTCACCTTCGAGATGTTCAAAATTTGTCCACATTTCTTTGTTCTGATGGACATTTGGAAGAATGCTTGCAACCAAACAGTTCTTGGCCACCATTGACTAGCATAGTAGGAAAAATGACAATGGTAGTCAAAATTGCCTCAGAACGGTTTGCTTTCCTACATTCTTTAAAATATCTTCTGTTGTGTAAAACAAAACAATGACATTTATAAAGCAATTTTTCCTACTATGGTAGTAGTAGCCTAGAACTGTTTGGTTACAAGCATTCTTCCAAATATCTTTCTCTGTGTTCAACAGGACAAATAAATGGTTTGGAACAACTTGAGGGTGAGTAAAGGAAGACAGAATTTGAAGACAATTTATATTATAATACATAAGAAATTAACTAAATATAGATAATCATGGTTTATAATGTCACTATTATTGTCAATACGTTATGAATTTTGTTGGTCATCAAAACTTCTTGTTATGCAAGTAACTAAAAGTCTCTTTCTAACTGCAGCCGCTCACAGAATTTGTGTTTGAAGGTGCTTAAAGAAAAATCTCCACAGGGCTGCAGAAACCATCATAGATGATGGGTTACAGCAGTCATCTCTGCATTTCACCGCAAGCAATAAAACGACATCGAACTGCTCAGCTGTACATGTCATCACAAACTCTATATGATTTTTCCCTCATCACATCTCTACGTTTCCAATCTCTCGGAAACGTTTTCCATTCTCAAAAGCTTTCCACTTGGGGAATTCTTTCGGATCTAAAATTCGCCCGAATGCCAAATACATTTAAAATCTAACACTCAAGAGTCTTGAGCAAGTTCCTGATGACACTGGGGTGCACTAACGTTTACAAAAACTGACTTTTGAGGTTCTTGCCAAACTTTATTTGAGCGAGAGATCTCCCACTGGATCAGGGATATGACCTCTAACAGTGGAAGACCCTATGAGAACCAGACAGTGACAGCCTGTATCAATGCCACTGTGACTGCATTAACTTTTTAACTAAGTTACTTTAATTTTTTTAAAATTAAGCAATGATATGGGCTTTTGGGCAAGACCAATAAGTACCGATCTCACTGATAGGACTTCAACAACATGCAGCGAACAAGCAAACAAAGAAAGATTATGATCATCTCTCAAGGTCACAGAGGATTTGAATGCTGACTCAGAACTCCTGTGAAGACTGGGAAACAGAACAGACGAAACGCGCTGACACTGCCAGGCTCTGCAACAACTCCAAACCAAACACTCTTATGCAAAACACGAAAATGCAATTGATGGAAGATGAAGCAAAAAGCCCTTGTTTTGTTGTTTGGGCTGTTTTCGTGATGGAAATGGGCCACACCAGAAAACAACATGAAAAATGTTGCTCGCCATCCTTGCATAACATGTGGTGAAAAATAGCCTGATTTAAACCCAAAATCTTGAGCGTGTAGAACGAGAACAGAAACACCTGGCGGCGATTTTGAAAACTAGACTGTCCATAACTTGTTCTCATTATAAAAACCAAATGAAAGCCATCTTTGAATTGGCATTTCCAAATAAAAACAGGATGAAGCTGGAAAAATTATATCAACATGTACACTTTTGCTAATCTGTCCTCTCAAGAGGCAATTTTCAGATTTGGATTATATAAACAATTAAACCTTATGAGCTTTAACGTCCACCAGGTTTCTGTCAACAAGGCAATTCAGGAATTCCAGAAGAATTCAGGATTTTTACGGCGTTGAAGGTTGATTGATGCTTAATGACATAAGTACCATGTTTGTAAAATGTACAAAAGCCATGCTGTGTTATAAGAGCAGCACACTCAGCATGCCATCTCGTTCAGAGTCTTTTACAAAAAAACACTTTGAGAAACTACTAACATGACCATAGGAAAAACCCTGTTCACCCCTGCAGGTCTGATATCGCATTTCACTTAGTCACCGTTCTTGAGATCAGAACAGAGCTAATCTAATCTGATACTGTGACCACAGCCAAGAAAAGAAGGGAGAGAAATTTAATAAAAGTTATGGGAAAACTTGAGTGGAATTTACACGGTACGTGATACGCAGCAAATCTGCTGTGACCTCGCAGGCTCAAATACGGCCGCTTTCCAAGGTAGCTTAAGCCCTCTGCTGCGTTACATCGTGTCCTGATCACCCTGTCAGGGTTTATTTTGCAATAACAACCGTCTGGCTGTACGTTATCCCTTCCTTACTGTAAAATGAATGAACATCAACCATCATCTGCATTGCAGTCTGAATTAATACAATGAGATAAAGACTAAACCTATACATAACATCTTTTGCACCGTCTTTCCTTTAAAACGAGTGGAAGTAAAAAAATATTCCTGTTGTTTATTTGTATTAGAAAATAAGATTCCCAGCTCTTTCCTCTTACCATTATAATTCATAGCTGGCAGGACCAAAGACATCTTGGGACGGCTTCCTTTGTTGTGGCTGGTGGCGGGAAGAAGGAGGTGATCCTGTCAGCGAGAGAGGAAGAGCTATTAGTCACCCACCAAATCACAAGCATGAGAAGAGTTTATTTTGCTAGTGGGAATTTTCAGACAGCCAGCAAAATGTAACATTCCTTTATAACAAGTATAACAAGAAATTTGTTTATGGTCATCAGTACCAATCGGAGACATTCTCCTGTCAGGACACACATTTGCTGAAGACAGAAACCATACAGACTGAAAAACCCTACAGTTGAAATAACATACACACGTATCTGTCTGGGTGACAGATGGAAGACAGGTCACAGATCAGTGATTTTAGTGACAGAGGGCAGAATTTATCAAATGTGTTGGCGTTTAATACCATCTGTAGTTACTGTACAAAAGATGCGAGTTCACGGGGAGATGAATGCCTAATGCTGTTCTTGATTTAAAAACACAGACGTGCCTCCACAAAACCCTCTAGTTCATAAGAATTTCACACAGTTGGCCATAAGTCTATCCTCACACCCAACTGTGAGTATGTATACCATAATATGACAATAAGACCTTTTAGGAAAAGTAGTGGACAAGCACGCAAGTATGCTGTAGACCCCACACAGTCCATTTTGTTATTTGATAAATATCGCACACAAAACTGAAAGACTCTTCAAAATATCTTTTTTTGTTCTGCAGAAGAAAAAAAGCCATACAGGTTCGAAATGAGATATGGGTGAGTAAATGGTAAAAGAATTTTCACATTTGGGTGAACTATCCCTTGTTTATTGGGGTATGAAATATGTTAATCCCACTGAGTAACTGCATGCAAAAACTAAAACTGTTATTGATTGCTTTACACGCAAACCAAATGGTCTTAAGTGGGCGAAGTTTATGCTGCAAAATGCACCAGATCTTTTGAAACAGTCAAAGGATTGTCAATGTGTAACTATACAGTAGGTGACCCAATGTAGCCTCCAAAGCTAGTGCCGACAAAGGTGGAAAAATAGAGATGTAGAAAGTGCGAAAGGCAGGTGACGTGTGCCGAACGGTATGAGGTATCCATCCCACAGCCAGTAAAGGGACTTCCAGCCAATTCAAAAGTGTGACAGGCTCAGTTGGAGCTGCAAGCTGGGGATATCATGATGGGCTTACATAAGAAGGATAATGGAAACATCTTTAGCACGGTTTGGAACGTTTGCAGTTCAACTCCAGAAGTTCCCAGAGCTTGATCAGATGGAATAAATACGATTAGTTTGCAAAGACGGTCCAGAGAAAGATGCAAGGGCTCATCTCACATGCAGAGGAGACATTTATAAAATAAATAAAGGCAGAAAAGCAAAACCCGGTCGAGTAACACTCCCAGAAACCCGGGAAACAAAATAAATAAACACACACACAGAAACAACACTAATCAAGTCCATAATATTAAAAGACAAAAATCCATTTCCTCTGTGATGTTTCATTGCTCTCAGAGGTCTTACACAACCGAAACAATTAAAACCTCTTTTATTCTTTATTTAGGTGGTCTACATTCCCTTTAAGATGCATGTTCCATCAAATTTTTCTGGGGGCCCCCAAGATGGGGGGGTACAGATTTTGTGGCATTATATGAAATTTATTATAAATTATATCCAATCAAACATCAGAAAAATAAGACCATCAACCAAAAGTATTTAAGTATTGATTGTATAACAGTATTTTTTTTGGTTTAATTAAAAGTTTAAGATTATATGTATTTATATGGGGGTCCGCAAAGTGATGCACTCTACACCAAGGGGGCCGTACAACTAAAAAGTTTAAGAAAATGTTTTAAACGAGCAATTTGGAGATTTTAGCTGCATCTAGCGGTGAGACTGCAAATTGCAACCAACGGCTCACTCCACTCCTCTCTTTCGAAGCACTACTGCGGCTCTCACAGGACAAAGAAGTCGTCACGTTGTCGCTTCTTGGCCGAAGGAGATAACGTATCTACGAAACGTGCTCTGAAGAGTAGTTTGTCCGAGCCATGAGGGTCACCATCTGAGGAAATTTCTGACGGCGATGGATCAATGCTGTGAAAGACTTGCAAAAAGAGTGAACAAACCTAGAGACCAAACGAAACAACAAAAACACGACCGTTTCGTCCTATGACTAAACCAGCGAAATGTCTTATGACTCAACTCGTCGAAGATGGAAATGATTTCTGTTAACACTAATGAAGAGTAAAAACAATGACATCTATGATTTTCAAGTCCTTAAATCAAGTCAAGATAAACAGTACCAAGACATTTTTTTTAAAAGTGAGCATTAAAGAAAGATTTACAAGGCTTACACTGACATTAGTCATTTCCTTTTTTGTTAACAAAAAAAAGTTTTGGAGTCCTGTTTACTGTTAAAATACAATAGTGACTCCCAAAGCACTCAACGAATGCCAGAAAAGAAGGACGGATTGCCATCCATCATCACATCCAATACAAACCGGTGAAATGTGTTATAATTACACTCATTTTAAATGTGTTTATTGAGTCTTTTTCCCAACATGGGTGTGGTGTTCCCTTTGTAACAAAAAGCATTTAAAGAAAACTTGAAAATGCATTGTCCAACATTATTCACATCGTCCCAAAGTATAATAAGAAACAGGTACTGAGAAAAGGGGAAAAAAACATCATTCGTAGAAAAAAGATTGAACGGATGAAGGATGAGGGAATTTTGTGCTCAAACACAATAAATATGACCTGACAAATAGTGTCCGACTCTAAACAAATCATGCCCAAATCTTTGAAAGCGAGGTTGAGAATAACTACAATAGTCAAACTCATGTTTGTATGCATGTTAGCATGGAAGCTAGTGCTACAAGATAATTTTAAGATCTGTATAACTGCATAAGTTTTAAAAACAGGGTGTTTAAGTCCATATTCTCATCTACAAATGTGTAAACGTGTGAAATACAGCTCACTGCACATACATGTTTATATAAAAAGCATGACTAACACTGGCATGGAAGGATTGTGAAAACCGCTGTGTGCTTTGTTTTAAACATGAACAATAGTTTACAAACAGCAAAACCAGAAGTTTAAAAAGACCCCCCAAGTTTTATAACGCTCTTTATTGTAGTGCAACGGTCTCATGTGTCTCATTATTACGCTGTGTGGGCTTTCAAAGAGAGTGGTCAGCTTACCCGGCGGAAAGAGATCACGTAGAATGTGTCCCCTCTTCTGTTGAGCTCATCAAAGAAGTCATTGTAGGTGCGGTGGGGGGCGTAGTACACCTGCAGCTCACTGCTGGGATTCCTACATAGACGTCAGACACATCACACATTAACTAGAAGAACTGGCTTGAAAACCGTTTTATATATTTAATACATTTAATAACAAAAAAGGAGGTAGAGATTCTGTATTGTATTTAAAATCATACGGAACTCTAAAACAAAAGAACTATGAAACTATGTCTCAAATGTTCTAGTTTTATCTGTAGTTAATCTTTTTTTATATTTTAATGAAAATAATGTGCAATGCAGAGCAAACAAGATGTCAAAGTCTTGAACGTTCTCATGAATCTCTTGATAAAACACATATTTTTTCCTGTGTGAATGTGGCATTTTTCCTATTGTTAATGTGCTGAAATGGAATGACAGTCATGCTAAGTTTTGGCACGACCCACTGCTGAGGTCAGGCAAACACGAGCAGCCAAAATTATGATTTACTCTTGAGTGAAAGCAAGCGGGCCCACCCAGACAAAGTTAAACAAATAACAAGAATTTCAAAGGGTGAATTTTACAATGTGTAAAACAGCAACATTATAGATCCATCTTCAGGACACGTATGACAATATTTATGCTCAATATTGTAATAACAATCAAAATCCATTTTACTGTCATAAATGTACGTTGAGAACTGATTTTATCCATTGGGAAATGGTTGGATTGTGAAAAGTATCGAAATGGAAAACCTAATGTGAGATTGTGGTTGTTTGAAGAGGAGTATTTACCTCCTGAAACACGTTTTTGATGAAGCCATGGAAAGAGACATGGAAGCTGAAAGTTGGGCTCAACCTCGAAATCGTCTCAGAGTCAAATTATGATGTTTAGCAAAACTTAAAAATGGCTTCATCATTTTCTATGATGATGGTTAAATCATTGGCGAAATATCTATTGGGCATGGGTTAACATTACTCAATACCTCTTGAAGACAAGGTGAAAGTTAGTACATGCTGATGAAAGATTATAAAGACAAATCACTTTGTAAACTAAATTAAGCAAAATAAAACCTGGAACATATTTAGAACTGGGATGATGTGGAAAAAATGTTTAAGATTTTGCACTTTAAAAATGATATGCTCACAGTTTGAATGTGTCAATTCTGAGGGAGGACACTTTAAATTAGGGCTGTCAAATGATTAATCGCGATTAATCGCATCCAGAATAAAAATTTGGGTTTACATAATGTATGTCTGTGTACTGTGCATTTTAATTTTGTATTTATAAAAGCAGACACATTTATTTAAGAAAAAATAAAATGTTAATATTAATAAACATTTACATATAACTTAAATTATTGGCAAATATAAATAAATACATTTAAACATTTTCTAAATATATACACGTTTGTCTACATGTATGTGTTTATAAATACTAAATTAATATGCACAGTACACAGATATACATTATGTAAACACAGACTTTTATTCTGGATGCGATTAATCGCGATTAATCGTTTGACAGCCCTACTTTAAATGCGCATTACTGAACCTCACAACTACAATGCTGTTTGTCCTGAATGACAGACAACTGACAAGATGTTTAGTAAACGATGCAGGAAATTCCTCGAACGTTTTGTGTCGTGTGCAAGTAACGTTCCTGCTCCAAGTTGAATGAACATACTTCTCAGATGAATCCCTGTACTGGATCTCGGTCACTATCTGTGATACCGGTTTATCTACAGGTTTCTGTTGGACAAATAAAAGAAAAAAGTAACATCCTGTTAAGAATTATAACAAAGAACATTAGAGCACATGGTTATTTGAGTGACATTTCTTTGTTATCTTCAAACATAAACATGTTACTTTCATTAATGTGCAGCAATATCGAAACACAATTAGGAAAACTTAATACCAGTGTGTGTGTCTCTTTAAGAGACCTGAACTATTCTCTAAACTATGACTGTGTAGTTCCCAACAAGCAGACAGTTCACACACCCGGCATCCTTTTAAACCATCAACCTGCTGGGCACATATTTCCCCAAATTATAACAAACTGTCCATCCACCTCTCCTCACTATACATTCACTGATAAAAAGAAATGATAACGAACTAAAGTAAACAAGAGCGACCTGATCATTCATTCTGACTGCATGGTGCATAAACTGGGCAAGTTCACGTTAAGTCAGAATGACGCTTGTGGGAAAATATTTAAGCACTGCCATATTTGACCTCATCCCAAGTAACAATATCTTCAGTTACATTTCTCACATGATTATTCTTTTTTTAAAGAAGTTCACTTAGAAGCTTGTGAGCCTCTAAGGCAATGCATTGCCCAAAGCGAAACCAGTATCGTAAACACAAGTCAAGAACTGACTCACTCACTAGTAGAATGAACTGGAAAAAAGAAGAGCAAAGCGAGAGAATGATCGAGCCGACTAGGGCAGAGGGCTGTTTACTTTCCCAAGACTACTGGATTATACTTAGTGAGCGGCCGAGTGCGTTAAAGGAGTGAAAGAGATGGAGGAAGACAGAGAGAAAAGAAGGATCTCGTCGCTAATGTAAACATTTAGAAAGACCTATTTAAAAGAAAATAAATCCTGGTGCTTCTCAGCTGTTTGGAGGTATGCAACCTTTCGGCAGAGAGACGAATGTCACACTTTAGCTCAGATAAAATGCTCTTCAGTCCCTGCACTGGACATTCTCCAAACCTGTCAAAACCTGTAGGTGACTCTCTGACAAAGGTGTGAATTGTAATAGCATTGGGTTTTTAATTACAATACATTTTAATTGGAAGAAATGAAATAGTCATAGTAATCAAAAGCGTGAATGAGCATGAGAATGAACAATGCAAAGAGATGGGTCATACCGGGATGGTTCTGCCTCTAAGGTGAGTGTTGCTCATGCGACGGGTTTTGGTGCGTTCAACCTCATGGCGATGTACCCAGCCCCTCAGTTCATTTGCTATCCTGTAATTATGAATAACAGAGACATCTCAGTCTGAACAAGAAAAGGTGGCCAATAAGAAATCGAAGCTTTGCAGTCGCATGCTTTGTGCTGTGCGTGCGCTTTAAAATTTCATAACCAAGCGCAAAAACAACACAAGCATGAAAAGCATCGAGGAAAACAGCAAATAACTTTGAGATGCTTATAAAGTCAATCGCATATTGGAATGCTGATCGAAGCATTGCTACAATAATCTTTATCGACAAGAATGTTTATATATATCAGTGCAAACAATGAAAATTCCTTCTCGCTTCAGATCATATCAGATGGGCAAAGTTGCGGCATGAACACCAGATGCTCTAAACTTTAAAACCGACTTCTCACAACAGTGTCAGATCCAGACAAATTGACAATTACCGTTAAAATAATTGAAGACAGATGCGAACTGACAAATATTATTTGTACGTTATGTTAGCTTAATGGTTTAGGTTCAACTTTGGCAACCAAACAGCGGGTTACAGCTATTAAATGCACATCTGAATGTCACATTGAGGGTGGTCTTGTCATTGGTACTGACTTCATGCACTTGGTCCTGTTGACGGGCGGCTGGCAAGAAGGCGGATCTCTAAAATAAAGAGGTTCCCTCTTTACCACCATCAATGCCTTCTGCTCTGACCCCACATCCTCCAACCTATGAGAAAGAAAAAACAATATCAAAGACAGAAAAATGGATGTACGCAAGCACGACAGTACTTTTTTTGTTATCGTATTCATGGGAAGACACAGAAAGCTGTCAATGAAAACTATGAACGATTAGTGTCAAGTCAGCACTGAGTGAAAGTACAATGATTCTGAACTAAAAATATAGACATGACATCATCACCATCATATCTTTAAATAATAAACCTGTTTCAATAGGTGTACTGTATGCCTACAAGCAGCCACTGCAGGTTATTAGAGTTTAATTTAAAAATCGCTTCGGAAAACACTTTGGCTTGAAATTGGAGAGCAGGCCTGAAGCACAGGAGGTTGGATCCGATTCTCACAGTCTTTCCTGACACAAAGCAGCTCAGACTACGGCGAAGGAAGAGCGTGTGGGAGATCTGTTGGAGTGCGTTCTGTGGGCTCAAGCATTAATGGAGGAAATGAATTAGGACAGTAGACTAAACTGCTCCTCATATTATCAACACTAAATAAAAATGCACAAGACAGAAAAAACACTTTAGTGATCTGTGGAAATGATCTTATGAATTGTAGATTTTACAGGAAACTCTTGCAGGTGTCCACGAACCCCCCACCGAAAATAAAACATCTGGGTCTGTATCCATATGTCCTGTGTCTATTTTCCAGTGCTGAATTGCATAATTTCATTTCCTGCTCCGCTCCCCAGATAGGTCAAAAACTGAAACGTTTTAGCCCTAGAAAGTCTTTTAAAGATACAATGACACAGTTTGTCGGAATAGATCACATAAGAATAGCTCTTAAAAACAAACCAGACATTAAAATGAGCAAAGTTTGAAAGGGTCTTAAAGTTGGACTTGCGGAACGCCACCTGTTTAACCTTAAAAAACTCTGAGGCATTTTACTAACGGGATCATGTTACAATTGGTAATTTTCAAATTCAACTAGACCTGCCTGATGAATGTTTAAGAAAACCAAGAGACGGATTTAAGTAATCATTTCTTCAAATATCTGTCGTTTCATGTTGGGAATTTGTCCTGTGTATATCATGTTGTTCAAGCAATTTTGATTAGAAATATAAACCCAGAATCACCTTTCAAAACATTTCCATGGGTAGATAAAACAACAAACGTAGTTAGCTGCCCGTTTTCTCTTCTTTATACTCATGTGCCAGACAGACATGAGAACAGAGCCTTGTTCTCTTACCCGGACATTTGGTCAGAGTCACTCAGCACCTGTGCTCTGGTGTTTTGGAAAATAAATGGTCTGTATAGATTCTGATAGGTGAGGGTCTCAGGTGCATCCGGCCCCACACACAGCGATGAGAATAAATGGATATTTGTGCAAATGTAGAAACTACGGAAAAGTGTTACCTGTTAACAACATTGGAGGGATCAGTCTCAGGCGTGTTTGACGCCACGGTTCTCTCAGACTCTGGAGAAAAACCCAGCAGGTGTCGGCCACTGGACGAAGGGGCAATGGGAAAAGTGGACCCTTGGTTTCCACCAAGCAGACTGGGTGGGACACAAAAGAAAGCAGCATAATAAAACCTTTAAACTACACACTCTGTTTCTTCAGACGTAATAACAAGGTGCTTGGATAAATAAACCCACTAAATCTAGATAAACAAACACACAAATAATATATAATATATGCTAATGATATAATAATTGTATGAATAATAAATTAACCTGATTGGACCCAGATTAACGACTAGGAAGACCAGGACCACCATAAGACACACGGCCCGTCTTTTGGGAGCTGTTGTATTTAGCACAGAGTTCTAAAAGGACAAGAAACAATGTAAGTGAATCCCCAACAGCAAAAAAATATATAAAATAGACAATCCTTAACCAATGTTTTAATTCAAACTTCAGACTACATAACATTCTCAAAAACATGATTTAAATACTAAAACATCAATTTCCATCTGGATCTGCAAATAACGTTATTACAGTCCAATCAGATCAAATAGTTGAAATGATGAACACCAACCTCACTCATCAGCCCCTCCAGCTGTCTTTTCAATGTGCCGTTTTCATTTTTCAGCTTCTCGTTCTCTGACAGCGCCAACTTAAGACGGGCTTCCAGCGTCAGCAGGTACTCTTTCTTCTTCTTCCGAGAGATAGCCGCAGACTCCCTGTTCTTGATCATGCGCTGCTGCCTGCGACACGCACTTGACTGGGCAGAGAAAGACAAGAAATCAGATCAATGCCGATAACCGACAACAACCAGCGTTTGCTTATGGGGTCATCATGACACACTGGCAAAGTGGCTTAAAACGTGATCTTGGTCAGGAACAAATCTACAAAACACTGACAACAAATCTTGCAGGCCGATGGTGTCACTGATGAGTCATACTTGTAAGAGAATTGTTTATAGTGCAAGTAAATTAGAAAAGTGATTGCGACTTGGATCCTGAATTTTTGCCGTAGCTGGAGCTTTGATCTGGACAAATCAAGAGATGCTGGACATCATCAATGTGTTTCCATGACCTCTCCACACACAGTCCACCGAGAAAATATAGCAAACAAGACATCTGGCACACTTTCTAATGTAGAGGAATGTGAACTTGCACTGGTGCATGGAAAGAGACAGAAAGAAAGCCCGATTTCTATTCAAGACATACAAGAATATTTTGCTGCTCATTAAGAGTCTGGAATAAATAGACGTTTGAAGCATGTCTCATCTGCATTCCTCTGGAAACACGCAGTTGAAGCATCCATCTACATGACCTCTCACCGGCTAAGAACCTCAGATAACCAAAAATGTTCAACTTAATAAAGAAAATATACAACATAACTTTTAAATGCCGAGTGTATGAAATTTAGCGGCATCTAGTGTTGAGGTAGCAACTTGCAACCAACGGCTCACTCAACCCCTTCCCCCTCCCTTTCGAAGCATTGCGGTGGCTGACATAGGACTAAGATGTTGAGATAACGGATTTAAAGTATAAACTAGGGCTGTCAACATTAACGCATGCAAATAATTTTTTCAAATTAACGCGTGAGAAAATATTTATCGCAATTAAAGCCCGTTTTGTCTAGCATTTTCATTAGCACAGACTTCAAAGTGTAAAATAAAATCTTAAATGAATGCAAAGTGTTGTGAAAATGGGAGTGCGGTGATGGTCAGATCTGCGTACTGAGACAGCTCTTAAAGGGGCCGCGATCTTAAACGTGCTGCTGTGACTCCTGTCACTAATGTTAATCAAAGAACAAAATAAAAGAAGAAATCAATGTGATTTTGTAGCTTTAATGAGAATTCTTCTGCAGTTCATTTATAATTTAGCATTAAAGACTGTAAAGTGTCCTTCAATTTCTGTATATTTCCTACATGATAGCTCTCAATTATACTGTTGAATGGCTATAATTAATGTTAAAATAATCAACTTAATAGAGACATCAGTTACAGTACTAATATCAAAATGTTAGCTTGCATAAAATGACGCTGTTAAAGAAATATGTTGTTTCTACATCAATTTGAAGATTAAATGTGAAATTATTAAAATGTAAAAGTATATTTTAAAATATTATTGTTATGTGCGATTAATCGTGATCAGATTAATTTTTTTAATCGATTGACAGCACTAGTATAAATGCACTCTGTTAAGCAGTTTGTCCATTTAGGGCTAGAGTAGAAACAACATGGCGAATTTCATGCAAGTGGACCCACGGTGTAAGAGTATAGAAATAGCTCATTCGAAGGTAATAAGAACATAACGCTTCATTATGTAAGGTCTTTATACGCCTCTGAAGACATAGTTATGTATATAATATTGCATTTCTGTCAATACATACTCAAAAAAAATTACACACAGCACCTTTAACTCAGCTCATGACAAAACGATTCAAACACTATTGTCTAGGCCCAGACATATTAAAGGGGTGATATGACACGGCTAAAACGAATATTATCGTTTGTTTTAGATGCAATGCAATGTGTAAACGCTGTATTTTCCCAATACCGTGCATGTTTGTATCTGCTCTTTGCCCCGCCTCTCTGAACCGCGCAGATTTTTAACAAAGCGAGGTGTGCTATGATTGGCCAGTTAACCAGTGCGCAGTGATTGGTCGAATACTGCAAGCGTGTGACGAAAATGTAACATCTCTTACCATATTTGGAACATCAGGTTCCAAAGCAATTGTACTGACAGGTACGCCCACCTTACTTGCGTATACATTTGGGCGGTCTTAGTCAAATCACACCACGAACTGACATAGATTTGTGGGGGTGTGGTTACACGAGGCGTTTCAGGCAGGTCTGGGTGAGCATTTGCTTTTAGATAGAATGCATCTTTTATTCCGACACTTTAATTTTTGCAATTTTACATGTCTAATACATGCATGGGCAACTTATAACACACCAAAGACACAGAAAAACACGTATTCGCGCCATATGACCATTTTGACAAGCACTATAAACTATGAAACTAAATGATGAATTAATATGTCCAACTCTAATAACGTCCTGGAACAAGAGAAAAACCCAATTAACTGAGCAGCTGTTATAAACAGGGTCTGGACAAAATTACACCGCAACCCAGTCTAGACACCACCCGTACGAGAAAAGGTCAATGGAATAGATTACAGCCCGAGACCATATACTGTATGAGATCGTCAGAGAGGTGTGGCAACATAGACGGTTCTCACAGCCAGACCATATTAAGACCTATTAGCCGTGGTGATTAAACCTCTGGGATCTCCATGAGCCTTTTTGTGCTCCCATCTACTGAAAAAGCTTGAAAACCGGGAAACGGGCCATGAGCAGGGCCTGGGAATGAACAACAAATGTGGTTACCAGGAGCGAGGGGGTGCCATCACCATGGCGACGGAACCGGATGGTTGAAGAGAGCTTGGGGGATATTGGCACAACTTATCAAATATCAGTGTTGCTACGGATTTCTGCAGGAACAATAGAGGACATTTCATGAGATATTTGTTTCATTTCAGTTCTGTGAACGTCTGAAAGAGGGTCACTTAAAGGGATAGGTTCACCCAAAAATAAAAATTCTGTCATCATTTATTCACCCTTGTGTTGGTTTAAAGCCGAAATATGACTCTCTTTTGATAAACACAAATGCAGATATTTTGAGAAATGCCTCAGTGGTTTGCATCCATACAATGGAGGTCAATGGGGAGCAATGTTGTTTGGTTACCAACGTCTTGAAAATCTTCTTTTGTGTTCTCTTTCCCTTTAAGAAAGAGTTTAGAATATGCTAAACAAATGTATAATCGCTCATATCGATGCTGGGATTTTCACTATTTCACAGATAAAACAATACTTAAAGGTCCAGTGCATAATTTTTTGGAGGATCTATTGACAGAAATACAATAGAATATACATAACTATGTCTTCAGAGGTGTATAAAGACCTTACATAATGAAGCGTTATGCTTTTATTATCTTAGAATAAGCTATTTCTATCTACATACACCCCTTGCATGGAATTCGCCATGTTGTTTCTACAGTAGCCCTAAATGGACAAACTGCTCTACAGAACGGGATCGTAAATACATTATCTCCTTCGGCAAAGAAGCGAAAACGTGACGACATCTGTTCTGTGTCAGCCACCATAGTGCTTCGAAAGTAAGGGGTGGAGTGAGCAGTTGGTTGCATTTTGCAACCTCACCACTAGATGCTGCTAAATTTCACTGACTGGACCTTGAACAGACAACAGACAATATTACGTTTATTTTGTGAAACATTTCCTCAATTCGGGTCAGATAAATTTTCAAATATTGTATTTTCAAATATTCTCAATTGATCATAATCTGACCTGCATGGCCAGTCTTCAGTCTAGCAGTAGTATGTAGTGTGAGCCCTAAAGGCCCAAGACTCAACTCTCTTCCAGACTACAGTACACTGAGACAAGAAACTGAATCCCTCCCTAGGCTGCACAGACTAACTTGCCCGAGGTCATTAATCTTAAACTGCCATAACAAAGCATTACATGCAATCTGCTCTGCAGTCATCACCATTCAGCTGTTTCAAACATCCCACTGCGCACAAACTCACAAACAGTCACACACACCGTACACTCCAAGACACCTGCTCCACCTGCCACATTTACTGTTGGATTGCAGTTCCTAACCCTCAACCCCAAACCTCTTCTGAGGCCAAACCACAAGAAGTCATAGTTAAACCACAGCTGTGCAAACCCACATAAATCCCCACAAACACTCGACAGCACTCTATGGACTGTGACAGTCTCAATGAGCTTTACTATTGCATGCCTATGACATCAGTGCTGGGAGAAAAATAAAAACAAATAAATAAAAGTCAGGAAGGGTTAGCATTTGACTGACATTTTTAATCTAGTTGGTTTAAGGCTAAATGATTGGCAATTATTGTGTATGGGGTTTTAAGATAAAGTTTATCCTCATACAACACACTGTTTGCTTTTATAACTGGGGGATATAATCTATTGACTATAACGGAAAGCTCTCGCAACAAACACGGTCAATAAACACGTCTACAAAGGAATAAAATGCCAGTTATTACATCAGTGACTGTGACAAGGGTTTGTTGACATTTTTATTTTAGCCATCAATTACAGATGTCAGGGTTTAGCGCCTGCTGGTAAATGTCGTCGCTACACCACCCACAAACAAACATTTCATTATATTGTAGTGAATGTTTTACAAGTGTCAAATATTTCGCAGTGCCCTTAAAAAAGCATCAACTGGAAAAAGACATCAGCTACTGAGATGAAAGGGAATGCTAACGGATGTGTTTTTTTTAGGTAATATAGACCTCCATGGTTAGACCAAATTCTAAGAAATACAAAAAAACGACAACAGCATGAAAATGTTTTAAGGCAATTACTGCATTTGTCCCATTTACGTCTGGACTCGGAGAGAGAGAGGGAGAGAGCGTGTCAATGTGAGAGTTAAGGCGTGTGTGTGTTTGCCACGTAGGAGTGCAATACACCAACCAAGAGCCGGAGCTCAGAACCAAGGACAAAAACAGAAGCAAAAGATCGAACATGTGGCCAAACTCTGCTATAGTTATTTTCTGAATCGCAACAGACATTGAGACTACAGACGTCAACCTTTCATCATATTTCCCTCAATGTCAAATCTGTCTAACACGATCATCGCTCACGCACTAACCTGTTCGGCTATTCTTTAGCATTTGCAGCCAATTCACACCTCAACATGTCGAACGGTCTCCAGACCATTCAAAAGTCCTATGGAGACATTTACATAATTTTACAGCGCTGAAGTTCTCCAAAACAATGTAATTTGTAATTACAGGCCATAATAAAAACCCAAACCTGCAACATTCAAAGCAGATCTGGATTTTACAGGGAAACCGCCGGGTTATATGGAAACAATAACTGTTGCTATAAATGTGTGAACTTGTTTTGCTTTGCTTCTCGGTTTAGACGTTCACGACCGAGTCTAAATGACAACTTGTGTGCACTGCATACGTTCGGCTCTGCGTGTGAAACCACCCAAGTCCTGAACTACGATACAAACATGTGCAGATGGGGACGAGACACACATGCATAGGGCTGCTGCACAGCTGTCCTTATACTAATCTACTAAATACTTAAATATGGATCACGGTTTTAGTGTCAAGACTCAGAAACAGAAATCCACCAGGGTCTTAACCACGCGTGTACTGCATATGCATGGTCCATTCAGTAGTGCAACAAGGGAGGAGTTATCGCTCATTTATAACTGTACTACATGACTGTTTAAACTGCATGTGCTACATACCGCTTCTGCGAATACTGAGCATACTGTCATGCCATACAATTAGATACGGGTGGACATCCTGCCGATCTGGACTAAGCTCACAGCTGCAATATGACGTGGTGGTGTGTTTGACAGCACAAGCTCAATTACCTCAAATTGTTATTTTTCTTTCATTTGAATATAAATGAATGAGCTGCCCAAAAATCATAAGTACAGTAGATGCAGTAAGTGATTTATATGACATTTATATGACCCTTGTGCCGTCAAGCATGCTTTTGATCTACTTCTGGAGTGCATATGTGTAAAACAATAAGAACATCACTCCAATTCTACGCTCTCTACACTGGTTGCCTGTTCGCTATAGAATCGATTTTAAAATTTTGTTACTAAATTTTAAAGCATTACATGGTCTGGCTCCCTCTTATTTATCTGACCTTTTAACTGAATATAGGCCCACAGTTCCTCTTCGGTCTTCCAACCAGCGTTTATTATGTATCCCAAAGTCTAGGCTAAGATCTAGGGGTGATCGTGCCTTTACTGTTGCTGCCCCCTGTCTTTGGAATGCATTGCCCCTTTCTGTAAGAACAGCCCCATCACTTTCCACCTTTAAGTCTCTGCTGAAAACATACCTGGCTTTCTGTAACTAATTGTTGTGTTTGTATCTGTTTTGTGTATGTATTTTAATCATGTGTAAAATTGTGCAGCACATTGGTCAACCTAGGTTGAATTTAATTAGTCCTATATAAATAAAACTGACATTGACAATAAATCAGACGCACGATTCCAACATCAAGTTATGTTTCAGTCCACACTGCAAGCTACAATACTGCCACAAAATCACAACTGTCATGTTTAATACTCAGCTATGTTTGTGGAGTATGATTTTGGACCAATGAGAATTCACAATGGGCGGGGCTTTTATTATTAAACTTAATGTTCACAATAGTATAACACTTCCCAGAGGACCATTTGGAAAACATTAGGATTCAAAACTTTGAGTATGAATTTTATAACTGGCTTTTCATGCAACCGTAGTTAAAAGGTCTGATCTATACCACTGCATCATTTCACACCACCTACACATGACAAAGTATAGACAGGTGCTCTGTTTTTCTTCATTCGGAGACCTTGGAAATCGCGCCACGAACTGAACCTGTAATAACATCCACAGTGGAAAAAACAGCACTAAACCTACAGGAATCTGAGGCTAATCCTGAACTCTGACGTCAGAAGAATCAATGAGGGGGAAATACATTAATGGAAAATAATAAGCGCATGAGCTCACTGTTGGGCTGTTGCTTAGGACCGAAAGTTGCGTTACACACTCACAAAATTTATTTTTCATCGTTTTAAGTCAAATGTCCTGTAAAATATTTGGTTTGTAATTAACCCTGGAGAAGATTTAGAGAAAGAAGAGAGGAATGACTGTTGTACGGATGCCATCACTCTTGAAACCTATACAAATGTATGCTTTTCTCACCTATAATTCTCTATTTCTCTCCTGCTTTCACAACTACACCAGTGGTCTCGCTCTCTCTCCGTCTCTCTCTCCCTCTCTCAACTATAAACACACTAATTTCTTACATCTGCAAAGATGCTTTTAACTAATGGTTAGGACAGCACATCTGGAAGAACACATGGCTTTCATTAGGAAACCATTTGATGAGTAAATACAATCAAAGACAGATCGAGTCTTTTTCCCATCATGTTTGTAAGCAGTTGTTTTCCTTCTACATTTCTTGATTTGCTGATATGTCACTTATGTGCATCTAGTGGCACCAAACGGAATTGCAAAAATACCGATATTTTTTAAAAGAGTTTATCAAAACTTTGCTCAAGCTAAACAAGAAGTCCCACCAGTGGTTAAGCCAGATGCTGATCTGTCCTGTCAATCAAATAAGATACATCATTGTATTTACAGTACTTAAAGGGATACTCCAGCCTGAAACCTGTATAACTTTCTTTGTTCTGTTGAACACAAAGAAAGATATTTGGGGAAATGTTAGCAACTGACATTTATGGGACATCATTGACTACCATAGAAGAAAAATTTAAATGGAAGTCAAAGGTGCCCCAGAACTGTTTGCTTTCCTAAATTCTTCAAAATATCTTATTTTGTGTTCAAAAAAATGATATAATAATTTAGTTGATTTTTGTTGAATAAATTGTTGATGACAGAATTTTCAGTTTTGGGTCGAGTATCCCTTTAAGTAATGGAAAGAAAGTCACGCACCAGCTTTAAAGGGATAGTTCACCAAAAAATATATAAATGACTTTGTTTTGAAAGATATTTGGAAGAATGTTAGTAATTTTCAGTTCCAGAACATCATTGACTCCAATAGTAGGTCAAATTAAATAGTAGTCAAAGGTGCCGCAGAACAGTTTGTTTTCCTAAATTCTTCAAAATATCTAAATACCTGGATGATGTTCCATAACTGAAAATTGCTAACATTGTTCCAAATATATTTCTCTGTGTTCATCAAAACAAAGAAATTTATACAGGTTTGAAACAATCTGAGGGTGAGTATCCTTTTAAAACCTTTATGAACAAGAGATTTTATGCAGTAATTCTTTTATTAATCTACAGTCTCATTAAATATAATCAGACCCCAGGCGATGTTACCCTGTTACACTGACAGAAATTTATTTCCCAGTCAGTTTTGCTAGTAACAAGTTTAAGAAATTTTAAGAAAAACTCCATACTGCCACATAAACCAGTAAGAAACAAAGTGATAGCAATGATTTTTACAGTGAATTAAACAGTTTGAAAGAAAAAGGTTTTCAGGATTTCATTTAGTTGTAGGTTAGTTATTTCAGTACTAAATATTTATATAAAATATAATTCAATGAAAACATAAGTGAACAGCTCAATAAATGTGTGGATAGATAATCAGGACAGCAAAACACTCCCATCACAAAATCTTGTCAAGTAAAATTGAGCAATTCCCAGTTGAACAAAATTGCCCCCTATTTTAGTCATGACATCAAGGGCATTTTCCAAACGGCATTTATGCACCCTTGAAGGGCCCTTCGCGAAGGGGATGCCATTTGTAGGGGTGTTCCAAACGAAAGTGAACACCTGAATCCCTTCGCGAAGGGCCCTTTCAGAAGTCCGTTAGCGAAGGGCAAATGCCATTTGTTCCGTTTGTGATCACGTGATCTTGGATTACGAGTTCTCGCAACGCATTTTGAAGCAAATATGATGCGGGATTTTGAAGTTACCTACAAATGTAAGTACAGTCATTTAGTTTGTATTTGTTTTATACTATTTTTGTCAGTGATACATATGATTTAACATTATTTGTAGTAAAACAAAGTGAAATAAGACATAATTACACAACATATATTACACCCTTCAAAGAGTTAACTTCAAGGGCTCAGCCCTTCGAAGGGGGTAGGGCATAGGGATGCTCATTTCCGTTTGGTAAATGCCCCAAGTCTGACACCAAAAACATTTTATTTGGAACACCACAGACTTTTCTTATACAGTCACTGTTAAACCGCTACTTTTCCATAAAACTGAATCCTCACAACAGCACTGTCAGGGCACACACACTTTTTAGCTCAGATCTGGACATAAGGGAACTGCACAATAACAGATTTAAAAATGTTTTAGTAAAAGTTTTGGCAACTTACATCATCCTCAGGGGTGGAGTTCGAGAGTGTCATGGTGACCACAGGAGAGGATGTTACTGGGGCAACAACAGCAGCGGGTCTGTCCTGAGAAAGCATTGGTACGGTGACCACACGCGTTGTCACTGCCTGAGTTTGCAGTTGGACCACCTGAGTAGGCTGAGTTAGCAACATGGGTCGACCTGAGAGACAAAACACAGACAGTCACGATCCAAAAACGTTCTACAGAAACTGTCAAGCCACTGGTAGTTTTTACATCTAAACTGCCTACAATCTAAACTTTGTATGAACTACGGGAAATGAATTGAGAGTCCATGTTATTTTTCTTTACTCTTTGCCTTTCTTTAACAACCTCCATTAATCTCAAGGCTTTGAAAGTAATGCCTCAGTTTAAAGCACAGATAAAACACTCAAAAATAGTTTAATCACAAAGTAAACTGTCGTGCCAAACACCATCCTTCACCGAGAACAAAAAACATCGCCCCCCCAGGTAACAGTAACAAACACAATTTGTCAGACATGTCGGGTCGCTGCTGGCATTGCATTAAAGGCGAGGAATTTGCAAGGACCCTGCAGGGGTCATAACCAACAACTTCCATTCCCACTGACTCACCCATCAGTCTTCAAATAAACTACAAATAACCTCTCAAATTAAACCTCGGTGTTACGCCAAAAAGAAAAATGAATGATGCAGAACACAATCAGTTCACTGCCACAATGTTTTACACAGAGGGTTCATTACGTATTTACAGCTTGCGGCAGAGATCCTCATTCTTCTGAGAGGAAAACAGCAAAAAGGGCAAAATGTTATTGTCCTCGGTGTAATGTAACATTTATAAACCAAACAGCAGTGACACAACAGGATTTATTCTGTTTGAAGGACCCGTCCCACTGGTGTAAAAGATGAAGTGAAAAGTGATTGTTTGGACACACTAGAGTACAGTGATTTGTAAAGTCAGGTCTCTAGCGATCCAGATAAGACGCTTACAGGATAAGATTGCTGAATGTGACTCGAGGCTGCTCTTGTCCTCTATTGCTGTTTCCAGGTGTGTGATGTAAATGTTTATACTGGCTTGAGGAAACAGATATTGGAGCTTGATGCCTGACAGCTGCAGTATAACATACTCAAGACATTAAACAGAGTCACCCGTTTCATCAGAACAGTCTGCAGAGAAAACCAACTTCTACTTCATCGTAACAAAACAACATTCACTACAGTTAGACTGAATGCACGCACGGGTTCATACTTGCAAACAAAAAAAGTTAATAACCTCCAAAAACAAAATAAAAACCACTTCCCCAAAGCACTGTATTAATACACTCTTGAAGTCAATACTTTAAGTGGGCAAATATTTTTGTCCATACCTTGTAGATATGTATAAGACAAAAATATGTCATAAATCTATTACAATTTTTTTAATGCATATTTTAAATAAATATCTTACTTTGGTTATAATGTACTAACTAAATATGTAACAAGACTTTTTTAAATGTATAGTAATCTTTTTAAATTATTCTTTAAAGCAACACTTTGGAACTTTTGCTCACCTGTTCCCCCATGTGGTTGATAAGCGCAATTGTCTGATACCAATGTTGTAAATATTGTCGCTGTACAAGCTTCCCCGTGGGCAGCGCAATACATGTGAATGGTTGACTAAGCTAATGGAACCGGTGAATGCAGAAACGTTGTTTGGAAACCATTAGGCACTCTTCTGCGAGCAGGGGATGGGCGGGGTTGTGTGAACCGACCCGAACACAGAACTTACAGAGTGTGGTTGTAGCCGCTATGAGGCTGCTCGGGTAGCAGCGGAAGTAGAATTTGTCTGGTTAAGAGTTCAGTTCAACCAGTGAAATAATTTTAGTGACATCATTTTAAGGTCGAAAAACTACAAAGTGTTGCTTTAAGCTTGTAATGACTTTAATATTTTCTTATTTTTCATAAAGCCTTCTTTTTTCATAAAAAAGTTTCCTGAAATGTCCTGGTTTTCCTTGATGACTGTCATGAAAATATAATGGACACTGTCTCAAAAAAAAAAGATTTTAAAGGAATAGTTCACCCTAGTTCACTACATCAAGAGCTGTATATGGCTAGTTGACAAATAAACCGTAAAAGTGTCCTTATGGTGTGACAGTAAAAAATCTAGAACAAACTACTAATAAAGATAAAACTCTCTTTTGCTCTTTTATATTTTCAATATAAATATTAATAATATAAAGAATAAAATATTACCAGTTTGTCTTCTAAACTTTGCTATGTCGCACATGTACAGTATATCATACACCCATATCCAATGTTTCATTTATATAGTGCTATACTGCCTTTACAATGAAGCTATCCTTCATCATACTGCACTAGGATGCTAAAGAATTTGAGTTTTGCAGACACATAATTTGATGAATATTGATGCATACGCTTCAAGATGTGTAAGCAACAAAACACATGCATATTCCATAAACATCAGTAATCTAGTTTGCCTGAAGACAGACTCCATAAGACAAAAAGAAACAGCCAGCCACCTATAGCACAAAAATGTTGTTGCTTGGCGACATCTGCTGGTTTTTGTATGCACGAGCAGAGGAAATTTCTGGCAAATGCGTTCATTACCTGCAGGGGGTGCTGGCTGAATGGTGACAGGTGAAGGTTTCTGGAGGACTGTGGTCTGAAGAGGCTGGATGATGATTGTCTTAGCTTGAAGGGATGCTGCAGCATGGGTGATGGGCAGCGCAGTAATGAGCGGTTTTGGCTGAATGGAAACCTTGGGGTTGGTCTGGATGGGTCTCTTAGCTGGCTGGAGAAGCTTTGCTTTGAGAACAATTAAATTATCCATTACAAATAACGCAAACAATAAAACAATACAAATTAGCCTAGAAAATAGAGAGGTTTTATGCTACATGAATGAATGTGGTTAACATACCTTTCAGGGTCTGATTGGTCCTCTTGGGTGGCTTCTTCTCGACAGGGATCTCAGAATATCCACTGGAGTCGGAGCACACAGAGAGCGGGGAGGGTTGAGAATTCCAGGACAGTGGAGAATGCACCTCATCCTGAAGAAAAACAGAGAACATATTAGACATCTGCCCGGTTAACCAAAAATATATATCACGTGATTTATGCACAACTTTTGAGTTAAGTACGGTAAAATGCTGCTGCATTAAAAAAATAATCGATACCTTGCATTATCGCAGCCAGCTCGGTTTCAGTAGGATTTAGTGGTGGCCGCGGTTAACCGTGCACATGTCATATATATATATATATATTTTTTTTTAAGTAGAGCAGCATAAAACCTAGTCGTCTCATAATTTATAGCAACAGTCCTCTCATGGACAAAAATCCCTGACAAATACACTCAAGCATTTGAATTCTGGATTGTAATCCGGGCCTCTTACAGGATGTTGCATCATTATCTGATAGGAGAGAGAACGGAGTTTGTGGTGTTTATTTATACATTGGGACATTGTGACATTGGCTTAAGAATGTAAGTGTGTCTACCGAAATAATGTGTTTGTGTAATTTGACTGAATTTAAAAGCTTGACGCTGCTATAACACCTTGAACTGTCAACACACCTATTTCAAAATGATCGTGGACACACCTCAATGAGAGATAGATTCATTAGTTTGATGATGTGTTGAGAGGCGATTAAAACATCTGTTAATGTAATGCAGTCTTAATTAGACACCTAATTCACATGGGTGTATGTGCGTTTTTGTGCTCTCTTGATCTCTGAACCAGTGCAGCTGGCAGGACCAGTGCGGTCTAAACACAACCCATCTGGCCACTGAATGAGCAAGTGACAACTGAAGTCATTAAACAAATGTTACATATATGTATATCTATTTTAATAGATCAGAAATAATTTCATATTCATATTCTTAAATAATAGAGTAGTGATGTATATACATAACCAGGCCCATTAACCTGTCCATTTCAGAGTATCCTTAGTCAATTAATAGAATTGCTAACTGTGCATATAGCCATTAAAGTAAAAGAAAGTCATACCAAATATAAAGAAATTCTGAACTGTTTGTTTAAAAAACACTATGGAAAAAGAGAGTATAAACTATTCATTTTCTATGTAACAAAACAGTTACCATCTTCGATTATCTGTGGCAGTACACAGAAAACAGAGTGGAGACAGAAGCAGCCCGAAACAGATTTTCATATCACACCCTGACAAATCAGATGCAAAGGACTGTTTGCATTGGGGGCGTGACTTAACTCACAAGTGTAGAGGAGTATGGTGAGCAAGGCTCCACTGAAGCTGGGGAGGACACAGAACTGAGAGTGTGATTCGGTGAAAGTGAGTCCACTGTTACATAGAACACACAGAAAACACCATGAAACAGGATCACACCCAAAAATGATGACTAATATATTGGGTTTTTTTGTTTGCAAAACACACTAATAACAATATTATTATATATCCATGTGTCTTTTTAAAAATGATTAAACAAATATTAAAAAATATTAAATCTGTACTGCCATGGATAATAATATACAGTTGATGTTAAAATTCAGTACCAGATGGAGGGCTGCCGTTTTCTCTCCAGCCATTTGAGTTCCACGCTGGATCCCCAATGTCAAAGTTAAGGTCAGAGGCAGGGATGTCCTAAAAAAAGGTCCACAACGCTTTAGAATCATGCTCAAATATTTTCCAGCTAATCAACAAACATCAAAAGACCAGCTACTAGCTTTTGTAAAGATAAAATAATTTGGATGCAAGGGTTTGACTTACATAGCTGACACTCTCCACTAGCGCCTGCAGGAGTTCATCAGCATCACCAAGCCCATCCAGGTCATCAAACAAACTGATATCTACAAATAAGTATGTGAAGAAAAAGAATATGACCACCGCTTACAAAAATTAACCATGGTTACCACAGTAATCACAGTCAAACTATGGTCATTCAAATAGCAATCAATCAAAAAACGTGGCGACCACAGTTTCAATAAAATAAAAGCATGGTTAATTTCGCAAAGCGCAAGACGTTAACTTAGAAAAAGAGCAGACAAAAACACCTCTATTAGAATAACAGACGTTTCAGGCTACAGAGAATATGTTTTACTTACATAGAGACTTATAAAATAAAGATGAAAACACGCAGCAAAAAAAATTAAAACAGGTGCAGTTGAAGCACAAAATATCGAGTTCACAACTCCCTTACGACTTGCGCGTCAAGTTTAACGTTATTAGCCTAACTTACTCTGATTTCCTTATTTTAGAAGTCCGAATAATTTCGTCAAATCTCGTTTTAACTAACGTTATATAACTTGGTAATATACGTAGATGTAAGATTTATAACAAATAATATTTTTCAATATAAAGCTACTTATTTATTTCGTATAATTCCAAAACAAAACATTATACAGTATAATGATGAACTTTCACATCTCGCATTAACTCGCTTCATAAAACTCATTTAGTATGTTAATATATGAAAATAAACTTCATTATAAACTGAACCCACAAACACGACGACGTTTGGAGTAACGTTACATAAGATCCAGTGAGTTAAATTAGGTCACGTCGTAAAGATACTGTAAACTAGTCTAGTTAATTCAATTCTTTTTCACTTTTACGCGAGCAGCTCGCGCAGACCCCATAGCTGACGCACTGTCATGGATATTTATCGCAAGTGTTTCTCACCCCACTCTCCATCCTGATCGATGGAAATATCATCCGCTTCCTTATTCATCATCGACGGATTCACGAAGTCTAACAACAAATTCGACGACATTGTGCCTTGAACACATTAGTGACGATTAAAGTTAGACGGATGACAGACGCTAGGACTCAGTAAGTTCGGTGTAAAGTTGTAAACACTCATTTCCCGATTCTGATGAAACTACATGACAACAATGCGACAAGTACACGTCTAGCTTAGCTTTACGGTAACTCTACGGACGCCGGAGTGGGTCAAATGAATGCGATCGCTGTTTGTTTTTCATTTATACGCCACAAGATGGCGGTAGATAACACTGTTTGTTTGTCTGCCTTCCTGCAGTTTCTCCCACAACTGCGCTTTGATGGTGTGTGTTGACATTATATGAATAGAGTTTCATGGCCAGGATTGTGAAAGAGTCGTCACATATCCCTTATCTGTGACACCTTTGCCCAGATTTACTATGATTGTAACTTCATTTGCATGATTTCTTTTATCTGGGCAATACATAATAATCAAAATGAGTATGTGATCTTTCCTGATGTCATTTATAGTGTAGCCTACTTACACAGGATAATACGTTTGGCAATGTCTTTTATGTCCAAAACTAACAGAAAACTGACTCTTTGACATTTGGCTTATGTGTAAGCCAACAATAGTCACTAAAATTATACTGTATGTACAAAATGTGATTGCAGGATTTAGTTTTTTCAAATAATTGTAATGCTTTGTTTAATTGGCACATCTGGACAATAGAAAACTTAGCAGGCACACCAGCGGCCCATTTTAAATTAAGAGCATCAAAATGAAAGTATAAGAAGTGAACGCAAAATGCCATTTTTATTAATCAAACCAACCAGAACAGCTTTCATATACGCAATATCTTTATAGCCCCTGGCAGGTTGCTAAATGTCAGACCAGTAGATCACATTGGCTGATTTAAAGATCTGAAACAGGTGCTCATTGCCATAATCTTGTTGGTCTTCCCGGGACATTGTCAGTTTAACCCGAGGTGGTCTACAACATCCCTGCTGGATTAGAAGCTCTCCCACGCGGTACTCCAGAAAACGTCAAGTGTTTTAAAATCCATCATTATGTGTGCTCTAACATCATAAAATCTAAAACTAAAAAACAATTATTTTCAAGCAAGCTTGATAAGTGTAGAAAAGAAAAACAAACATTCACTCACAGAAAGATTAAAATGGTTGCAAAAGAGAAAATCACTCACATTTGAGTGCACAAAGACTTTTTCGAGTGATTTAAAATACTAGCATCCAATGAAAAAATAATAATTTGTATGAAAGGGTCCTGAGGCGTTTCTATACTATAGCCAATCGTAAACCAGTATTGTCCATTCAAGTTAATTGTGTATAAACCCACCAGTAAACACACTGAAGAAGGCATTAGCCAAAACGTCTGTGTCGTTGTCCCCCAATGATGGAATAAAACTTAATACGTTTGTATCTCTGTGAATGCGAATCATTTTGTATGTATAAACCCACCAGCCCACAGATTGAGCATTACCGGGTTAATGTATCACTAGGGAAGATTTGTCTGAAATGGATTAGGCGATTTGACTTCTGTGATGACTATAGGAACAAGCTATATACTGTCACAGGCGTTTGTTTGTTTACAATTCCCCTTACTGAGGTTTCCCTGTATATGTATACCTATACATCCACAAACAGGCAAAAAACAGGGTAATGACACCCATTGAAACATAGTTCATATATAATAATGGCATTGAGACCCACTGTATAAGCAAAAAATGTTCTGTTAGAAAATCAGCACACAATGCAATTTTAAAAGGCAGGCCATATAGTACATATATGCACACACACATTCCTGCTGGAAAACTGAAACAGAAAAACGTTTTTCTAAAACTGTCATCACAATTTCATAAAATCACCCCGCTCTTTAGATTCCCTGCTCCATTTGCACTCGCATTTCTGTGGGCATTTTACTCAGCAGTCACCAAGAGAAAGCAGGGGTCTGGAAATAAATAAGGGTTAAAGATAGAAGAGCGCAGAAGAGAATAAGCAAACAGACATTTCACAAACATAGATAGCCCTCTGATCGCTCCTTCTTTTGTTTGTTTGATGGATGTCCACTGAGATTGATGATGTTGAACAGTTGTTGAGCATTGTCTCCATTGAAGTGGGATCACTTATCATCTCAGATTGTGTAGAGGGAATTAGAGGTTGCAGTACTGGAAGAGAAATATGCATAGATTTTATGTGACATAGGCTTAGTTAAGATAGGAGAGTAGAAGTAGGAGAACATTCGTGCAAGGAATTTCATCAGGTGTGTGTTCTTCATTTGACAATGTTATTTCGCCTATAATGTAGAGTTAGCAGGTGGCCTAGGTCTGGTGTGCTGGGGGTGGGACAGGCTGGAACACATTGTTTGCCTTGATGGGTTTGTGAATACAAAGGGATTACTGCATACGGTTTGGCTCACTGACAGCTCTTGCTGTGTGTTTGTTTGTTAGTGTGTTGGAGAGAGTGTGTGTGTATGTGTGACTGATTATCTTTGAGATAAGTAAGAAACATGATGGGGTATAAGAGGGGTGAAAAAAGAAAAACAACTATTTAAATATATAATCAAACTGACTCAGCAAAGATTACTTTGAAAATGATAAAATATGGGAAGTATAATCACGCTGTTTATACTTTTTGAGCATGTTGTAGATATTATTTTCCGTCTTTCCTGTAACTCAGTGGTTAGAACATGGGGTTAGCAACGGCAAGGTCATGGGTACAATCCCATGTGTAGTATAATGCAATGTAAGTCGCTTTGGATAAAAGCATCTGCCAAATGCGTAAATGTAAATTATTTTCGTGTTTTTACAAAAGAAAATGTATTATTAGTAATTATAACCCCCCTAAAATGTCTCCAAAAGAACAGAACAATACAAAAGCTTGGGTAGAAAAGAGAGGATAACAAATGACAGGCCTTACACCATGTGCCACCATTACGGCCACACAAAAACAGCAGTGACAATTGACCATTTTGATTCTTCAGTTTGATTTTAATGAATTAACATGATCTAATAGACTTAAGGAAGGGGGTGCAAATAAAAAGCCTTGACCGGAGTCAGATGGGTTGGAAAAAAACAATTAATCTTGCTCTTGTGTTCTTAAATAGGTTGTTTCTACAATGAGGGGCAGAGAAAATGTGTGTGTGTGTGTGTGTGTGGGGGGGGGTGTTCTCGGTTTATCCTACAACCTAGATGGAAGGGCCTTGTGAAGTCACTGGTCATCTGAAAAACTAACCCCACACTAGTTCAAGACAGTGAACGCAGATGACTTTTGAGCAACCTTCTGAGTAGAGAGAGCTCAGCTCACCCTTGTATGACCCCCAAACTGGAACAGTCTGGGGGAACTTAAGGGGTTTCTGCATTGCCAGTTTGTGGCAGGGTGACAGTGATTAATCTGAAAACACAATTAAATACAAAGACATCACAATATTCTGACTGACAAATGGCATGTATGGAAATAGCATCGTATTTTTGCCTGAATAGTTTTGAAAAGTTAATTTTAGTTTCTTTAGGCTAGAGACAATTTTTTCGTTTACAATAGACCAGAATAAAACAAAGCATGAAAAATACAGCAATTAATGATACATTTGCAAATTGTTTGGTTTTGCATTCCTACTGACCAAAATCTATGAGGTATTTCAGTATACCTAACTACATTTATTTTGTATTAAATAAGTCATATTTACAGTCAATTTACATTTTTTTTTATTTTGTAGCATTCCAATCTTTCAATACCAATACAATATATCCATAGCTTATCTGATTGTTGTCGTTGCTGAAACCCCTCCTCCTGCCTCCCCCTGTGCGGGGCCCCTGGCCAGGCGGCAACTCCGCTAAATTCACTTCGAGCTGGCTAGAGACATCGGGTGAGGTGCTGCGCGCGCTTCCGGGACGAAATCACATAGTAAGTCGACTGGGAATGGATACGTATTCACATCTCAGTAAGTTTTTCTGTCCTTGCATTACATGTTGTTTGGAGGTCCGATGTGTTATTTGCAGTTGGCCGTGTTGTATGCCACATCGACGTGTGTTGTCAAAGCATTTAAACTGATGAAGTTCAGACAGATCCGCGCTATATCAGCCCGAGTGCATTGACATCAGTCAGCTGATCGCGGCTTCAGACGTGGTCACGCTTGGCACTTACGTTGTGTTTATGTAATCGATCGCCTGTTGTCAGGCTCTTGCGTCGGGTACACTCTTGCTCTTGAGCGAGTGTAGATTATAGAGTGTACTTTGAAACTAATCTCGAAACATGGCAAACATGATTTGTTTCAGCAGTGAAAAGCAATGACGTGTTATTTTAGGCATAGGCTATTATTGGTTGAGCCTAATGAAAATGAACCATGGTTTTATTACAGTAACTATAGTCTAACTAGGGTATTTGTTGTAAAACTGTGGTAATAACACATTTTACCATTGTCTTACTACAGGAACTACAAGGATGGTTATCAATCCAGTAAAAACGTGGTTGCTAAACGTCTACTATAATACATCCATAGTTATGTCTTCCACAAAGCTTCTTTAATTTGGTGTAAAAAGTTTTGGGTGTAAATCAAAAGACAATAATCCAAAAGTTTGAGACATTTTGGTGTTGTTTCGAAAACCGGATAAAAATCTAGACAGTCCTCAGAAGGTTATGAACTGGAACACGAGAACACGCATACTTAAAAGGTACATTTATATTAATGGATTTTATCCAAACTTTTATCCAAAGTGACTTTATAGCATCAGCGGATGCTTTTATCCAGAGCGATTTATGGGCATTGCAAGGTAGGCTATACATTTTAGCAGTATGTGTGTTCCCTGCGAATGAACCCATAACTTTACACTGCTAAAAACACTTTAATATTCCTTGAATGCACTTGGAAAAAAGTGTCTGCCAAATGCGTGAAATGAATGTGGTGTTAATGTCAAAAAGTGTATATTTTCCAATAGCTAGCTAATTGCAGTACATCGTGGTGTTCAAACAGATTATACATCTCTTTGTTGTTGTTGTCAGGCCATCATTGTAAGTGTTTCAATGTGTACTGCGCTGGTTTTTAAGAAATTCTGTCAGATGCAAGATTATCATCACTCTTTCGCGTTGCAAGGCTGTCAAAGTGTTGCCTATAACTACATTCCTTTAAAGGAGTCATCGGATGAAAATCCAAAATTTTAAGTGCTATAATCGGGTCCCCGGTGCATCTAGCAACCCAGAAAATGTGAAAAACAAGATCCCAGTAAGTTTGTTTTGATGAGCCTTTCCCTGCAAGCATGTGAGAAATCGAGCCGTTCAGATTTCGCTCCTGCTGTGACGTAAAAGCAGGATAATATATTACCGCCCCTTAATCTACACAATTCCACCCACAGCGCTGCCGCCATTGTTGTTTTCACAAGCGACAGTGGTGTACGTGACACCATGGCTAAAGTTCGTGGACAACATGCAATGTAGTTGCTGCACAGAGTCCTAACCTCGGAAGAGACAGGAGTGGATTTATTTTATTTTTAGTGGAAATCCATCAGAAACCATAACTAAAAACCTGCTTGTTTGCACGAATCACTTCAAGCCGGAGTGCTTTATCAACCTGGGACAGTACAAGCTGGATTAGCTTCAAAGTTGTTCCTCAAGAGGGATCGAGACCAACTGAACGAGACAAAGCTGCCGATGTAAGTAATATTTATCAACAGTCTGAATTGACGTACATGTACCGTATATATAGGAGGATAACGTTAGCATATGATAGCGAAGGGAGCTAAATCAGTCATGGGCTAAATAGAACATTCAAAGCCAGTGTTAAACTTATTCTATATTTATATGTTATTTGGAAAATGGGCACTTGGAGTTTAGCTGTATGTATGTTAATACATTATGTGTGTTAATATGTTCAGCTGCGTTGTTCAGCTAGTTATGCTTTAACGTTGAGTGTGTAAAGTTATAACTTCAAAAATCCAAGTTATTCCACTGAGATCTGCAGGTGCGCATTCCGTGGATTTTAGGCAAGCATACATGCACAACATGAGCGCATTAGGATGCGCTGTTTGCTGTGACGGATTTTTTAGTCTCCGGACGAATTATTTGATACGTTTAAAACGAAACTAACCCAGAGGAGTTCAGGAAACATAATTTAGCTAAAACATTTCCATGGCAGTACTACACGTGTGTTGTGTTGACACGTCGGACGGAAGGAGGTGGGGTGCGCTGTAACTCTCATTTAAAGAGACATGCACCAAAACGGGTTGCTGTGAAATATGTTCCAGACATTTCATGAAGACCCTAATAAATCATACCAACTTGTTGAAAGTGCTCATCCGATCCTTTAACAATGTGAACTAGAGCTGTGAATCTTCACCTGCCTCACGATTCGATTATGATTCAGAGGGTCACTATAGTACACTGCAGTAAAATTCTTAGATACTATAGTGTTTTTGAACTTTACTATAGTATACAGTGTTTATCAATTTACTACAAGGGCACTACAATTTTCAATAGCAAAAACTATAGTACACTACAGTATTTTTTGTCTGAGTGTTCAATTTAACGGGACTTTTATTTTGACGGGTCTTCGGGACGCTTGAGTTTTTGTGTGTTTGCCGATAGCTTAAACGCTCATAAAATTAACTTTCAGAGCAACTCTGGGAGATGAAATTCATGTGTTCATATCCTCATACAGTACAGACGCAGATAAATCCTCGACCATCACTCGTGTTGTATGTTAAACTGTGCACATAATTCACTCAGACTCGCATAACAGCCAGATGACATTTAAATAACAGGATTCCGCGTCCGCATCTAGTTACATGGACTCAGTGCAGTGCACCATTGATTATTGTCACACACAAACAAGCACAACCATGACAAACGCACTTCACACAAACACGCAGCTCTGTCTAATGCCCATATTCTTATTATTCTACATATACAGTATGTCGCACTGTTGTTGTTGGTTTTTTTTCAAGTTACTTGTCCGGTCGGGCAAGTAAAATTCTCTCTCACTTGCCCATACAAAACATTCACTTGTCCTGGACAAGGGGACAAGCGTTAATGTCGAGCCCAGTCCTAGTTAGACTTTTCTTGCACACTGCATACCTTTTATCAAGTAACCCTTTCTCATCTTCGTAAAATCCGAAATGTGTCCAAATGTCAGCTTTTAAAAGGGTGGGTGCATTTTTTAGCACCGGTCGCTGCTCACCCTCCGCCATGTCTCCTACTGTGTATATACGCACATCTGATGTATGTGCCGTTTACTTCCAAAGGTCAAAGGCCATTTTTATTAATATTTTAAACAACAATGTGTGGTGTTATATTTTATTTACATTTTTAAGAATTTATTATTTATAACCCTTCATTCTTTCTGTACTTTTGTACACAAACAACTTGCCTTTATTAATAGCTTTTATTTATTCCCTGAATTGCAGGATTGTAAACATTAGTCACTTTAAAGACCACTTTAAAAGTTAACCTTTAAATGTAAGGGATAATGTACAGGCAGCCGGTTGTTATCACAGAAATAAGCCCCGACAGTGAAGAGGCTTATTTCGCGATAACAGCTGTCTGCTTGTACATTATCCTGTTTATTACACGGTTACTTGGCACATGAGAAAAAATGGACATGAAATGTGAATTTGAAATGTTTTATTAGCAAATTTTTACCGAATGCAGACCTTCCGCAAGGAAAAGCCGTTTACTTTTGGTTTTAAGGTAAGAAATTAGTTCAAATGTCACGAACAGGCAATTTGGTTTAATCATTTGTAAATATAATGTCATATATGTTATTAAAGGACATATTTATATTTTATTTGTCAAAAAACCTGACAAAATGATTTGCTACATCCGGGTTACCGTGTGTTATTAGTTTTGAGAGGTTGTTATCTGGGAATAACGAACCCGCAAATGTCGCGACTGGCCAATCAGAATCAAGTATTCCAACGAGCCGTGTAAAAAGCTGTCATAACCCACATACCGATGGTGCTTTTACGATAGCTGCTATAGATGAACTAGAGATTGTAATATAGCAAAGATGTTATTCCTTGTTGGTTTTTGCTCTGGGACTGGGTGTAGAAACATTCTAGGGTAATGTAAGAAGTCTAGGCTAAAGTAGACTGGAGCAAGGGTAGACGTTTATTTTGATCCCTGGACGTTCTTGCTTCCCAGAGGACATGCTGCTTTGTAATGTTAGAAGTGGACAGTTACATCACCGTACCAAGGGTTGAAGTGTGTTCACATGCTTGTCCGCTGCATGTCATGTCTCTGACACTCAATGTGACTTCAGCTGTCATATACACATTTTTAATCTCTTCATTACCCTGAAGATGGCTATTGTTTTAGATTTTAGACCAGTTGGAAAACTCTGAGAGCGCAACTAATGTTTTGCCTAATATCTCCTACCATGGGTGACAGAAATACACTTATCAAATAAATATTCCTCAGCATAACATATGTTGTATCTAAAATCTGAATCTGTCAAACTCCACTACACACAAACACAGTAAAAAAACCTGCAGCATGCATTTAAAGAGAATGCGTTCAGGGCCTTCCTTCTTAAAAATAGGATGCTTTCATCAATCACCCCTTCGCCCTTTTCATTTCTTTTGTGTGTTTGTGAGGGCTGAGGCTCTCGAATAAGTATGAGAGGACCGGAGGATTGCAGGCTAACAGGTCTAACATGATTCACCAAAGGTCCAAATTTCCGTGTTTCTATATCAATTCTAAACCTGAGCACCTAATACAGTTTTAATGAAGTGACGTACATTTCTACAAGCAGCTCCAATTGTGTCAATCTTCTGTGTGATCTCAACTCTCCTTTCATTCAGACTAATCTATGTGGGCCACTTCATTTATAGAATGACATATTAACAAGTTTTTTTAGATTCACCCTGAAGGCATTTGTCAGCTACTTCTACTGATCTACCCTCAATCGCTCAAAGAAATGATAATGGTGAAAATATTACATTAAAAGTTTATAACGTAATAAAAAGAATGAAAGAATTCAAGCTTTTGTGTCCATACAATGGTATTGTTTGGTAACCAACTTTCTTCAAAATGTATTTTTGTTCTGCAGAAGAAAGTCATACAGGTTTGAAATGACCTGAGAACATTTTCATTTTTGGGTGAACTATTGTTTTAAGGCCATTTAACGCAAATGATGATAACTGAAATGATAAAAGTTGCACCAATTATACAATTGGACGCGTGTCAAATAATAAACAGTTTGGTGTGACCTGTAGACAGAATATGATCATTACATTGTAAGAACGGCATTGTCTTCAAATACTTTTCCCTAACAAATAAAAAAGTACAGCCTCTTTTTTTAAGATAACACACACAAATTTAACTCGCTTGATCCGTGGGTGCACAACAGGTGGTGTGATGGATTTAATGACACCCTGAGCCTCTCTTATGGCAAACCAAAGTCTGTGCAGAAGGATGCTTGTCAAAAGTGGGAAGCAGGCTGATGACTGCAACATTAAACAGTTCCTGCCGGATTGAGTCTATAATAATCTGAGTAATCCCATAAGAGAGCAGACTCCACCCCGCGGATCCCTACCCCTACGGCTTTCCTTTTTCACTCCTGTCCCATCTGTTCCATCAACAGCGAATCTGGGTTTGGACAGGGGTCCAATATTTGGTTGAGTGGCAGACGCAGTCATGTGGCATCCGGCGGCGTTACCTCCTCATGGTCAGCTTCACGGTAAAGAGAGTGGCCACTATAGCCATCGTGAGTATCAGGCTTGCTGCCAAACTCTAAATGTTGTTAGTCAGCACTGTCTCAGCAGAAAGAAGCAACAGAGGGCAGGTGCATACTTAGAGTGTAAAGGAAAGATGACCAACAGCGTATGTGAAAAAAATTAAATGCAGTGTGCCCATTGACAGAAGTACTAGGTTGTGTCTGATTCATTGGCATGAATAGATATTTGATATATTGTCTATTATTTGTTAGAGAAGGACTATTCTGCTCAAAGTCATAGCAGGCATTGGTTTGTTTGTTTTTTAAGGAAGTGGTAAGCTGTGAGCTAAAATTGGATTTTTCTATTTCTAAGCATTTCTGCATGTAGCATTTTCATTTAATAAAAAATGTGGAAGTTTATAAGCATCTTGGTTTTGATTTTGTATATTTAAACTATATATATTTGTGTGAGAGATTGCTTTCTGTATTATAAATTATGTTGCTGTAGAAATGGTGTTATACTGCACCAGTGTTGGGTGTAACTAGTTACTAAGTAATTAGTTACTGTAATTTAATTACTTTTCCCTTGAAAAAGGGCATTACTCTTATTTCTTCTGTAATTTAATTACAGTTACTTCTGATGTAATTAAATGAAATACTCTGTGTAATACTGTATATGTGTGTGCAATAATGGAATTGACATCAAAATTCAAAGTCTAACTTTAAAATCTGTGCTTTAATGTATCATTCTCACATTTGTAATACTTTGGTCAGTTAATAAGAGTACTTTATGTAGTTTAATAGTATTTATTTGAATGAATTAAATAAGCCGTTTCATGTCTGTCCTTGAATCACTTAACTAATCAAAGCAGATATAGGATATAGAAAGTAATTAGTAATAAGTAACTAAATACTTTTTGGGGAGAGAGTAATTTGTACAGTAATCTAATTACACTATTAAATATGTAATTAGTAACTAGTAATGAATTACTTTTTCAGAGTAATTTACACAACACCGTACTGCACATGCACAGTGTCCATCGCTTCTGTTTTTACGTGAGCTCGGTTGATCAGATACTGCTTGTCAGCTGTAGCTCTCGTCTTGTGTAATGACTTTGGAACCTGCTCTCAGCTGTTGACAGTGAGAGTGCTTGGCAAGGCTCTGCTCTCTAATGCTCTTCAGCTGTCATAGATCAAGGCAAGATGGCACTAGAGTATTATGGATATTTTAGGAATGTCTATTTAGATCAATCTATTTCGTTATATCCTTTTTATAGATCCTCCTTACTTGTACTCTCACTTTCCTTTTTCCTCATACTTAATGTGTAAATTTATCAGATACTCCTTGCTACCAGCTGCTTTAGGAATAATTCTACAATTCATGACAATTAAAGTGATAGTTCATCCAAAGGGTCATCATTTACATGTCTTTTCAAACCTGTAAGACTTTCTTTCTTCTGTAGGACACAAAAGAAGATATTTTGAAGAAAGTTGGTAACCGAACAGGACTGGACCCCATTCACTTCTAATGGATGGACATAAAATCAGTGCAAGTGAATGGGTGCCAGTTAACAACATTCTTCAAAATATCTTCTTTGGTGTTCTGTGGAAGAAAGAAATGGGTGAGGGTGAGTAAATGACAGAATTTTCAATTTTGGGTGAACTATCACTTTAAATAGCAACTTAAAATCTGACATGTTTTTGTACTACTCCTGTATGGTTTATTTTGTTTTTGTAACACTTTAATTGTACTGCATGAGACAAAATAATGACAATAAGATCCTGAGGCACATTTGTGTGTGTGGGTGTGTGTAAATTTCTTGAGTGACAAGGACAAACTGCAGTTCGATGCACAAATAGTGTTGGCGGAAGTCGTCATCACTGATTGACTGTCACTCTTCCACCTCCTCCCCCCCCAAAGAGGTGGCGATGTTGACGCAATGGATAACATGAAGTAGAAGTATACACAGGTAGTATTTAGGTTGTGTGGAAGTATGTGTGTATGTTCAGGTTTTTTTATCAGGTTTCTGACCAAATGTCCGCACGATGTAAAGTGAATAATTAAGAAACTAAATTATGCTTATTTGAAAATGTCCAAATGCAAAAAGATTTCTATGAGGGTTAGGGCATTAAATATACAATATACAATATTTGTATACAATTGTTTGTACAATATAAATGTCATTATGTCTATGGAATGACTTTTATACACAGTGTAAAACATGTGTGTGCGACTGTGCATGTGATGTGTGTGTGCGCGTGCGTGAGTATGTGTCATTTGTACACAACTTTCTCCAATGGTCTTTGCTGAATGCTGATATTCAAGATGTCTTTGAATACTTTGTATGTCTTTATTTGTGAATTTACAGACCTGTCAATCTCCTGCTCACTGACCATTTATTGATTTGAGTTTAATGCTGTTGGATCTTTGTTTTGTTTCCCAAAATATGCTAGAACAAATAAAAATTTTACTCTAACCATTTATCTAGATTTTCTATGGATTAAGAAACATAATTCGTTACTTGTTTATTCTTTTTCTAATAAACACTGTTTGGAAACACAGTTACTAACTCTTATGCAACGTTTAATGGAACAGTCACTGTTGATTTCTGATGATTGGTACATTAAAGGGATGCTTCATCCAAGAAACACAATTTCCCCATGCTTTACTCACCCTTAAGGCATCCTAACTGAATATGACGTTTTTTCTTGAAGAATAATGCTGTCGGAGTTATAATACCACGTGTCCTTTTTCTTCCAAATGGTAGAATGGGAGTGAACGGGCAATTTTTGAAGCTCCAAAAAGTGCATCCATCCATCGATCAAAGAACTGCTCAACACGGCTCTGTGGTCTTAACAAAGGACTTCTGAAGCGAATCAATGCGTTTGCTTAAGAGAAATATCCATTTACATTTAGTCATTTAGCAGACGCTTTTATCCAAAGTGACTTACAAATGAGGTAAACAATAGACGAATTGTTGTTTCTAAACAATAGAAATTGGAACAACATAAGGACAACAAAAAGCAGAAGTGCAGTAAAACTGGTCTCATATAGCCTACCACAGTATACCAAGCTATGTTTTTTTTTAAGGATAGAAAGAGTAGATAAGAAATAGAGGTCAGAACTAATCAGTCAGGTGCTGACAGAAGAGATGTGTTTTCAGCCGATTCTTAAAGATGGCTTCTGCTGATCTTGTAGCAGCGAGCAGATCATTCCACAAATGTGGAACAGATCCAGAGAAGGTACGTGGGAGTGATTTTTTTACCCCCTTTTTGGGATGGCACCCCAAGACGTCGTTCGTTTTCAGAGTGTAGGGATCTGGCGGGTACATAAGTCTGTATTAGCGAGTGAAGATATGGGTGTGCCGAAACAGTGGTGGTTTGAAGAGCAGAGAGCAGAGCTTTGCATTTGATGCAAGCAACTATAGGGAGCCATTGTAAATTAATGAAGAGAGAAGTGACGTGCGCTCTCTTCAGTTCATTGAAGACCACTCTTGCCGCTGCATTGTGGATCATCTGTAGAGGTTTGGTTGTGCAAGCTGGGAGTCCAGCCAGTTGCGCATTGCAATAGTCCAGTCTGGACAGGACAAGAGCTTGGACTTGCATAGCATTCTTGGAAAGGAAAGGTCTAATTTTCCTAATGTTGTAGAGGATGAATCTACAGGACCGGGTGGTGCTGGCAACATGATTCGTGAAGTTTAGCTGATCATTGATTACCACTCCCAGGTTTCTGGCCGTTCTGGAAGGTGTGATGGTTGATGAGCCTAGTTGAATGGAGAGGTTGTGATGAATCTTTGGGTCGGCCAGGATTACAAACAGTTCTGTTTTTGCAAGGTTCAGCTGCAAGTGATGGTCGTTCATCCAGAGCGAAATGTCACTCAGGCATGCTGAAATGCTTGCAGAAACAGTCGGATCGTCAGGCTGAAATGACAGGTGGAGTTGTGTATTATCCGCATAGCGGTGATAGGAAAAGCCACGTTTACAAATGACAGAACCTAGCGATGTCATGTGTATGGAAAAGAGCAAAGGTCCAAGCACTGAGCCCTGAAGCACCCCTGTATTGAGATGTTGGGACTCCGAGACCTCACCTCTCCAGGATACTCTAAATGACCAACCTGAGAGGTAAGACTTGAACCATTGTAGCTCCATTCCAGAGACACCCATAGCCTTGAGTGTCGACAGGAAGATGTGGTGGTTAACGGTGTCAAAGGCAGCAGATAAATCCAGTAGGATGAGTACAGATGATTTAGAGGCTGCTCTTGCAAGTCTCAGGGCTTCAATGACCGAGAGCAGTGCAGTCTTGGTGGAATGACCGATCTTGAAACCAGACTGGTTGCTGTCCAGGAGGTTGTTCTGCGTGAGAAAGGAGGAGAGATGGTTAAATACAACACGCTCAAGAGTTTTGGCAATGAAGGGGAGGAGAGATACCGGTCTGTAGTTATCTAACAATGTAGAATTAAGAGTGGGTTTCTTCAGTAGCGGGGTAATACGTGAAGATTGTGGGAAATGTACCAGTGGTGAGAGATCCATATTGACAACGCTATTAACCATAATGTTTAACTTCAGCTATCCCTCGGCTACGCATGAAACAGAGGCTTGTTTTTCTGGCAAATGACGCAGGTGTGTCGTAAGTTACGGTGACTAACGCAGCATTTTTCATTTTGTTCCAATAGGATACGTCTCCCTGTGCGGGAGCTTTCGTCACTGTCATTTGCCGGAAAAACAAGCCTCTGGTTCATGCACAGCAGAGGGATAATGGAAGTTAGATATTGTCTTTAATAGTGTTGTCAATATGGAAATTTCTCTTAAGCAAATGCATTGATTCGCTTCAGAAGACCTTTGTTAAGACCATGGAGCTGTGTTGAGCAGTTCTTTGATCGATGGATGCACTTTTTGCCCCCCATTCACTCCCATTCTACTGCTTGGAAGAAGAAGGATACCTGGTATTATAACTCCGACTGCATTTTTCTTCAAGAAAGAAGTCATATTCGATAGGATGCCTTGAGGGTGAGTGAAACATGGGGAAAATTTGTTTCTTGGCTGAAGTATCCCTTTAATAAGGGTCATCAAGTGTCAGATATTACCCATTATCTGATTATCAACCGATTATCTGCTGTCATACGACAGGATGTTTTGAAATTGATTAATGTTTCTTCACTTCCTGGAGTCTTTCCTTTTGTCAGCATTCTTCATTTGGTCAGCATTTTCTTTGGCCATATGCTTCAGGGATGCGCTGATGTCTAGTTTAGACTGTATCATCTATCTCTCTGTATGCTGTTGAACTTTTAATGTTTGATAATAGATCAGCTGATCTATCAGTTCCTCTTAAATTCTTCTGTCTTCTGACTGTCAGAGTAAGACATGTGACAAAATGTGCTTGTTTTGTTTTTGTAAGAATGAGGTCACTGGAGGACACTTAGAGTTCCTTTACTTTATGTCCAGTTAAAGATGTTTCACATATTTACAGTTATAATACTCTTTTAATACTCTTTCATGTTCATTCTTACCTTTCTACATAATCAGATATATAACCAGTCATGTCTTTGTGTCCAACAGAACACAGGTACACACACACAAGACTTTTACAAACTCTCTCTATTTCTTACTCTGTGTGTATTGTTAGTAAGTGAGTGACACCGTGTCTACACCGGATGCGGCCGGCGCGACGTGACATGACAATAGACATCAGAATCGCATTAGAACCCATTATAATTGTAAACTTTGTCCACACTGGATGCGGTACAAACCCATTAGGTTCCCTGTACATTGCGGCACACAGCAGTGGTATATAGAAGTGCTGTTCTACCATATTTGAAATGATACTTTCATAAGTTAACATTTCGTTATAACATTCAAATACGGTAGAACGCCACTTCTATATACCACTGCTGTGTGCCGCAATGTACAGCATCTGCTAAATTTAACTATTTTGGCATTTCTCTCTGCTTTAAGTCTCCCCAACCGGAAACTTCATAGGGTTCTTCTTGCGAAACACGGAAGTCACGCATGCATACAGCCTATTCTGTTCAGGTCTATAAATCGATGTCCTAAATCAGACTGAAGCCTAAGATTTTTGTTTCACAGATTTTTTCAGTTTTATTGAGGTTCACTGAACACACTGGATGCTCCCTCTGTGCATTAAAGTATCTAATGCATACTACAGTATAACATACTATATGTATATGCAGCACCCACATTGACCTGTGAGATGTAAAGTGGTCACCACTGAACTTGATAGCTGTCTGCCAAGCTGAACTTTGCACCCAGACAGCCGTACAAAGGTCATGGGCACATCACAGAGTGATTGTGAAATGTTGATGAATGTCTGGATATCTTTAGTTTGGCCAGATTTAATCGGCGTGTCTCTCTTTGAACTATTAAGGTCTGAGCAGCATCAATGTGAAAAAAAATCACATTACAGAAACAAGAAAAACAACATATTCAATTGCATAAATTAAAAATGGAAAAAATAAATTGAATAGTTCTTCAAAAAGGACATTGCTTCTTAGAATCGTATTTCTATTCTGACAATCTATGGGTTCACACTAGACTAAAGATGTTGTGGTCAAATCATTATCAGGTTCTTACCCAGATTATCCAGAGATTTAATCTAGATAACAGTTCCACAGTTAACATTATGCAAAGGCAGATAACACCACAGCTCTAGGAATCAGGTAGCCTAACATTGTATGTATCTGTGTTGTCTCAAAATATGTCTCACAACAGGAGAGAGAGAAAATAGAGTGCAACATAGAGTGCAAGAGAGATTAAATGGCACTGTGGAGAGACTGATGCTTTAAAGTAAAAAAAGTTTTAATTGTAAATGCTGACTGGACAAAACATTTTTCAAGTTATTTGTATGCTGTTGACATACAAGTATTATGATTGATTACAAATACTTGTAGAAGCATCATTTCCCAGCATTCTTATTGCCAGAAAATACACATCAACACACCTGATGCAAAGCTTTTGCTCTTCATTTTGAGTGGATGGGAGATGTAAACAAACTAAATATTTATTCAATACATTCTTTAAATACACTCAATGCATATTTATTTTACAGAAAATCGTTAATGTAAAATATTAGTTGTGTATGGTGCTGTTGATTTATACTGCCATGTAGTAAATTTCAAAACGTGATCAAATGAGTCTGTAAAGCTGTAAATAGAAACAAAGGGGCCTGTAAATTGTAAATTCTATCAACCAGAGATGAAAGTCAGCTTTACGTGTCAAGATTTCTGACCAAAGTTTCTGGCCTGTTTTTATGTGCATTTCTCAATAATTCAATTACTTCAAGCCATATTCATGTAAGAGAATCTTAGATTCATTTGATTAGATCTTTATTTTGAATGATGTTAATGGGTTGCAACACTCTCTGTTTTGGCACAAGAGCAGCTTTTGCCCAGCGTGTGTCCTTGTACTGTTATATTGTGTGTGTTTGTGTCAAACTACCATTACATGCTGTCTAAATGGTCAAAGCAATATTAGTTACTACTGGACCTCTGAGTAAATGATGTCCTCTTAAAGGAAAAGTTCACCTCAAAATCAAAATTGTGCTATTTTTACTCACCCACATGACGTTCAGCATGTTTTAAGACCTCCCGGCGTCTTCGGAACACAAGTGAAGTTATTTTAAGTGACATCCAAGAGATTTCCAAGCCTCCTCATAGACATCATGCTTATAGTTGTTGTCAAGGTCCAGAAAAGTACTAAAGACATCGTTAAATTGGTCCATCCGCTCATAGTGGCTCAACTGAATTTTTTTGAAGCGACAAGAATACTTTGTGCGAAAAACAAATCAAAATAACGTCATGTGTGTGAGTAAAAACAACTCAATTTAGATTTTGAGGCGAACCTTTCCTTTAAAGCAACAGTTCACCCAAAAAAAGAAAATTCTGTGATTATTTACTCACCCTCTTGTCATTTAAAACATGTATGACTTTCTTTCCCCCCGCAGAACACAAAATATATTTTGCATTGCTTTTGTGTCCATACAATAGAACAGTTTTGTTTTCTCAAACGTTTTTGTTGTAAGGCCCCCTTTGTGTAGAGTGCATTGCTTTGCAGCCCCCCAAATAAAGACTTACATCTTAAACTTAAAATTTTAATTAAACCAAGAAAATATTCAGTTAAACAATGCCAAAACATCAATTATTTTGGATGGTGGTGTTGTTTTTCTGATGTTTGATTGCACAAAATGTATGATAAATATCTATATTTCTAAAATGCCACAAAATCTGTGGCCCCCCTGGAACCATCTTGGGGCCCCCCAGGAGGCCACGGCCCCCAGTTTGAGAACCACTGCAATAGAACAGCCGGCGTTGTTCGGTTACCAACATTCTTCAAAATATATATTTTTTGTGTTCTGCAGAAGAAAGAAATTCATACAGGTTTGAAATGACTAAAGCACAATCTGCTCCCCTTTCAAAAATCTGTGTGTCGAGTCCTGATATATTTACTGTGATACATGCTGTTACGATATACAATCAACAGGTTATTCTGATCATACATTCGAGTTTCTGTGTATTAATATCTTCATTTCTGTCTTCACACAGACTCTAGTGCTCTGAATTCTCCCCACTCTCAGCCCCCACCCATGAGCTCCATGGTGGGTCATCCGTCCGTCATCAGTTCTTCCCGCCCACTGCAGTCTCCCATGATCACCCTGGGCTCTATGAATGGGCTGGCTTCACCATATTCTGTCATCACCCCGTCTCTCACCTCACCGTTGGGTTCCTTGCCTTCTACGCCCAGTATGAGCTTTAACACTCTCGGCAGCCCACAGGTAAGAAACTACCCAGAATTCCCTCTTCCCCTGGACTGACGCCAATGTGCGCATGTAGTGGATAGGTAATAGTGATTCAATAATAAAATCATTGTCTAGATGTCTCACTCTCTCGCCCACTAAACTTTCAGATTAGTCTTAAAGTTATTTGATGGAAGGAAAAATTTGTGACAAACACTAATTCTAGATCAAAGCCCACATTGTACAGAATACGGTATCCCACTGCAATGCACTTGACTTGATATTTTATTTTTCTGTGTTATGGATGCACCAGAAGTAATTACAGTTTTATTCCTTTTTAAATGTATTATTTTTATTCATGTAAATTTAAATGTATTCATTTATATAATTATTTTGTTGTTTACATATACTGTATATATTAATTGTTTTTGATTCATTTTCAATTAATTGATTTTCTATTGTCATATATATACTATATGTATATAATATATGTTTAATATATTTATAGATTTAAGTTAATAACTGAACACCAGTCATATGCAACATGATGAAGTAATAGTGTTATTGGAAGTGTTTAGTGTGGAACAATACAGATTTTTTTTGTCTCCTTTAACAGTAAGACAGTAATAAGTTTATAGTGCAGAATTTAGCTGATGGTTTGTTTCACTCAAGGTGATGTTCTTCACACTGGAACTTTTCCTAATACATATTCCCCGGTCTTTAAGAGAGGTCAGCTTATGTGTGTCTAATAGCATCAGTACATGTGGGCAGTTTCTCCCATGCAGGAGGCTGAAAAAAGCCATTCAATCAGACAAACGGTTAAGGCTTTCAGGCCAATGAAGAGCACATCAATTGCAGTGTACATATATAGCGGCTATAGAGGAGTGCTGTTTGTCACTGTATGTGACACATGTTTTAAAATATTTTTTATATATTTTTATAAAAGAAGAAATGTATTTAAAAGCATGTATTGCTGATGAGATGTACCGTTTACTGTCTCAAATGCTTGTTATACTACAACTTCATTTCCACAAAACTTGAATAAACACCTATAATAACATACATAAACTTACATCACAACTATTCACTAACAACAAAGCAGTCTGAATTGCAAATGAACTGATTTGACACATTCCGTGTGCTTGAGGTATGTACAGTATATAGCCTGCCACCTGCAGGTTGGATGTAAAACTACAGAAAAAGTGGCATGTGGTGTTGAAGTGCTAAGTTCTCCAGAGAGAGAAAGAGAGAGGAAAGAAAACACCCTGAATATGTCAGCGACGCACTCACAGCTCCTTGTGTAATAGCCATGTCACGGTGGAGCTTGTTTTTGTGTGTGTGCGACACTGTTCTTCTAGTTTGTTTATGTTTGTGGATGTCTGCTGGCAACAGCCTCGCTGTTTTGTGACAAAAACTAAGACTCTATTATTTTCCCGTCTCTCAGATGAATCCGTTGAATATGAACAGCTCAGAAGACATTAAGCCTCCCCCAGGATTGACTCCTCTGGGTAACATAAGCAGCTACCAGTGCAGCAGTCCTGGATCCCTCTCCAAACACATCTGTGCCATTTGTGGGGACCGATCTTCGGGTACGGCACGCAGATGTTTAAGTGCACCTGAAACGCGATGTTTTGGATAGAATGTGAATCTGAAATCAAAACTTTTTGGATGTTTGTGACAAATGTGCTCGTGTTCGCAGGGAAGCATTACGGTGTTTACAGTTGTGAAGGATGCAAAGGGTTCTTTAAAAGAACCATTCGAAAAGACCTGACCTACAAGTGTCGAGACTGCAAAGAATGCCTGATTGACAAACGTCAGCGCAACCGCTGTCAGTATTGCCGCTACCAGAAGTGCCTGGCTATGGGCATGAAGAGGGAAGGTGTGTACACAACATGCTAGTGACCAGCAATGCTACATTAAGTAAATAAAGACTACTACTGTACTTGTAGCATTTATGCCTAAACTGCATGGATCTCAAGGCGTGCGGTTTTTCAAATCAAAACGTACATCAATGAAGATGCAAATACATGTCAACCTGTTTGACTGTTGGGATTCCCTGCAGCGGTGCAGGAAGAAAGGCAGCGTGGGAAGGAAAAGAGCGATAATGAGGTGGAATCGACGAGCAGCTTTAATGAAGAGATGCCTGTGGATAAGATTCTGGATGCAGAACTCGCAGTGGATCCCAAGACAGAGACATACACAGAGAGCAGCCCTGGAAACTCGGTGAGCCACAGACTTAAAAGAAATCACAATACATTTTACTCTTACAGAAAACTAAACAGTCTGGTCCTGTACGATTTCTTTGTTTTGCAGACAAATGACCCGGTCACTAATATCTGCCATGCAGCTGACAAGCAGCTGTTCACTCTGGTGGAGTGGGCCAAGAGGATACCTCACTTCTCTGATCTGCCGCTAGATGATCAGGTCATTCTTCTTCGAGCAGGTGTGTGATACATATGCATGCATACAGATGTAATGGGGTCCAAAAGTCTAAAAGCAGAGTGGTCATGCTTTTTTGCAACAAATTTCATCACTATCATAAAATAATATTGTTAACAAATATAATAAGGTTAACAATAGTAAATGGATTAGCTAATAGGAACTAAAAACGAGCAATATAGTTTTTTATTATTTATTCATCTTTGTTCATGTTAGTTAATGTCAAGACTAGTATTCATGTTAGTTCGTGGTGCATTAACTAATGTTAATAGTTACAGGGTTCGATTTGAAAAGTGATTTAGTACATGCTGATATAAACATGAACTAAGATTAATAAATTCAGTAGAAATATTGTTAATACTTAGTTCGTATTAGCCAAGCTTCATTTAAAGTGTTACCATAATATTAACATGATATTATTAAATCACTCAATATCACATATAAATATATGACATTGTATTTTAACTCTGTCATTTTCATTATAATTTTCAATTATTTACATTTTTATTTATTTAAGTATTATTTGAATTCTTAGTATGTGTTGTTTACCCCTTTTGATTTTATGACAGCATGTACTTGAATTGGTATGGACTTTACAAGTTTGGGTGAAACCTGTTGATCCATGTTTTTCCAGCAGGATTTGTTCATGTTTCCTAATATGGCCAATGTCACCAATTCTGTTATTTATTCAGCCACTTAGTAATTGTGCAGAGGATAAATAAAGAGATTAAATTAATATTTTTATATATGGATATATAACTTATTTAATATACTATTTATTATGATATTTATAATATATATATATATTATTTTGTTTATGGTTACTCTAGGTCACATGATCAGACAGAACTGTATTGGTTGTGTGGATGCTGACCTCTGCTGGCCAAACATTTCACATGCGCTGCTTAATTAGCCACCAAAGGATGTCACATAGCCTCACTAATGACGAATACATATTTTTGTTGTTGAATAAATTCAAACAAAGACATTGAAAGAAAAAAAGACTAAATCTTATTTCATTTCTGTTTACCTCCTCACAGGATGGAATGAGCTCCTCATTGCTTCGTTCTCACATCGCTCGATCACAGTTAAAGATGGTATCTTACTGGGCTCAGGCCTCCATGTTCACAGGAGCAGTGCTCACAGTGCAGGAGTGGGGTCCATTTTCAACAGGTGAGTATCAGCTTTAACATCCCACACATTTGACTAAACCCATGTCTGAATCTTTGAGACTTCAGTCTTTAGATTAACACATCTCTTGTTTTAGAAATATCAGAAATGTTGTGTGTTATGTTTGTGTTATAGGGTATTGACTGAGCTTGTGTCGAAAATGAAGGACATGCAGATGGATAAAACAGAACTGGGCTGCCTCAGAGCCATTGTTCTCTTTAACCCTGGTGCGCTTCTCATAAACAGACACACCACACCATACAATCATTATTGTGTTTTTTATTCTTCTTGTTTAAAGTGATCAGCTAATGTCTGATGATCTTTGAAACTTTTTTAATAAATCAAGAAGTAATATGTTAGTATGTGGACTATATAGTGATTAAGGAAACTGCCTCTACTTCTAGATGCCAAAGGCTTGTCCAACCCAGTGGATGTAGAAGCACTGAGGGAGAAAGTTTATGCTTCACTTGAGACCTACACAAAACAGATTTACCCTAACCAGCCTGGCAGGTACAGTCATACAGATGTGCTTGTTCACTACAGACTGGTCTTATTTTTGCTTATGCTTAGATTTATCTGTATTCTGCACAATTTTAGAATTTTCTTTTTTATTTAATATCACAAATATTTCACAGGTTCGCTAAACTTTTATTGCGCCTCCCCGCCCTCCGATCCATCGGCCTCAAATGTTTGGAGCATCTATTTTTCTTCAAGTTGATTGGAGACACACCCATAGACACTTTCCTAATGGAAATGCTTGAAGCACCCCACCAGATTACATGACAGGAATACCACCTGACCATTTTTGTACATAATACTATGTAACTAATATAATAATAAATGTGATTCCAAATGCATATTTTATACCAAGAACAAATTATAATCTGTGTAATGTATAGGTAAGTAAAATATACAGTCAAAATACATTTGTGACCCTGGATCACAAAACCAGTCTTAAGTAACATGGGAACATTTTTAGTAAAAGACAAAAATACATTGTGTGGGTCAAAATTATCGATTTTTCTTTTATGCCAAAAATCATTAGGATATTAAGTAAAGATCATGTTCCATGAAGATATTTTGTAAATTTCCTACCGTAAATATATAAAAACTTTATTTTTGTGAGTGGATGGTCTGCACAGTGCCCCTGATTAACAACTTCAAAGGCAATTTTCTCAATATTTGGATTTTTTTGCGCTCTCAGATTCCTGAGTTTTAAACGGTTGTATCTTAGCCAGATATTGTCCTATTTTAACAACTCATATATCTATAGAAAGTTTATTTATTCAGCTTTCAGATTGTGTTAAAATCTCAATTTCGAAAAATTGACCCATAAGACTGGTTTTGTTGTCCAGGGTCACATATTATCACTATGGTGTTGAAAAGACATTTTTCTCTGTAAATAGCTAATATCATGTGTACACTGCAATGTCAAGACAATGCAATAAAGATAATTTATTTTATTCAAGAAATAGTTTTGTCAAGCCCAGACAATAATTTCTGAAGTGAATTTTAGAATTCTGTCCAAATAAATAATTCAATGCTAAATCCTTTTTTCGTCTGTCATTTTTAAACCATGTTTTGTAAGGGACAGAGAGCAGGGAGCTGTAATAAGTCTACTAATTTGTACTAATAATTTAGTAAAGCGTTCATCTTTAACTAGACTCTGCAGTAGAGCTAGCGCCAGTGATGTATGTGTAAACATTCCTCAAATACGTCATATACGATCTTGAAGAGTGTCTATTCCGCTAGATGGCGCCATTTTAGCGCTTACAATTTATAACTTCATCCTTTTGTGAGCGTCAAAGAAATAATATAGGCTCGTTTTTAAAAATAGCATTTTCTTTTAATTGCTGCTATAAAAATATATCAATGATGGTAATAAAGAATGAACTGTCATTTTGTAGAATAGCATTTTAGCCTATATGATATGACACTGAAGACACTTTATTCTATATTTCTTTTTAATATCATTCCACTTTAGTAATAATGCTACCATCATAATCAGTGTTTTTGGCTTTTTAAAAGACTGTTCCTGACAACAAGCTTATTAGACTAACAAAAATGTGAATAAAGTATATAAAATGTTCGCAAATAGCATGGACGGTTTTGGTTATGACATACACGAACGCAACGACAAATCATTTACATGCTTATTCTTAAATTAGCCTACTAATATTATAATTTATAAAAGTAAATTCTAAAGTCATAACTGTAAAATGCGCAATCAACATTTGCGGCTAGTTCAAGATGTTCTACACGATACCTGCAATGATGGGAGGAGGAAGAAGAGAGGGCAGGTCAAATAGAGAAACAGACATGGAGAGAGAGAGAGAGAGAGAGAGAGAGAGAGGAGGTAACTAAGGCAGACATACAGGTTAATTTTCATACTGAGATTTTGTACGCTTTTACATATAGACTATCTACCTATCGAAATTACACCGGCGGATTCCTTTACTTCAATGGTAAGTGGAAATATGTAAACTCTTTTGTTTGCTGTCTATAAAGTCTTACGGAGTTTTTTGTTTGTTTGTTTGTTTGGTGTGACGCAGCCTTAGCTTTTGACAAAAATTAATTGCACGTGTAACTGACTATTTGATACAGTATAAATAAAAGGAAAGTTCATGTCTAAAATAAAAGTTGTTTTGTCAGTGTGATTTTTAATGAGACAAACAAATATTTGTTCAAATTGTAATTCAAATTCTTGTTTTGCTTTTATTTATTTGGCTATTTTGAACATAGTACCGTGAAAGAATTTACTTAACTTCTCGCACTCCTTTGGGATAAAAAATAAGTTATAAGTTTTAAAAGATTTAGTCATCTTTTGAAATGAAATAAAAAACACTTACTGTAGCCTAGTTCTACTTTTCCTGCACAAATTTGTTAAAGGTCTTTATAGGCCGACAGACTATAAACCCTATGCCTTATTTTAATGGATAATAATTTTCAAAACACATACATGCCTACTTGTATAAGTGTTACCAAATTAGTTATAATTTGTTTTTTGCAGACTTTTGATTGAATAATTTTTAAACATATATAAAAGTACACGTATGCTGTTGATATTTGTAGATTAGTGACTATAATTGTGTGTTTTTTGCAGACATGTGGAGAACGAGCGTGTGTGAAGGGTGTAATGAGCTCATTCAGGACAGGTACATGCTCCGCGTGCAGGATGGACTGTGGCACGAGCGCTGTCTGCACTGCGCTTCATGCAGCCAGCCGCTGAAAAACACCTGCTTTCTCCGCAATAAAACCCTGTACTGCAAGCAAGACTACCAAAAGTAAGTCATTCAGACATTCCTTTCTGGTTTTAAACGCAGTTTACATGATGCCAAAACTATATTTGAAGAGTTTGGTTCCAAAATTAGATTTTTAAAATGTTTAAAAAATCATGTTTTTTATTGTGCATTCCAATTGATATCAATCAAACTGCAGTTGGTTTGTTTTGATTTAAGCCATAATAACAAAAAATACAGCTAACTAACACAATAAAACACAATAAAAACATGATAACATAATAAAAAACATGATCTCATTTTGGAACCAAACTCTTCATTTGCTCATAAAGTTATTTAAATATTTACGTTAAAATCGAATCTCTTAAAGTCTGTAAATGTAGGAAATTCCTTCAATAATATAGCCTTAACATTATTTACAAGCATTAGGCCTATATTTTTTCGTAAACTCACTAAATTCCAAAATAATGCAAGAACAAACATAGAATGTTGTTTGTGTCTTTGTTTTTTATTGTTAAAAACAAAATCTAAGAAAGACACGATAAAAAATAAAAATTAGGCTATTTATCTATTCGCGATCTATTCCACGATGCCTCGCTTGTCCATATTAATTTAAGCTACATGCTGGTTTCACAATTCACTGACTTCATTAAAAAGACTATAAACATTATGTTTATTCCTATGATTTTGTAATAAATAGATTTGAACGAAATTCACGAAACTTTTTATTTTATAGCAAATTCTACTTGATCGTATATAGGCTATAAGTATAATAACTAGTCTAGGCCATAAATTTTTTCAAAGACAATTATTATTTTTTATTTACAAAAAAAATCGAAATGCTAATATTATACTGCATATACTGGAAGTAAAATGTTAAGTTCAAGTTAGAGATAGCTTAAACTTAAACATCTTCCACTGTAAAAATGTCTCACTGCACCTTGCTGTTAAGAAATTGATATAATACAACTTGATAAGGTAAAGTTGTGGAAATATAATTGTAATTACACTTATTCTAATTTATTACAAATTCTCAAATGTGTCATAAATCTGCATTTTAGAATTACTCCACACATGCTATTTTGCACATATTTGTAGGCTATTATTTTCATACCACCTCATAATTTGTACACAAACATTATTTCTATAGTCCAATGGTTTTCCAATGACGTTGTTACTATGTGTGTGAGAGTGTGTCTATTGGGGGACTTGGCACAGTGCTTCTGAAAGACAAGGTGACTGCGGGAGGAAGGGTCGCGGTGGGCCATGGAATGTGAGGAGGCTTTCATACATATACACACACCATTAGATCAGAAGGACAGCACTACTGACACGCTGTCAAGATGTGTTAAATTAGCAGGACCCATCGACGTGGCAACGGCAAGCTGGGGACAGCATATGGCCACATCGACACAGTGCATGGACCCCCTACCACCCCAAAACTCACTTTCTTTCTCATTCACACACTCATATGCACATTCTCACCTTCAAATAAAAGAAAGTGCATGTGCCAAACTACATGACTCGTGGATAGCCAACCATAGTTATGGACAATACATTTATGCATTTGGCCAAAATGCTAAGTGCAAAGTAACTTTTGGGAACTTTTACTATATGAACAATCACATGCTCATACTTGTGTCTTCTTTAAAAAACGCTGAAAACAGAAAAGATCTGGCTCTGCACAATATTTGGCTTTAACCCAGTTTGTATGAAGACCTAACTGTTCCCTATATTTCTCACATCATGATCACAACCAAATTAATAATAGATCGAGAAGTGACCACTGTGCCCATAATATGTGGCTGATGCTTTTAGGAGAATGGTGGGCCATATGTTCTGGGTACAGGAGAGTCTTGTGTAAGAGATATGAATGCATGTGTGTGTTAGGGAGGGGGTGCGTGTAGTGGGGATCTCTGCATGTGAAGTATGTCGAGGCATCTGGATAGGTTGGTGCCCAGTGGTGCCCCTGTTTGATGCCCGTCCGACCGTAAGATATCTGACCTGACCAATTAGCCACATACTTGGTGCTTGGCTAGCACTCCTGCCCAGCGGCCCAGTGCTTAACTTTGGGCTTGGGGATGGGGGGCTAGCTGACCCAGCACTTACTGACCAGGTTAAGGAGTATTGCAAATGGGTCAGCAGGCTGCTCTATTAACTTCACAGTCTTTTAACAGTGATTAATGTGATTTAGTGATGCTCATGATTTAATGACACAATAGTAGCCTGTAAAAAAACACAACTTAAAAACTGTAGTTCAAAAGTTAAATCTAATTATCGTTATACTGTAAGTTATATTAACTTACATTATATCAAATTGATATAAAAAATCTAGTTGTATTTCATGCTTATTAAATGAAGTTATATAAAATATAACTAGATTTTTTAAGTCCGTTTAATTTAAGTGAAGTCCATATAACTTATAAAGTCCAGTTGATTAAACTTCAAAATAAAAAAAATTCTAAAGCTTTTAAGTTGAAATATGTAGAATTTTTACAATGTATATAAATACATATATAATGTTTTCCTCACATTCTTGCATCTCTTGACTTTTTACATACATGTAGCACCTTATAGAATACACACAGTTTAGTTGTTTTAACATAATTTTGGCCCACCTTGCAGTTTCTCAATTTTTTCATTCAACCTATAAGTTTAAATTCAGAAACTGCAAATTGTGTCAACATAAAAACAACATTAAAACCTTGTGACAAACCATTTTTACAGTGTTTTAATATGGTTGTGTTGTGTTATTTTTCCGTATACATTCCTGTGCATTTTGTGGCTTATTACTAGTGCAATAGCCAATATGATTTTTTTGTGGTATGCAATAAATTACAGTAAAAAGTTGTGACGTTTTAGATATATATGTTTATCTCACTCCAATTAAGCAGCATAGATGCATATAATTTCTTTTCATCACAAATGATTAGAAATGCTCTCTAAATTTAGTGCGACAATTGCATACTATACATTTTTACTATACATTTTTCCTATAAACTGGAAGTTTTTTGTGTGTTAAATGTTACATCAGGCATGCATTAGTTTTATTAATACAAAGACAATCTTTAAATGTGGTGCCATGTTGGAGCCAACGCCACCATGTGCTTAATGCCACATAACAGACAAAACGCCACCGACATCCTCTCCTATACGGATTCACATACCATAGATGCTTTGGTATTTAATGGAGGGCTTTTTTCTGTCCGACCTACTGAACTCTCACTGGTTCCCCCCAGCAACTGCAGGGCAACACTAATAGTTCTCAACAATGCAAGGCTTTGAGATGTTTCAATTCATACTTATCACAAGAGGATTTTTTGCTGTCTAACAGTGTGCTGAGACACGCTGTTATGCTCCCGTGCACCTATAGCTTAGCTATACACATAAAGATAACGCCCACGATCAATAGTCAAAAGCCTATAATTGGTACAAATTGTAACGGAGAGAAAGGAAACAATCTTAAACATCTACATACAGTATGAGATGCGTTGACATCCTTAAATCAGATTATATATATCAGATGATTATAGCCCATCATGTAAAGAAATGCTGTTTAGTGAGTCTCATTCAATATGCATTTAACTCTCGAAATTGAAACATCTTTGACTCCTTTGTAGCCTTAAGAGATAACCTGTCAGCCTAAAGCTGTCACACCTCTAAGGATGATTCTTTTCTTAAGTTTTCTTAAGTCTCCCTGTCGCACTCACCCCAAACCTTACTTCAGCTCTGCCCTCTGCCCCCCTCCGGGCGCGGAAATCTCAGGCCAGTTTGACAAACAGAAAATGTGGTGTCTGCCAGGGCAGAACAATGGCAGCGAGGCTCTGGGCCAGCTCTCTCCTTTGTCTGGGTTTGGTTAAATCGAGTTAAGATCATTCCCTGGACCAGCCTCACCCGCCAGGAGGTGCGATTCTTTCCCTCCGTCTGGAGCCACGGCCTGCAGAGCCCCTTTCTCCATCCTCCCCGGGAGTCCTGCCCTGGACACAGTCGTGGAGCCGGCCGCCTCTTTCTTAGCTCCTGAAGCCCAGCTCTGGTTGCCAGGCGCTAAGATGCACACTCACCATGCTGGGGGTATGCGTCTGCGTGTTTTTGGGGGCCGAGTTGAGCGGAGGGAAGAGCAGGGGAATATGGCAAGTGATGGACGGGGCGACTCAGCAACATTCCAGGAATCTTTAAAGTACATCTGCTTTAAAATCAGTAGAAGAATATTCCCAAATATTCTGAGAATATTCCCCCAAAAATGAACAAATATTTACTGAATGTTAACCCATCATCAAGTCACTAGGTATTCACGCTGTGCCCCCACTGCTTCAAAACGTATTTTCTCTCTTTTCTCATCAGGTTGTTTTTGGTGCGGTGCAAAGGTTGTGCAGAGGTCATCTCTCCGGCCGATCTGGTGATGCGCGCAGGCACTGCCGTGTTCCACCTGCGATGTTTCTGCTGCTGCGTGTGTTCCTGCAGACTGCAGAAGGGGGACCACTGTGTGCTCATGGGGGACAGGCTGCTCTGTGCCAGAGACTATCACAACACACTGGCTAGCCCCATCACCTCAGACTCAGGTATTGTTTTGTCATAAAGTGTGCACATTCCAACAATACTGTCTTTATCTGAAAGAAACTATACACACAGGCACTGTGATGATTAAACTAGATTAAAGAATGATGTAAGTAATATAGTAAACAAGACGTTAATAAATATATACTTTTATAACTTTGATTAAGTGCTGCACCTCAGAAGTTGGATGGGCTGTGTCTCATTTGTGTGGTTTATAAAGGAGTATGCATGTAGAGTATAGCCCAAGTATACAAACTACTGTACATTTTACTCTTATTTCTGTAACAAGTACTATATTGCTACAATATATACACAGCCGCGGAATAAATTTACAGACAATTTCAAAATTATTTTCTGTTTTTCTGAAGTTACTTTGAATAGTTATGTGTTTAGGTGAAATTATTTTTGTTTCATTCTGTGAACTCCAAACAATACTTCCCCCAAATTTCTAATAAAAATATTGTTTCTATTTGCATTTATTTGCAGAAATTTAAAACTGGAGAAATAGGTCAAAATAACAGAAAAAATGCTCTGTATTTTTTCAGTTCAAATTCATATTCACATTTAAGCAACAGTAATATTTGAGATTTTAAGTATTTAAGAAAAGTTTAAAAAATACTTTTTTATGTGATAACCTCGACTTTTAACACAGTTTTCGTGTGCCTTGTCATGCTGCCAGTCTTTCACATTGCTCTTGGTTGACTTTATGTCACTCCTGAGGTTTGATGTTGTTGAAATGTAACAGACACAGGACTGGAATGGCCACGATACATCTAGAATACATCCAAAATTTGAAATGGTCTCCTATTTTATTTTTTCATTGGCTGTATATACTGTCATGTGCAATATACCTTTTAACACATTTTTAAAATCTATGTAATCTTTTAAAGATCTTTTAAAAATCTAGCATAAATAAATTATTTCTAACCTAGCTAGTGTAATACAGACATACTGTACCTATCTATATCTACAGTGTATCTATATATACAGTGTAATGGGTATACAGTACCCATTCACACATTTCTATTTATCAGTGCATTTTGCATATTTAAACCTGCAGAATAATTTTACTATTTTTTAATTGATTATTTTTAGTATACAGTACTCTTTTTTAGGCAGTTCATAAGAACATATCTTTATTTCTATAACTACAGGTAAAAGTGAAGATGAAGAGGAGGAAGATGACGAAGGCAACATTAATACAGGGCCCAGCAACACACCAGCAGACGTAGAGCACAAGAGACCTAAAAGGCCTCGTACCATCCTCACAACACAGCAGAGACGAGCTTTCAAAGCCTCATTTGAGGTCTCGTCCAAGCCATGTCGAAAGGTCAGCCATTGCAATACAGAAACATCTGGAAATACAAAGTTATAATGTCATTATAGCTTGAAAGAAACTAATTGTAATTTACTTTAGAAATAAACGACTACACATAAATGTGGATATTAAAATACTTAAAAGATATTTAAAGTTGAATAGTTTGATCATTTCTTAAAAAAAAGAATACATTTATTTTCGTGGAATTTTTATTGATAGAAAAAGTTAAGACGGTACACGCATTTACATGCATTTACCTTTTTAAAAAAATCTTTTTTTTGTCTTTTTGTGTAAAAAGATCCCCCCCAGCCACAGCTGGTCTGAGCGCATTGCTGTATCTTTGTTGATCTGATACTCCAGTGGGTCAGTTCATCAGTTAGCCTACATGACCTACAGAGCATGAAGGTCACACTAATGCTCTATCTGTCGCTCTCTTTTTGTAAGGTAAGGGAGACGCTGGCAGCAGAGACAGGACTGAGCGTACGAGTCGTTCAGGTCTGGTTCCAGAACCAAAGAGCCAAGGTAACGTGATGCCAACGGACACACACACATATGCCTTGAAAGAACATTAACTTATGCAATTGATAACAGTGTCTTTCTGCAGCGTATGAGCTTGCCAATAAGGAAACAAGCTGTTATTGCTTCATGTAGGAAACTGATGACATATTATGTATAGATCCTTTTAGATTAGATGTGTATTTCCTTTCAGGGTAGCGCTGTGTGTGTTCTCCACTTTTTCTTTATATAAAGAAATAGTTTTGTCTTAGGTTTCTGAAAGACTGATCTGATGTGTTGTACTTACTGTATGGAAAGCCTGGGTTTGAATATGGCCTATAGGTCATGTTTCCATCCTTTTCATGTGTATCTAGCAAAATAGCCCAAAATAATATGAAAATAGCCTATTGCACATAACACAGGATATCTGGCTTTTTGTTACAGAAATGTTTACAAAATTATTTATTTTAAACATATTTTTATCTCATTGTGTCGTTTCAAATGTAGATCAAAAAAATGGCACGAAGACAACAACAGCAGAAGCAAAGTGTGTCCCCTCAGGAGAAAAGAGACAGTCAAGCACAACACACGGGTAGGCCCAGGCAAAGTTTGCAAAACACAAACAAACAACACATTTTTAATCTTTCTGATTAATGTTGCCTAAGATCATCCATTAGATAAATTCATTTAAGTACAAAAAATACACATACCACACAACTTATACTAACGTCCCTTGCCACCATTTCTATTACAACAGCGCCCTCTTGTGGAGCCCTGCCCACTGAACTCGAATGTACCGGCTCATATGTCTCCCTGTCCCAGCAGAACATCAATCTAGAGTCATACAGCTTCAAACTAGACCCCTTTAGACAGGGTCTCACCCCACCTCAGATGCCTGGAGACCACATGCATCCCTATGGTATAAACACGTACAATGTTCACAAATACAAGAGTTGGAAACAATGCTTTGTCAATTGAATTAACTATCTTTCTTTTACAGGTTGTGACACTCTTTATGACAATGCAGACAGTGACCCTCTGTGTCACTTTGAAGACTGTCTGTCAAGCAGCGATCCCTCCCTGTTAACACCCATTGACCGATTGTGTTCAATGCAAGATTCGTACTTTACATCTTGAGCATCGTTCAAGACGGAGTGTGTGTGTGCGTGTGTGTGCGTGTGTGTGTGTGTGTGTGTGTGTGTGTGTGTGTGTGTGTGTGTGTGTGTGTGTGTAAGAAGAGTTTATTTCCAAAATGAGATAAAAAAATTAAATCATGTTTTTTTATTACATTCCAATTAATATCAATCAAACTGCTGTTTGTTGGTTTTGATTTAAGCCATAATAACTAAAAAAATACAGCTAACTAACACAATAGAAACATGATAACATAATAAAAAAACATGATTTTTTAATTTAAAAAAAAACGGAGTTATCTAATTTTGGAAACAAACTCTTCATATATTTACTGTATGTATGCATGTATGAATGTGTTTGTGCTGCTTGTGTGTGTATTTTGTTTTTGCATGTATCGGGACTCTTAGACGGTGGTGACTGAAATGTTCATGTAAAAAAAGTTTTCTGTGTTGTTTGTATTTATTATGGTTTGTGTGTGCTCTGGACTGCATTACAATAAAATGATAACTGGAAAAAAGTTCTCCAAAATGTATAGAACTTATGCAAGTTATCTGTGTCTTTGTACATTTGATTCTGTTTGAACCATCAGTCAGTACTGATTCTGATCATGTGAAAACAAACATTTGACTCAAGATATCCAGTCCGGGCTTTCAGCACCTCTTATCATGATGCATATCCTGGATGGCACTTCACCAGACCATTGGGCATAGCATCAGTCAAGCTTTAAAAATCAAAGTATGCAAATATCCATACACAGTATGTGGATCACATTAAATTTGTATAGGGCTTGTATATGTGATCACCTAAAACAGCCATTCTTCGAAGCTGCCCTTCTGGAATGTGCTATAGTTGACTGTATAGATGAATGTGTGGGATAGCACTCGACGATAATGTCAGGTGAAAATGTAAGGCATGCTGCAAAGATAGAAAGCTCATATTGTACCTGTTTGCCACTTTGATGAACTATCACAGCTCTACTGTGATATCAGGCCCTCAAATGCAGCCCGTGTCAATGGGCAAGAACAATATAACTGTTTACATTACCTGTCAGTTAAGACAAACAACACTGTGTGAAAAAAAAAGATGGGTATAATGGGAATTATCTTTATGGGTCTATACTGGTAATATGTTGGGCTCTATTGGTGGGACGTTATCATGGGATGTTGATGTGTTGGCTGTCAAAACGCACGTACCCAAACACTACATAAAATAATTTGCTTTGGTTCAGAACTCCTAGAATGTAACAGAAATAGACAAATACATTGATTACATAAGTTTGAACAAAAAAGTCGGCCTACCTATTACAAATCATTAATGAAAATCTCCTTGGCACGCGTACAGTCTCTCGCGCATTATTGCCGCGAGACTGTCCGTTGGCAGTCAGAAGTCATCAAACGAATATCACAAGGTCGCAGCGGGTAGCAATAGCCTCGTTATTATTACGATAGCAGCCAGGAGGCATGCAGTCAGCTGATCGGTTATTTATTGCGCATTTCGTGCCAGGACTGGCTGCAAACCCGCTTCCTCTTAAGCGATTTAATTGGCGTCGTGCTGCGTTGACGCTCGGGCAGATGCGACTGGTTACGCACCCTCGTAACTTTGTCCTTCTGTGCTGAAATGTTGAAGAGGTCTGAAGCTTCACACTGCCTAAACAAACACAAACGCATTTTGATTTCAGTGTGTGTAAAGTCCGTTCATTGGAGGTGGGGTCCAAGTTCACTGTAGGAAGACAGTGATGAACGCACTGTGACACCTTCTGAGTTGAAAATAGTGCGATTGGTTTGGCTGTCATAAGAGGCCATCCTAAATCCAGATCCCTGTTTGGCTGTAAACTCACAATCTAGAGATGGTCAATTGTATGGATCATGAGAAAATTTAATCTAACCATTCTCTGGAATGAACAGAAGAGGGCACTGTTGAGCTATAGTGTTGTTGATCCTGAGGATATAAGCCACTTTTTAACAGGTTTAAATGGAAAAACAAAGGGACTAGAGGGAATGTGGACAATTGTTTTTCTTCACCAATATTCTTTCACATAGTGGTGTAGGGCCTCTGTAACCTCCAAATCTGTATAAATTTCTTTGTTCCCATGAACACAGAGAAAGACACTTGGAGAGTGAGTAAATGAAGACAGAACTGTTCCTTTAATGACTTTATTAAGTCTCATTCTTTGCACATGGATGTCTTACACTTTCATACATGTCTTATGGCTGCACTCCACATGTTTGCATCATGATGCATAGTAAAAAGAATGAAAAATATATGACTAAACAAAATGATTGCAAAAATCGACATCTTTAAACTGAACACAGAGGGCCCTCTGGTGCTGTATGTTCCTCGTATGCTGGATTCACCGTCTCCTGATGAGTTCTGTCAGAAAGCATGCGGTATGTGAGTCTATGACTGTTGACATCATTACAACAGGCCTTGCTAAGGGCTAAAAAGCTTAACAAGTAAACATACTTTACCTTGATCTGACTGTCTCCCTACCTAGGGCAAAATTTGAAAAGCAAAATCTTAAATTACACATGACATTTAATATTTACAGAATTATACAGACGTCTACTCACTTTTTCTGCAGTTGAAGCAACAAAATAAACAGCAACAGAACATTGAGAGGATAAAACATCCCAAGATAGCGATTAAAAAATGGACATAACCTGAGGAGCGATAAAACGGCGTTTTAAATGAATAGGAAACATGTTAGAAAAGAGAGTACAGTGATCCTTTATTAGAAATGGAACTGCTCACTTGCACACATTAATGGAAAGGAAGATGTCCATGTGCCATCAGATCTGCATGTAAATTCAACAAAGCCCAGCAGCAAATGTCCAGGTGGACACTGTACTCTACATGTAGATTTGTAGGTGTCATGGCTTTCAGTGCAGTTCATTAAGCCACCACCGAATAAAAGAATGGGGTAACATGCCACTGCAATGGGACATTTGTGACATATGATTTAACAAGGTGCCAATATACTTAAAAACCACAGACAATTGATATGTTACCTGCACAAGTAGGTGGAGGTGCATTCCACGCACCTGAAGAATTACAATGGAGATCAGCGGTGCCACTCAGCTTAAAACCAGCAGCACAAATAAACTGACAACTGGAATTAAGCAAATGGTTCCCATACAGACCAGAACATTCCATCCAGCCGTGCGATGGTTTGGATAACTTCTCACATGACACGGCTGGAGAGAGGAAAAATGTATCAAAGGTAGATGTTGAATGATAGTTCATTTCCAGATCAATTGAACATAAAATGCAATAAGAAGGTAAAATGTTATTGTCATATCTATTGTTAAACGACAGAATGTGCTACCCACTACCAGTATTGTGTGAGCATCAGTTCTCACTTTTGTAAACCGACCATATGTCCAAACCTCAGAGTAACATTCTTAATGTTTTTTTATTTATTTTAACAACAAAAATTGCCGGCTCATTTAGTTTTTCTTTTAGTTTTGTTTTTGCACCACAATACCACAAATACTGCATAAACTTTTTGTTCTGACCTGTTTCACACCGTGGCCCAGAAAGACCTGCTTTACACACACAGGTGAAGTTGTTGACCTGTTCAATGCAGTCTTCTCTGTCAGTGCATGGATTGTTTGAACATTGTGCTGAATTAAAACATACGGTACAGATGTATAAATCACTACCTCTCTGCACAGAAAAACAGTATTTTTTATTAAAAGTCATATTACTGTTAAAGCACTCAGTTATTCACATACGTGCTCTTACCTTTGTGGCAAACAGGAAGCTTATTTTTCTCACACCCCTCATCGTTCCACTTGCCATTATTGTTTGATTCAGTGATGTACATTTCCACACAGTTTTCGTTAGACTTAATGTTATTGGGCTCATCTGCAGCCCAGGGCTGATATTCTGCAATCCGTCTATGTGAAACCCAAGTCCAGTTGCCATTGTTCTTTTTGAGTCCGATCCAGTAGTAAGAGCTAGATCTTCTTGGTAAAAGTTTTTCCAGAAAACGTGTTACATTTTCATTGTGGATCATCACGATATCAGTGTAATTCTGTTGACACCACTTCCTCGAGTCATTCCAGGTCATTGTTGTATTGGAGTAACCATAAGTCCATCCTTCTACATCGACTGTGAAGTTTTGAATAATGCAACGCAAGTTAACCTTATTTTAGATTTGAATGAATTATCTTCTTAAAGGATGACCAATGTTCTATACACTTACCTAATATCACCCTCAGATACATCAAAAGTCCAATGTGGATGAATGCAGCTCTGAGCATTAAAGCAAATCCAAACTAAACATTGACAAACATTGTTTTAAATAAAATGCATACAAGCAGTCTTATATCCAAAATATGAATATATGAAATACAAAGAGTCATAATGGATACCTACCATGATACGTTTTTTTATTTTCTAATGAATCACTCGTATAGTGGTCAAACACTTTTCATAGTCTCTCCAGTTATATTTCAATACAGTCTTCAGCTTTGGGGGTATGTGGGTTTATATTTAACAGTTCATTTGCATAAAATTGCCGGATGTTTCTTCTCAGGTTTCAATCTATAAACATTTGGAACGAAAGAATGGCACTTTCTGGAAATGTCATCTTTTGTGTTGTTTTAATCTTTTTTTGAAAAATCATCACAGCTCTTGCACAAATGCAGTAAAACTAACGATTTTGGTTGGTATCGTTTTAAACAAACCTACAATATAACCACACATACAACATGTATGTATTTGCATAACTTTATGTCTCGTATTTATATGTATATTCTACTTATGTGGACCCCAAAAAAAGGCTATCCTGACAGGATCATACTTCACTAAACATGAAATGAAAAACTCCCTGGCCTTATACTGTAGATAACACACAGCTTCAGGGAAGGACACATTGACAGGATGCATTCAGATGAATAGGACCTGGGTTATTTAAACAAAACCTTTCACTGCATTCACAATGTTAATGGCTTTACTCAATCTTACAGTTCTTTATTTAGGTGTTGAGATTCAAATGTTCTGCTTACTGTAAAGCTATCTGGGGTGGAGATATAAATAATGAATGTTACTGAACAAATGTTATTGTTTTTTTGTTGTTTACTTTTAAGATTGATATTGAGTGGATGCTAAACAATACAGAGAAGGGTGTATGCAATGCTTTTATGAACATCTCCTGTCAGTATACTATAACTATATTTAGGCATGGAGTCATTTTTTTTAAATATCAACTTTTATTAGGTTAATACACAAGTAGCTTTATTACACCATCAATGAATAAATATTTACAAAAATATAACAACAACAACAACAACACTACAGTAAATTTACACTCATCACATCGGTAGTACAATATGTTTACTCAAGTAAACAATTAAAGCTTTCATTGGAAAGAAAAATTACAATGAATGAAGACTATTTGCCGGTCATGTTTGGGTATCACATGAGGTCCCTATAAAGTATAATGCTCTTCTGTTCTATATGAGACTGTCAATACTGTTTTTATAAACTTGTGGTGGATCCCCAATGTCAGATTTGCTGCTCAGGTCAAACTTGTTAGCTGTTAAAGAAACAAAAAAATATTCATTAAAATTGTGTTATCAATATACGTATTAAGTTTGATGTTCAAATTAGCACATTAATATTACTGCACCATGATAAGTTTGTTCTCTATAGTGTATTTTATACTGGTTGACTTACCATTTTTCCTCAATTTTCTTAGTATACAAAGGACTAATAACAGACTAGAGCTCCCGACAGTGGCAGCAACCCCAAGAGTCACTTCTACTGCTTTAAAGGCTGGTACTGAGGGTCCAGGTTGAACTGTAATGTAGAAGTTAAGAAAACAGAAAGTAATCAGTGGTAATATTTCAGCTTTAAAATGTCTCGTTTTATTATAAAAACACCATCTGCTTCTCACAGTCATTGTTGGCCTGTTTACCTTGGCATAGTGCCACCTCCCCTGACCAGTTTCCATTGTGGTTGCACATCACCATCTCATTACTGTGAAGCTGGAAACCATCATGACAGCTGAAGATGCAAATAGTGCCAAAGGCTGGTTCCAGTGATGTGCAGTTCATGTGTCCGTTGACAGGCTCATGAAGTTGTGGGCACTCCACTGCTACAGAGTGAAAAAGAAGTGCTTTAAAATACAATATTCAAAATTAAATCCATAGATGTGACAAGACTTTGTTAACTACCTTCACATCCAGGTGGTTCATGACTCCACTCTGCTGTTTTTGTACAGCTGATCTCTGACGCCCCCTGGAGGCGATATCCTTCTTCACAACTGAAGCTGCACTTGTTTCCGTAACTAAACCTTGAAAAGTCATTGCAGGCCAGGAGACCATTGGCTGGATTCTCAAGAACCGGGCAACGAACAGCTGAGCAGTGAGGAAGACAAGTGTGAAGGTTTTAAATCTTCATTAAGATCTGGTGTAAGTTTAAGTAAAAGTAAATGTACATTATATGAATTTTACCCTGCGTGCTTTAAATACTCACGTTCACAGGTCGGTGGTTTATTTGTCCATTCTGTGGTGGCAGTGCATCTTGTTGTAATGGACCCCTTCAGTTCATAACCCTCCACACAGGAGTATTCACACACAGAGTCATAGGATAAATTTCCATTAGGATTATAACACATGACACTGCCATGATATAAAGTGGTGATGTCATCCGGATTGCACTTTACAACTGAAAAGAAAAAAGAATGGTATAATGGTTCAAATGTATTTGCTTAGCCTCAGATAACTAAGTACAGAACTTCAATGTAGTTTAACTAGTCACTAAACTACATTCATAGCAATCTAAAAAAAACTGAGCCTCTTACCTTTACAACTGGGTTGTGAATCGTTCCAGTGTCCCGTGGCCCCACAAAACAGCGTAGTGGAGCTGGACGTTCCTAACGTGTATCCTTCTTGACATGCAAACTCACAGGTGGATTTGTAGCTGTAGTTGCCTTTGGAATCGTGGTGACAATCCATTGTCCCATTGTTTGGTTTTATAAGCTCTGAACATTGAACAGCTGCAAAAAGATATGCATATATAAAGACATGTGAGAAAAGTTTTAAGTATTTGTATTTGTTAAAACCTCATCTGAAGTATAGTGTAAATTCTACTCACGTTCACAGGTCGGTGGTTTATTTGTCCATTCTGTTGTGGCGTCGCATCTTGTTGTAACTGACCCCTTTAGTTCATAACCCTCCTCACAAGTGTATTCACACACAGAGTCAAATGCGAAGTTTCCATTAGGATTAGAACATCGGACACTTCCATGACCTGGTGCGGTGATGTCCTCCGGCTTGCATTTTGTAACTGAAAAATCAGGAAACAAGTACCATTATGTAAGTCTTTTTGCTTAATCTTACAGAAATAAAAGCAGGCGTATCAATAATAGCAAAACCTTCTTACTTTCACAGCTGGGTTGTGAATCGTTCCAGTGTCCCGTGGCCTTACAAAACAGCGTAGTGGAGCTGGACGTTCCTAACGTGTATCCTTCTTGACATGCAAACTCACAGGTGGTCTGGTGGCTGAAGTTGCCTTTGGAATCGTGGTGACAATCCATTGTCCCATTGTTTGGTTTTATCAGCTCTGAACATTGAACAACTGCCGAAAATGTACAGACGTATTAAAACAGAGACATTAAAAAAGTTTGTTCAGCATTGAGTTAATTGAAATTTGCCTCACGTGGTATAAATTCTACTTACGTTCACAGCTTGGTGGTTTGCTCGACCATTCTGTGGTGGCGGTGCATCTCATCATTCTTGAACCCTGTAGTTTAAATCCTGCTTCACAGGAGTATTCACACTGAGAGTCATATGAGAATTTCCCATTAGGATTAGAACATTGGACACTTCCATAATCTGGTGTGGTGACGTCCTCCGACCTGCATTTTATAACTGAAAAGCAGACAATGAAAAGGCACCAGAATAAAATTCAATGTTTTAATAGATATGTCAGCAGTGTTCAGAGAAATGTTACTCACCATTCTCACACCTGTCTCCATAGAATCCCTCAAAGCACGAGCATGTATGGTTGTTTATCATCTCTACACACTGTCCATGACCACTGACACAGGAGTCTTCTTTGCAGGATGCTGAGAGGAAGAAACAGTTTTTCAAGAGTTTTTAATATTAATATTAATATTTCATTTCACCTTATAAACAAACAAAGACTACCTACCAGTGTAGCACAACGCAGTCTTTAGCTTCGAACAGGACTCGTCGTTCCATTTGCCTGCATCGGGGTTTCTTTTAATGTATATTTCCACACAATCTTCGTTTTTTTTTTTCCCGTTGGGCTCATTACCTGCCCAGTTCTTAGCTTCATCAGTAAGTATCTTGTTGGTTCCCACCCAGGTCCAGATGTCATCAATTTTACGTATCCCAATCCAATAATACCCTGTGACTTTTGGCAGGACGCTGTTTAAATGAGAAATTTCCTCTTTGTTTTGAATGGCCACCATGTCCGTGAAGTGCTCCCTGCACCATTTTCTGGCGTTTTCCCAGTTCATGGTGACGTCTGAGTGATGGTATGACCAGCCTTCAGTGCCCGTCCACGTGTTAAGCACTGCAGAATAAAACAACTTTGTATTAGCTTTTGTCGGGTGGTACAAGAATACATACATATTAATTGTGGGTAAGTGCTTTTCTTTCTTACCTGAAGAAATAAAAAGAAGAGAAGCAAAAAAATGCAAAGGACTGACTCCATGTAATGTTTTGACGCAAAAGACCTGCAAAGTTAATAGACTATATTATTAGCAAGAACATAATATATAAAGACACCACTGTACAGTGATTAAGTACTACAGAAATACATGCAAATGTATGTAAAGAATTAGATTATAACATCTGTATGCCTTGTTCTTACCATTGTTAGTGATTTCAGGTGCTGTTTTCAATGTTCCGCTCTGGAGTTCTTTTTCTAATATGATGGTTGTGATTTGGGAATAACTGTGATGAGCCTTTATATGGTTGCTCAGCTATGCTCAGAACTTCCCTTCCCAGAACCCCTTGTGACGTCGACCAATACAAACACAGGAATTCTAATCTCTGGAAATACCCACTCTAGAGTAGGAAACCTCCGACCACTTTCATTTATTTACACTAACATTAAATAATAAATAATTTTTCCTGCTTTTTACTGTCCAATATATCCATCTGATATTTATCAACACAAGACATAACTTAAAAAAAAAAAAAACTTTTAACTTTCACTTTTTGGTGTTCAAAAGTAAAAAAACTGAGAGATATTAGCCACATATCCTGCGATGCATTATCTACAGCTATGTTTAAAAAGGAAAAGCAAGACAATGAACATTTAAGCATTTTAAAGTTGTGGGATAGGAACTTTATCTTACTTTATTTCTTTTTATTAATTTTCAAACAATTAAGCATTGCTATTATTACAATAATACACACACTTAGTTTGTAATCTGGGTTCAAAGGGATAGTCCGCAGACAAGACCAGAGGAAGGGATGGTGGGAGAAAGATTACGAGAAGTGTTTAACCTCACTGACCTACCAGTTCATTTGTAATGTTTTTTTAAGCATATTCATTTTTTGGCTGCTCTGAATAGCCTGATATGTATATTCAGAGCAGCCAAAAAAGGAAACACGCTTATCAAAAATAAAACTGTGGCATTTAATCACTCTTATTTCTGACTCATACATGTTGTTACAGTAGCTAATGGATGAATGTCTGAAATGGACGAATTTATATACTTTATAAAAAAACGTGTTAACAAAGTTAGCCAAAATACCACTATTAATAAATTTACTGTTTTACAGCTAATTATTTTTGGATTCATTTATTTTTCGTTTTTATGGTTAGAATTATTTGCAGTTTTATTACTTACATTCTACTTCCGGTTTATGTCTGTTGCTATTTCTTTAAGAACAGCGTGATGTCTGTGGCTCGTGTTTCTGCTGCTTTTTATACCACACTGTAAAACTTTGCTGTAATTTCGCAGCAGGTTTGCCAGTAACTTACTGTAGATTTAATGTATAATTTTGTTTTAAGCATAAACTTACCTAGTTTATATCTTTTTCTTTCATAAAACAAGACTAAATATCTTTTCATATTTAGTCACTTTTCTTGTTATGTAAATGTATCGTAATTTAAGAAGTTTTCAATATTTTTACTGAAAACAAGAGAAAAATGCTTAGGAAGAATGTCATTTTTTGTAGTGTTGCTGTGCTAATACCTGTCTCTTCTTGCTCATTTTGAATCTCAAAAGTCAAAATGTTTTCATTTTGATTCAAGTAATTGAAAATAGTACTTATTGGAAAGTATATTAAGTAGTAATTAAATCTACAGTAAGTTACTGGCAAACCTGCTGCAAAAACTACAGCAAAGTTTTACAGTGCACGGTGAAGATGGCAGACGCTCCGAGCAAAGTGACCGACGTTGAGATTGATCCGTAGGAAAGTTTAAATACATATAAAGATTAAAGGTGGAACGGATAATAAAGTGATAGTGAGGGGAACTAAGAGTGCGGAGTACCACAGTAAGGGCAGGCTTGTAAGTGCCGAGAGATCTGCCTCTGCAACCCAACGAGTTAACACGGTCCTAGTTCAGTTCAATATTTATAAAATTAACTGATATAATCCTAGTCAAAAGCTTGCACAAAAGCATACATTTTGACATAAATGACATAAATTGTGTTTGTATAAATGATAGTAATGAGAACACTGAGTCCATCCAATATATATCAAAAGACATAACTTTTGGTTATTGGTTACTCACTTTTTGGTGTTTAAAAGTAAAAAAACAGCGATATTAGGTTACATATCCTGTGATGCATTTTCTACAGCAATGTTTAAAAAGCAAGACAATATGGGTCATTAAGAGCATGACTAGAAATTGACATTCTGCCAGTAACAATTCCACTGAGGCCTTTTCTATAAACTCATCATTTGATGGAAAATAATGGCCTTTTTTAACAAATGCAAATGTTTAAGCGAATGTCAGGTTTGTCCATAAGATTTTAAGTCAAGTTATTATGTCCACACTGGTATTAAAGATAAGTTGTACAGATTTTCATAAGAATATATTTATGTTAAATATAAACATTATTAAACATTATTTATGTTAAATACAAACACTATTAAACAAACATTATAACAGAGGAATTGCTGTATGTGAGGCATGATGAGCTGGAAAATATAATATATTATTATTATAGATACTGTGGGAAATATTATTCAGAATATGAGTATGAAGTAATTACTATATAATCAATAAGTGAATTTCATTAATAATCATTGCATTGTGTTTGTTTAAATGTGTTTGCTGTGTTGCTCAGTGAAAATTTCTGTCGATTAGACTGTTTGTAACAGAAAAACAGGAAACTAGCTTAACCGCAGAAGAGGAACTAACTGTGTGTACGTGCAGAATCATCACAGCTCGTTTCGACGAGTCTAACCAACTAACACACACACAGAGTTATGAATTAATCCATTGCATATGTTTTAAGTATAATCATGAGTTTTGATGTGTTTTATTGAACCATAGGATTAAGAAGCAACGCTGCATAATCAAAGTATTAGATGATTGAGTGTTTTTTACTGAAAGTATTTTGACATGTTGTCTTGTGATATGAAACTGTCTCGAGGGGGCACTTCCTCAAATTAGCGAAGAGAAGTGTTGCAAAAACATGTTTTGCAGAAACTGGCGAAGGAGGAATGGAGTCAGATACACGTGGTACACGGTGGTCGGTGGAAAGAGAGCCACACCCCTTAAAAGGCAAAACAGGGGTCAGAAGATAGAACGACGTCACATACTGTATAAATATGCATGTCAGGAAATGATCTGGGTTGTTGGCTTTTTGGAGAGTGTGGAGAGTGACTGGCAACCCAAAGCTTTGTTACCCCTTTTTACATCTGATAATAAACTTCTAATCGATTTTGAAGAACGTCTCAGTACAAATTTTTGAACATGCAGGACTGCCTCAAAAGTCCAACAATACTTACATGCACATGATTTTTAAGGATGTGATGTGCTTTTGATTATCATCACATTCTTTTTCGAACAGCAGTCCACATATTTGTCCAAATTAACCTAATGTGCATTTGTTATTGTTTTGTTTAAAATCTCTTGTTTTACTTACTTTCCCCAGAGGTTTCCAATGGCAAGGTTTAGTTTTCACAGCTTGATTTCAGAGTGACCTAGACCTCTGTGGGTGCCACACAGTGTTTGATGTTTGCACAGAGTTGTACCAGCATCCGTACTATACAGAAATAGCTTCTACAGGTCATCCTAGACCTAGTTTAAAAAAATGTGTGTCAAAATAAGATGTTTTTATGGTTACTCGATTTATTAAAATGTAAAGCTTATACAAAGTATCCAAGGATTTATTTTAAAACGATTTAAAAACGTACAGCATTTAAGCATTTTAAAGTTGTGGGATAGGAACTTTACTTTATTTATCTTTATTGATTTTCAAACAATTGAGCATTGATATTATTACATTAATTACTCACACTTCCTTTGTAATCTGGATTGAAAGGGAAAGTCCGCAGACAAGACCAGAGGAAGGGATGGTGGGAGAAAGATTAGGAGAAGTGTTTAACAACACTGACATACCAAGTTCATTTGTAATGTTTTTTTAAGCATATTTATTTTTTGGCCGCTCTCATTTCTGACTCATACATGTTACAGTAGCTAATGGATGAATGTCTGAAATGGCCAAATTTATATACTTTATAAAAAATGTGTTAACATAGTTAGCCACAGGGGACATTCTAAAACGCTTAACGTACCTAAACAGCGATCAAGGAAAACCACATTTCTGTCAAACCTTCCTTGTACTAAACACTTGGTGCTGTCAAAAGAACGAGCTCTTGGTCCGCGGATAAACGGCAACGCCAATTAGCCTAGTGACGCTATAGCCTCGCGAGCATTCGTGCCACAAGAACGCGCTGTATCGTCTCATTTATATTTCTGTCCCTTTTTGTCAGAGCTTTTAGAAACATTTGTGCTGTTTTGTTCTAGTTTGCTCCACAGGCTATTCAGCTCGATGTAACACTGAAGCCCTCCTGGCAACTTTATTACCTTTCAGCCTTTCTTAATATTGGTTTCAGACAGGGCATAACTGGGTATAAAGAGTAGGCTACGCCACGTTTTAACACAATGCACGGTGGCTTTTTAAGTATTAATTACAATGACATAAATTTGTCTAAGCCACGTTAAGCTGTTTTCTCTTATAATGGACTTCTATGGTGAGAACGCTTATCGTGATATTCACTTCCGCGGAACAAGAGCTCTTTATTTTGACAGCAGCATGTGTTTATTAGAAGTAAAATTGGACATAAATTTGGTTTTCCTTGATCGCTGTTTAGCAACGTTACGCCACGTTAAGCTGTTTCCTTATAACGGACTTCTATGGGGGATAAAACGCTTAACATAATATTATTCACTTTATCCGCGGACCAAGAGCTTGTTCTTTTGACAGCAGCAAGTGTTTAGTACAAGGAAGGTTTGACAGAAACTTGGTTTTTCATTGATCGCTGATTGTTCGTTAAGCGTTTTTCACGTTAAGCGTTTTAGAATGTCCCAGCCAAGGGGGCACTATTATTAAATTTACTATTTTACAGCTTATTCTGCATTCATTAATTTTTCGTTTTTATGGTTAGAATTATTTTCCGTTTTATTACTTACATTCTACTTCCGGTTGACAACTGCTGCTATTTCTTTAAGAACGGCGTGACGTCTGTGGCTCGTGTTTCTGCTGCTGCTTTTTATACCACAGTGAAGATGGCCGACGCTCTGAGCAAAGTGCCCGACGTTGAGATTGATCCGGAGGGAAAGTTTAAATACATTTTAGTGAATATAAAGGTTAAAGGTGGAACGGATAATAAAGTGATAGTGAGGGGAACTAAGAGTGCGGAGTACCACAGTAAGTGCAGGCTTTTAAGTGACGAGAGATCTGCCTCTGCAACCCAACGAGTTAACAATGTCCTAGTTCAGTTCAATATTTATAAAATCAACTGATATAATCCTAGTCAAAAGCTTGCACAAAAGCATACATTTTGACATAAATGACATAAATTGTGTCTGTATAAACGATGGGATATGAGAACACTGAGTCAACTTTTCTCATTTAGATCACATATTTGAAAAAGTGAATCCTGCTATGGAGACTTTGGGATTGGAGTGCAGTTGTCTTGGAGGAGGCAAGATTGAGCACATCAGCAATGATAAGAAACTGCACGTGTTTGGGGAGTCTACGGTAATTTTCTATCTATTTACAGGGGAATGTCCTTTGGAGCAAAACTACCTTATGTGAGGACCTTAGTAGATGCGTTAACTTACCTGTAGAAGTCATCGGCTTTCATTATAATGATGTGGCATAAAGGGTTACTCCACCCACAAATGAAAATTTTGTCATGGAATACTCAACCTCAAGTAGTTCCAAACCTATATAAATTTCTTTGTTCTGTTGAACACAAAGAAAGATATTTAGAAGAATGTAAGCAACTGAGATTTCTGGGGTAGTCAAAAAATGGTCGCCAAGAGTGCTCCAGAACTTTTTTCCCCCTAAATTCTTCCAAATATCTTTTAACGGAACAAAAATACATTGTTATTTCTATATGGTAGTCAATGGTGCTTCAGAAATCTCAGTTGCACACATTTTCCAAATATATTTCATTGTGTACAACTGAACAAATAAAATGTATACAGTTTTCGAACAACTTGAGGGTGAGTAATTCATGACAAAATTTTCATTTTTGGGTGGACTATCCCCATAATAAATGCTGACTAAGGTGTGTGTCAGATACACACCCTTCTTTTAATATATTTAGTTGTATAATAGATCACATCAAATCACAAATACATTAACAGCAATACATAAGCATGTATATTTTGAGCATGTTAAACCACAGATCACTAGGTATATTTCCTACTTTATTTCTATTTAAATCATGCATCTCTTGTTTTTTAGGGCTATGGAAAGGCTGACCATGCTGTCACAGTGGAAAAGATCAAATCTGTCTATAAAGATTATGAAGTCACTATGGAATAAAGTAGTACATTTAAATTCCTGGTAGAATGATTAAAAATGTACAATTTAATAACACTTTACATATTATTCTATCATTGTAAAAAAGATTATATAAATGTTCACACACAATCCTTTGTTAGCTGTATTGAAGCAGACCTTTGATCAAGTACGTTTACATGCACTCTCATAATGCGATTATAATAGGATTTTGGCAATATTGTGATTACAATTAACCTTATGTAAACGCAATAATTTGATCTAAATAATGCGATTAAGCATAATCGAAGTTGCATATGTGGCGTACGTCAGTTTTATTCGCAATAAGAAGGCATGTAAACACCTTTATCTCATTTATGCTGCTCTGACCAATGTGCGCATGCGCTTCTGTTATCCACCTTAAGTGCAAATTCATGGTAAACATGGCAGTCTGAAGTTTTACCGTCAACACAACTCGCTTCCAGCAGTCTCTGCTCCTTATTAAAGTCCCCGTGAACCGGAAGTTGCGATCGTTTTTCCTTTGTATTCTGAAACATTTCCGAGTAAAAAGGAATGTCAAAGGTGAAAATTGGTGGCCGTGGCTTGCGTTTTTCACTGCGAATTGATTGGATGTGTAAAGACAGGTGTTGCATTGATTTTGAAATGAAACTGGTAGCAGACTGACAGTTGGGGAGAAGTTAAGGGATGCTCCGGCCAATGCTGTCTAATTTAAGTCATTTCAGATGGATAGTAATTTCAAGGCGGAAGTGCATTTTCAGATTTTAACTGAAGATTATGAGGGTACATGAATTTTAAAAAGAAAATGACCCACATTGATAAGCTATTTACTATAAACGCTGCAATATTTCATGAAAAAATAAGAATAGTAATTTTTAATTTCACAGGGACTATAAAACGATAGCCAGTAACATGCCTACTGTTCCCGGGAGCATCGTTTGTACTGCGTATTATAGCAAATAATCAGAATAATTAAACTGGCCTTGTTATCTAACGGTAGGCCTACTGTTTAGCGTGTTGACAAAATGTAAGTCGCTTAAAAGCGTCTGCCAAATGAATAAATGTAAAACTGCGTGTAAACGGGAGTGAAGAGGTTTGCTCATGTCATGTAAACATGTTACTACGATTAATTGGACTTACTCCGATTATTGGAAATAATCGCATTAGTGGTGCACATGTAAATGAGCTTGATACACTACACAACGTGTAATCCGCAGAGAAACTCTGCTTGTGGAGTGATAAACATATCCTGTCTCCATCAAGGAATGTGTCTGTTTAGAGACCGGAAATAGATGAAAGAGTATCTCCGAATGAGTCATGTTAATCTCATACTGGACTGTGTGTCTATCTATCATTCATTCATTGATACTTTCATTCATATTTAAGTAAACCAAACTATAATTTTTATATTAAATACTTGGCTCCCTTAAAATTTTAATATAAAAATCCATGATTGTGCAAAGCTTAACACTTACATAGTTTGATATGTGATATGTTCAATAAAACACATCAGAAACCTAATTATAATATCCCAAATTTGATCAACTGTATTCTGTAAAAGGGATTTTTCCATCCTGTTTTGAAGTCTTCACCAGCTTCCTGCATCGTGAGACCTTGAATGAAAGAATATGACCCCATTGTCTGTAAGGCTCACTTTCATTTATACACTTCTAATGGCTGAAAACTAAATTGTATATTAATCGTTATAGGTTCTGGCAAGCATTAGGGTTCTGTCTGTTTACAATGGCCTTCCCAAAAAGAACATAGATGAATTAGTTAATAATTTTTAAGTGTCAGTGCCTCATTCTAATATTGTTTACATTCAACATGTCAACAAGATGAAGAGCTGTGATTTATTGAGTTCCATTTTCCCTGTGAAATTCCCATCTTCCTGTGACACGTCGTGAGTCTATTTGAACATAATGGTGCTGTATTTGGAAGTTCCTGTAGATATTATCTCCATCATAACCTTCCCCTAATGTTTCCTCTAGCATGTGGCTGGCACATGTCTTCTCACTTACGGTCAAGGATGTTAACAAAAAATAGGTGTCGTTCTATAAAGTGCAAGTGGTAATTAAAAGCAGTATTGGCAGCCAACATTCTCACCCTTTCTCCAGACAAGAATATTTTCGGAACGCCCCAGGTTAAGTGCGTTACGGTAATTTTATTGATGTGTGCTGCAGGACAACTTACAGGAACCACAGGATCCCTTTTAAATCCTTATACAGTCACAATACAATTGTGCAGCATCTTAGTAGGAAAGTCACTTATTCATTCATAACTAAGAGCCTTCCAAAAAGATAACTTTACTTATACAATGTAATTTAATCAGAATATACAGATTGTTTTGAGTGACCAGTTGGAAAAACAAAGGCTGTTTGAAATTAAAAATCACAGCTATATGCCTACTGTACTATTTATATTATATTATACACAACACAACACAGTGTAAAACATGTATTCTTGCACAATGCACTTCACATATAATCTAACCAGCCAGACCCTCTACTGGAGTGGGTCAGAACACCCAATTTATAAAACCGCTGCTTTAATTCTGTGATTAAAATGGCCCAGAAAACAATCAAACCTAATTCAAAGAGGGCGGAGTTTGTAGTAGATATAAACTTGAATAAAGAACCTGTTACTGCATTGTGGACTTGTGGAAGCCGTAATAATGGGGCTTAGGCAATGGGTTGTAGGCCTTTTAATGCTTGTTGCTTGATTTCTGTAGTGCAAAACCTCAAAGGTTTCATCCCCGTATGTTGATACAACAACATCATCAAACAACTGAGTCTCAGCTAAGGGAGCTGTGGAAACCAGCTCAGTCCCATTTGGAACTTTATGTCAAAGGCCCCAGCTGGCCCCTTTGAGTCCAAATCTAGCAAATTGTAAGGGCCAGGGGCGTGACGCTTGGTATTGAATGTCACTACCCCAAGGGGCCTGTACCATGAAGCCGGTTTAGGTGGCTAGCCAGGTAAGTTTAGGATTAGTTTGCGTCAACCCTTGGTTTTAGATACCATGAAAGTAACTCACCTTTAATTGGTGTTCATCGCCATGGTAACTTACGCTGCACGGCTAACCTGCTCCGGAGCAGGTTATGATCTAGATTAGAGATCTCACACCGAAAGTAAACCAATCAGCGGCGAGCAAATTTACATATAAGTGACGCGACTAACTCACAGTGCGTGTTACAATGGCTAGTTATTTTTAATAATGTTTAATAAAATAAAAATACTAATATAAAAAGATGTAAATATATATTACAAATATAAAATCAAAGATAGGTAAAATCTGATTTTAGAGATAACATTTGCTGGCTTTCCCTAACGCATGAAATTACATGTATTTATATTCTACTCTTTTATTGTACTTTATACAATATGTATTTCTTTGCATTGCATTTTTTTACATTCTTGTCTGTGGTGCAGAACATCTATATAGATAGGAACACTTTCAGTTTTACTGTGTTGGGACATTTATCTTCTTTGTCCACTAAAGAAACAGCTACAGTAAGATACAGTCAAAACCATACATTGAGGTGACATCACAAATCTTTTATCACTGCTATTTTAATATTTTTTTATCAAGTTACACTTAGAATTCACCTAAATAATGTATCATACAGTAGGCCTACATTTTAAAATGTATAAGAAGTTTTTAATACTTTAATGCCTACAACATTCCCTAATGCATCTGTGTTGTGTCAGTGCTTTAAGGAAGGTAAAGTAAATGGGAACAGTACAAAACCCTTTAAATGAATTAAATATGTGACCAAAACTCAATTTCAAACTTCAATACAATCTTCTCTTCTTTGTTCTATGACAGGACTGTTTGATAGCCTGTTGGTGGGAGACAGGGGTTCCTATGTACAGTATGCCAGAGGTTTTTGCTATCCTGACCACAGAACCACTTCAACATGGCCCTCGGTCAAACCAGAGTCAGGATTGAGATGACCATCAGATTTTTAAATGTACACTTCAACTGACTAATAAGTTCACATACTGGCATTTATTTTATTTAGCCTTCTTTATTTAGAATAAGCTTATCTAGTGTATTTTGCTCACATTTCTTCTGTAACCTATGGAGGTAGACACTTCAGTCTCTGGGGAAGGTTGTGAAATGTCCTACAATAAGAGAGACACCAGTAACGTAAAATATAATCCTCACATTCACACGTGTGCCATATTGAAATAGAAGCCTACACTACATTGCCCTCTTTAACTCTGTCAGAGCGCACAGATAGATGTGCTTCATCCTCATTAATAAAGGTAAATTAAATGATAACTAATATAAGGCAGGATATTTTCATCCACAGTGGGGGCACACGCACACATTATACACATACATATTACATTACTGTAATATTTACCTTACTATAGTATACTACAGTAAATGTGTGTACTATATAGTCGTTTAACTTTATAGACGTTTCTGAAACACTTCTCTTGCGTAGACAGCAGAAACAGTATTACTCCGTGGCTGAAATACATTTTTGTGTTACTCATATTTGCACATAATTATCTCCTAAGAAACATACGGAACTCCCTCTATCCATGTTGAACGCGATTGGTTTTGCGATGCCGATGTCACTCGTTCATGTGTACGCGCGCGCGAACTAATCTTAGCTTCAGGATCAAAGCTTGAGTTGACAAAGAAACTCCATGAGCTGCTTCATGGTACCAACAAAGCTTGATCACGTTGCTTTGGTTTTGTCAACCCAAAACTAATCCTGTAACCCTGAGTTTGTTCAGCAACATTCATGGTACAGGCCCCAGGTTAAGTGTTTACTTTTTGTATTGATAATGTCACTTGCGAATTGGGTCTCTTGGCAAGATGTATAAATAAAACTTTCATTACCGGAGACACTATGTGAGCAGTAGTGAAACAAGGCCAGCTTGGATCCTGTATGTTGGCAGTAAAGTTGCAGAGGACTTCCTGGTCTTTTCTCTGAAGCTCATGACTGGTCTGAAAAGACTTGCTGCGTAAATGGTTTCATTTGCCAAGCTGTGTCTTGATTTATTTTTCTTTATAGATGATTGGATGTATGAAAGGCCTTTAAATGTTTTCTTTATGGGGAGTGTCTTTAATATTACGGCGTCTGTGAAACAGTACAAATACGTTCCCCTTCGTGTTTTTGTGGACAACTGTGCAGCCACTGCAGTTCCTGATGTGAACTCTTCCCCGAGATATTCTTTCAGTGAAAAACATGGGTAAGCCCTGTATTGAACTTATAAAGTGAGACTTTCTTTTGAGATCTTTGTTTGTCTTTCAGATGTTTTAGTGATGCAAAGCAGGTTCCAACTTCCTGCCCCGAGTACAAGATAAGCTGGCAGTTCAACTGGAGGTTTTTAGCTTTCAGCAGGAGAGTTTTATAGTTGTACAGTTTTATATTGTAGTCTATAGCGGATTGTTTTTACATCAACTAAAAACACATATTTGAAACATAATTGCAAGTTGTTTAACTAGTATTAAGTATTTTATGTTGTCAAACTAATATTTCCTGTGATCTCTGACACAACCGCTCAAATTATAATTGTATTATTTTATTGTTGTGAATTGTTCTAAGAAGATAGTTTGAAACGCTGATAATGTACTTGCTCAATATATATTTTTGCGACAATAACAAAAAAGTTGGTTCACTTCTGCAAAGTTCACTCTTCACATCCGGTTTCCAGTGGGAAGGAAGAGCCCAAGTTGGCCCTCTTCAGATTTGGGAGAGTCAACGTCCACTGTATGATTGGCTTTTTGTAAATAAAAACAAAAAAAATGAATGTGTCTGTTTTTTAAAAGATTGTTTTATGGGAGTGCTTTCCTATTCCATGTGGGGAGGGTCTACTTAATGGGTTTACACAAAACCCACAAGTGTAATTCAAGTGACAAGCATACTCCAGAAAGTTACCCAGTCCTCCAGCTGTTGTCTGCTCTTAGAGGAAGACGAACGTTTCTGAATGTGACCTCAACATGTTTATACTACACTATACATATGTTTGAGAGGATATATGCGAGAAACAAATTAATAAATCTCGCATTACCTTCTTCAGCACAAAATCCAGTTTTAAACAACGCTGTAGAACTCATCGCGTTGTAATCGTCCTGTTCGTCGATTACTGCCACTTTAAATTGTGTTTGGGCTAGATTAAACGTGTTTCATTTTCTAGCCAATCATCACGGAGTGGGATTTGATGACGAGTTAAAACGTACCTCCCCTAATGCGGCGCGAAATTTTGAGCTGTACCATCTGAAGTTCAAAGGGGGGTTCGCAATAACCAATATGATATTAAACTACACCAGTAAAAGAAACAAACGTGACGAGTGTGTTTCAATTTGTGTTTCACTATTTGCTGCCTGCAAAGCGCCTAAACCCGTTTTCCAATAAGTTTTATTTTCAATATATATTCACTTATTGCTATCGAATGAACTCGCCCGGCAAAAAGAGAAAGTGTGCGAGGTAAATTCAAAGAAACGAGAAGCTTAGGATAACAAAACGCATGCTATACAATATCATAATTTAGATTTATTTTAACGTGAATGCTCCACATGAATAGAGGGGGTAAGTTAACGTAAGTCCTATAGCAGATATTTGTTTGGTCAGTTTAGCATGTCGAGTAAACCCGAAGGCAACACTGTTTACATTTGACCACGAGCACGATGTGTTGCCATTGATGTCATAAATGAGTGTATGACATCGGTTTATATCGAATAAAACATTATGTTGTGAAAAACGCATCGTTTAAGTAGCAAATGTAACGTTGCTTTTAATGCAGGTTGGTTTTGGAAAAGTGACTACAATGTCTCAAGTGACTCTTTTGGAAGAAGTTTCTCAGTGGAACCAGGAAACCTGTCAACAACAACTCAAATCTGTCTTGCCCAAACTAGTTATATCCTTTACTGACTGTCCACGTGTATGTGATTGTTTAGTATTGCATTGTGTAGAAATTATATAGATCGGCCTTGACACTTTTTCACGCTATGCATCATGACACCGACAGCGGGGAAGAGCACACAAGTAAATTTTGATTCTGTATCTCTTCATTTTTAGGACAGTGTGTTAGATTAATCTTGTATGGTATAAAAAAGCTTCTGTTTATGTTTGTTTTCGGACACATCCAGTTATCCTAATAAAGAGGCATATTTGCCAAAGTGTCTACTACTACCTATTTTGGCTTATTTCATTTCATGAATTGGGGGTAATATGTAAATGCTTTACATGCTTTCCTTAAGTTTTTTCATTTGCGTTACCTGATTTATTTATTTTTACCGCCACAGATATTTTTCAGGTAATCACAAATAGATTCCTTCCTCATCTTTCTTTATCTGCGCTAGAGATGGAATGCTTTTCCAGTGTCTTACCCAAGGTGTGTTCTAATTTTATGTTTTTCTATTAAACAATCCATAAAACCTTTAATTTAATGCAAGTGTGTGTTTTCATGTGTTGACATGTTGCTTTGTACTTTCATCTGCAGGTGGCGAAAATATTTGCAAGTTTCTTGGAAGAAATTGTCAGGCAAGTTGGTGGCCTCTCCAGTCAAAACGCGGAGTTGCAGACATTCCTGAGGAATATTCTAAAGGTATGCTTTTGTCATAATTGAACTGCAATAAGGTTTAACAGTACAATGTTGCTTTATTCGCCATTGATAGCGTTTTATGCTGATGTGTCCAGATGATGGTCCAGACCTTGGAGTGCCTCTCTGGCTGTGTACGGCATGTCGGGTCTTTTGAAGAGTCTGTCTCCTTGGATGCCATCCGATCTCTGCCCTCCTGCGTCCTCAGAATCTTAAAGGACACTTTTCAGCACTGCAAGGTACAGCAGTGTTTCTAGTAAAATGTTGAACTGTAAAGACACATTTTGGCAAAAAGGCTGTTGCCTGTTTATTGCATTTATGTAATCAGTTTTGGATCAGGCAAATATCACGTTTCTAATGTTTGTGTTTATAGGACAGTGAGGTCATGTACAGTGGAAGGCTGTCATTGGTGGGAGATCTCCTTCAGGGCTTGTTTAAAGAGGCATACTCTTTGCAGAAGGGCCTGATGGAAGTCTTGGAAAAAATTAACCTGGATGACAGTTCATCTGAGGAGGAGGTTTCAGACATTGTCATAGGTGTGTGGTTTTGTGGGATTTACCCCGCATTACGGTGCCAATGGTATAATGAAACAGCAAATTCTAAGAATGTAACAGTCAGCAGTTTAGCAACGTGCCTCCAATAATAAATTGCCTACCTTTTGTATGTGTTTTGTACAGTTGAACCCAAGAATGACCTTGTATAAATTATTTTATGTCTTTAAACTTATGTTACAGAAAGGGTTATCTGTTCTATCTGGTAAAGACTATATGTGACCATGGACGACAAAACCAGTCTTAAGGGTAAATTTTTCGAAATTGAGATTTTTACATCATCTGAAAGCTGAAGAAATAAGCTTTCTATTGATATGTGGTTTGTTAGGATAGGACACTATCTGGCGGAACAACAACTATTTACAAAGCTGGAATCTGAGGGTGCAAAAAATCGAAATATTGAGAAAATCGCCTTTGAAGTTGTTAATCTGAGGCACTGTAGCAGGCCATCCACTCACAAAAATAAAGTTTTTATACATATACAGTAGGAAATTTATAAAATATCTTCATGGAACATGATCTTTACTTAATATCCTAATGATTTTTGGCATAAAAGAAAAATCGTTAATTTTTACCCATACCATGTATTTTTGCCGATTACTTAAAATGTTCCCGTGCTACTTAAGACTGGTTTTGTTGTCCAGGGTCACATATGCTTTTTAACAGTCGTGTTGAATGTTGTGTTTTGACTTCAAGTGATTCACAGTCTGCTGGACATATGTGCTATCACATCCAGTCTGGACATCGCTCTACATGCCAACACATGGAAATTTATTATCAAGTAAGTATAAAGAATATGCTACTGTAAGCCTCAATAAACACATGTGTAATATGTGACAGTTAAAGGTCCAGTGTAAGAAATTAAGCGGCATGTAGCGCTGAGGTTGTGAATTGCAAACAACTGGCTCACTCCACCCCCCACCCCCCCTTTCGAAGCACTATGGTGGCTGGCACAGGATTAAGATGTTGTCATGTTTTCGCTACTTTGCCGAAGGAGATAACGTATTTACGAAATGCACTCTAAAGAGCAGTTTGTCCGTTATGGCTACTGTAAAAACAACATGGCGAATTCCATGTAAGGGGACCCACGGTGTATATAGAAATACCTCATTCTAAGATAATAAAAACATAATGCTTCATTATGAAAAGTCTTTATACACCTCTGAAGACATAGTAATGTATATAATATTGCATTTCTGTCAATAGATCCTCCAAAAAATGACACACTGGACCTTTAAGGGAACATTTTCTAGATTACTGAAGCCCAATTAATAGTTGTTTAATTTCAGGCAGAGTGTGAAACACCAGTCTCTAGTGGAAGATCGGCTTCACCACACTGACATAGCTTTCTCATTGTGTGAAGATTTGTGTACGTCTGTCCAAAACTGTTTTGTGATGGCTCAACAGATCCAGCAGTCCGGCCTGCAGGTACAGTACCAAAAATGAACAGTCCATAGCAATAATCCTTCACACTTTCACACTCTTTTTGTGTTATGAAATTATAACACATTATGTGTTATTTTAACACACTGTGTCACTTTGTGTTGATTGTGTTTTAAAAGAATAAAAGTGACTACACAAGTTTGGTTTAAAGTAACACAAAATGTGTTATCCTGAACTAGACACAGGAATGTGTTGAGGATAGATAGATTGCTTTGTTTTTAACACAACAGGTTTTCTGACTTTGAATGACATTTTTGGACGGACAACAGTTTATTTACAGGATATTCAACAGGGATATTCCATAGGTTAACTAGGTTATCCATAATATACAGACATGCTCAAATTTGTTGTTACCCTTACAGTGGGCCAAACTACCTGTTAACAGATGCAGAAGTCTCATTGAGAGCTACAGAAAACGTTTGCTTGCAGTGATTGCCTCTAAAGGTTGTGCGACAAAATATTTGTTTTATTATTTACAATATTGTGTTGAATAAAAAATCAAAAGCAAAGTCTGATTTCTAATAAATATGGAATAAACAATGGTGGATGCCAATTACTTTATTTCAGAGAAAATTGTGCATTCTTCGTTTTTTGTGGAGGGGTACCAACAAATTTGAGCACGTCTGTATTTGGTGGCTGTTTATTCTGTAATTATCACTATTTGGAGCTTTTATCTGTGTTCCTCACTTTGTTTCTCATAGGAAGTTGTGCATTGTCCAGAATTCAAGCTTATCCAAAAAGCAACAAAGATGTGTAGGTTTTTTGCCAACACCTTAGTCCACTACACAAAGGTAACTAATGGGAAAATGAAAGTTAATTTTTAAAAGCAAAATATTTAGAATCTGATATAGTGAGTGGCTTCGCAATAATGTCCCTTTTCACATCAAAGGAATTTAAAGCATTCCTTGCCAAATCATGCTGTCGTTTTCACCAGTGTTATCTTCAAATACACAGGTAGTGAATCATTTTTTAAGCAGTTTCTTTTCTCCCTGTTTTGTCTTTGTCAACTCTGTGATTTTTTTCTCCGTAGGAAGTTCCCACTGTCTGTGTTAGCATTATCTGTGCCCGCTGCCCTCATTGAGGACTTGAGAGTATCAGTTCTGGTTCCCATGGATGCCATGCTGATGCAGCTGCTATCTTTCCATCCTTTTGCTGAGTCTGTCCTGGACCCGGGCCATCGTAAGCGTTCTTATCATAATAACACGCAATTGACATACCGCGCAAGTTATATAAACGGGCTTTACATTTATAAAAAGCAGATCAAGGTAGGCTATAATTTCTGACTAACTACTTAGGAATTCATTAAGCTTGTTTGTTTTAATTGCCTTTACAATATAGGGTTCAGCAATGCGCAGATGGGTCAGTATTTTCCTGGCTCCATCAAAATAAAGATCATTTAATTTTTAGCAGTACTATCACGCATTGCTGAGTGTACATCCTGTGCTCTTCCCAGTCACCTTAAGTGAACAAGTACTTGTGGCCTTTCGTTGCAGAAGAGTTCGTCCCAAGTTGCAATGTGTGAGGTTGCAATTTATCTTATATTGTTTTAAATCAAGTCACAATCAGGGCCAGACATAATCTATAAACTTGTTTGCATTCATGTGCTGATTTTAGTTTAGCACCCACAATTTTAGGAAAATGCAATTAAAAAATATTTTTTTGTGTTTTGCAGAGTACAGTACAGAGCTTTGTCTACCACAATGTCTGCTACTGGTGAATGTTATGGGTAAAATCTCCCAGTCAGAGGAGGCATTGCGGCTGTGGAGTGATGGCAGCCAGTTCTCTGAGGAAAATCCCAGGTAGGTCTGTACTTGGAGAAAACTAATGATAAAATGTGAAAACTGTTCTATTTATGAGAAAAGAGACTAAATGCTTGCAAACTAAAATAAACCTCTTAAAAAGAAAAATAATTTATTCCAAATATATATTAAAGGACTAAGGAATTCAACTGTGTACAGTTGATTATAATCAATATATCATCAATGTAATGTTTGCATAGCTACATCCTGGAAAAATTGTGTTTTTATATTTTAGGGGGAAAAATCACAACCGGTCCCCACAACTGTAAATACAATTCAGAATTATAAAGAGCAGTGGGAACACACGAGACCTTTACTAAAAGCAACAACACATGAAAATTGGTTGTTTCCCTTGTCGTTCCTCGCCATTCTATCGGAGATAAACTCACAGCACTCTTATAAGATGCTTTTGAATCAGGTTTTCATCCTTTTAAAAATAATCCTTTCCATGTTGATAATCCTCAGACTTTGTGCTTTTGTTAGCTCTGATTTCCCATAGTCTCGTCAAATTTGCTTCAGGCACTTTTAATATTTTTACATTCGTGCCATCAGGTCAAAATAACAATTATTCAGTGTCTCACAGAATTCTGGATTCTCTAGAGCAGTGGTTCTCAAATTTTTCAGATGAAGTACCACCTTTAATCAAATTAGTTGTTCCAAGTACCACCTAATGACCGCCATAGAAAATCAAATGAATAAACAGTCAAATTAATAGTAGAGCTGTGAATCGTTATCGTTACACATCATCCACAATTCGAATGTATTGTTAATAATGCAAACACTTATATTTTAACTTTTTTTAACACTTTTTTTATTTACCAGATGTTTTCAAACTAAAGAACATGTTTTTCCATGTTTTTCAAGTTAGTCAGCTGTAATAGTGGACACAAAATAATTAATATAGAGTTTTTAATTTTCTGTCGTGTGACGTACCACCGGGGTCCCTTCAAGTACCACTAGTGGTACGCGTACCACAGTTTGAGAACCAAAAGCTGGAGCCTTTGGCACATGTAGAAGCTGTGCACAATGTTAGTGCATGGAACATAGAGTATGCTTTTGCCGTAAATGATATTTTGTAGCAAAGGCTCTGTCTCTGTTTGCAGATGGTCTGTGTTTGAGGCAGTGTTGCAGAGTTTCAGAAAATGTGTGTTGGAGCGTGCGGTCCCCGTGACGTTGCCAGGGGTGATGCTGCGGGGTCAAGCTCAGGGTACAATCAGCCTGCACCAGCATGTGTGTGTTCATATGTGTGCCTGCGTGGCTGCGCTGCCCCCTCAACACTTTGCTCCATTGGTAAGTACATTCATAAATGCGCAGTGAATTCTCCTGGTTAATCAGTTAACAACAATTGATATTTAGCTCTTCGTACAGTGTGAGTTGACGTTGCTCAGTGAAGCAAGAGACAAATTGATTGTATATCATGTAAAGAATTTAACATGTCATGTCTTGTTTGAACAATCTTTGTTAAGAATTAAGTATTTATATAGTAATGCTTTTCATTAACATGGAATTGTAAAAAATATGATCTTTAATCATTGCAAAATGAATCAATTTGAAACATCTTATTTAATGTCAGACATTAAACGCTGAGATCACTTTATACCTAAGTTGTCAAGGTGACAAACTGCTACTCCAAGACATAATGTCATTTGAAGGGAAGTGCATATCATTTTGCTGTCTTTTCTGTTTCCTTCTTTCAGGAGCGTTCACTATTAGCCGCCGTACTGCAGGCAGACACGCAGACGGCTGTTTTGGCCATGGATGTGTGGTGCTTCCTGGCACGGTGAGTGTTGATCCACACCCCTGACTTCTGTGACTAAAGCTTTCCACATCTCACAGTGACGGCCAACATGAACAATCACGCGACCTTCCTGTGTTAAATCCCTTTTAGAATTAAAAGTACAAACTTATACATTATACAAACGGATACACTTATACACATTATACCGTGTATCAGCTGTTATCAGTGGTATGTAAGGAGTTCAAATTTATGCAAGATTTCTGTGAAGAACAACATATCAAAGTTGTTTTCTCTCGCTCTACAGGTATGGCTCGGCCGACTTGTGTTTTCATCATGTCCACCTTGTTGCTCACCTGGTGAGTGGAGTCGGTTGGGAATGTGACCTTTATGTGTTCTTTACACCCTGACTGAGCTGACAGTTGGTGTTAAATGAACATGTGGGAGAGCACTTTTTTATGCTTCGTATTTAATGAGAGGATCCCCTGTGTTATTCTAAAGTTTTTATCAGAACATTTTTCCAGAAAATATAAGATCACTAGTAGTGAACTTCTTGCTTCTGTGACCAGTATTGTTATTGTCCTCTGCAGATAAGGTCATGTCCTGATAAAGGTTATCAGTTGGTTCACTTGGCCCTGCTACTGAGACGCCTGCTTTTTCTCATGACACCAAAACACCAGGTTTTCCTGTTCCTTTCTAGCATATGAATAGACCACTATGTCTGCAATGTACATCACCTTTGCCATGATTTTTAGAACACTGCTGAGTTTGTGTTTTCTTCAGCTTCCTAATATTGTTTGGTTCTATTTATGTTGTACAGCATCTCTTTTTTCAAGATAGTGTGTCTTTAATATGTGATGAAGTATGTTTTTGTGATGTGTTCAGATGGAGTTTGTGGAGCGTTTCCCTCCCTCTCAAGAGGAGAACCTTTGTGTCTGGCATCACATTCTGCTGAGGTGTCTGAGCACGGAGGCGTGTGTGCGGGTGGAGGAAGAGGTGCTCTCCAAAGCCTCTGATGCGCTGCAGGAATGGCAGGACAGCGGCTACAGACTGGGAAACGTATCAAGAGTGGTGAGAGACACTGATGTCAGCAACTGCAGCAGACTTCGTTAACGTCAATAAAATAATGCTTTCATTTTAAAGCTGACAAAAATGTTCTTACTGTATGTTGTTCGATTTTGATTCACAGTCTGATCCCAAAATTATCTCAGCAACATAGTGTCAACATAAGTCAAGGTGGCTTGTTGACACATTTATCTAAAGTTCTGCATAAAAGCCGTTTTGAAATGTGTGTCCTATCCAAGTTTAGACTTGTGTGATCATTTTCTTCCCACATAGCCTTTGTGACATCCATAATTGTTTGTCAATCAGTTGGAGTGGGAAACGGAAAGGCTGAGATCCACATTCAAGGTCCAAGACTATAAATTCTGCCTTGTGCAACGATCCGACCCTGAGCAAATTATGATAAGAGAATTAAGTAGATTGAAGTTTTGATATAAAAAAACAAAATAATGCACTTAGATATTTCAGCCAGGCAGGCAGAATTCAGGGTCTTGCATTGTGTTCTCAGCACTTCGATTGTGTTTTTTAATAACAGCTTGTTTGTCATATTTGTCTGCTCTTAAAAACAGCCTTGCATCTCATAATCGTCCTTAAACAAAACCCTTGACTCCTTTGTTTATTTCTGGTTTAGAACAGGGTGCTGGGATGTGTGCTGGTGGTGATGGGTGGGAGCAACCTGCATGCAGAATCTGTGGTGTCTTCTGTGAAGATCATCTCTCTGATGTGGAGTCGTATGAGTAGCAACCAGGTGAGTTGAGCTAAGTTAGAGTTAAGCACACACACTCGGAAGGATGACATTTCTTAAAGAATATACATATTCCACCAGTATGTAGTTGGTTTATGTTTATACTTTTTCATCTGTTGTTTGTTGGTGTTGCCAGGTTCAGATCTATCCTCCTCTCCAGTGCACTGTGAAGTTACTCCTGTCAATATCAGCTGCTGTAATCAAAAGTGTAGCGCCACATGTTATCATTCAGGTGATCTGCTTTTCCGTGTCACATTGCATGGGGTAGTTCATTTTATGGAGCTCATTTGTCATTTTATATACGGTTATGATTTTATTTTTTGGCAACATGCAGGCTGTTTCCTGTTTGAGTGAACTGAATCTGCAGAAATGCCCGGATGACCTGCTCATAGCTGCTTTGGAGTTTCTTGCCTCCATGGGAAAAGTATTTGCTCCTCCCAATATTCAGGTATGAGTTAAATGACTTAATTGTTTTTTAGACAGGAAATGAGTCCCAGTTGACCATTTTATGTGCTTATAAATACATATTTGTGTGTGCTCGCAGGGTCAGGTTTTGCCCAGACTCAGTGCACTGTTTAATGGTCTCCTGACTCACCCGTCCTGGCTCATATTCCAGCATGTTCTGGAGGCTTTTGGTCTCTTTGCAGAGGTCAGTATTTCCCCGTTAACTAACAATAAATATCATTAGTTGTTTAAATCTATTTTGGGGTAAATCAATGTACACAACACATAAATGAAAACAAAATCTATAAGTTGTTCAGTTCATGTCAGGTTTAATGTAGCCAATGTTGTAATTCATCTTTCTTTTGTTTCTTAAGATAACCAACCACGAGGAAGTGATTTCCCAAACCTTAACATCAGAAGAGGTCAAGACCAAAGTGATAAACTTCCTCAGCAAGGTATGTGGAAATGCATAGTTTAACTTAAATGTTTAATTGTCTTTCTGCAGTTCGTGCTTCTCTAGATAACTGTATTACACTCTACACTACAGACTGTCTCGCAGAGGGAGTCTGCAGAAGAAAGATTAGAACGTCTGAAGGAAGATAGGAGCGTTATAGAAAATCACTGTGAACGACTGGATGGAGAGAAGAGCTTACCTGTACACACAGGTCCTGCTGAGGAGGTGAGACACGTCCATGCAAGAACAGGCAGTCAATTTATTAGTGCGTACTTGCCTATGTGACATCTCTAAAGAAGTATGTTTTAGTAATTCTATAATCATGGGCTCTATTACAGTGCCAGCCATGTCCGAAAAGGGCAAGACAAGAGACCAAAGCAGAAGAGGAGTACGAGCGATATCTCCAGAAGGCAGAAAGTGCGTTGAAAGCTCTGCAGTCAATAGAAGGGCCCGGCTGCAGTCCATCACCTCCGCAGTGGGTCAGGGTCAGACTTGAGGCTCTACAGACACTTGTTACTCAGATCAACACCACTACAGATGAGCAGTCCTGATTCAACTACACCATCACCTCTACTTTGCTTTTTACACAACCTGTTTGTTTCATATTAAATTGACTAAAATCAATGTTTGTGTGGAGAAGGGTCAATCTGAAATTTAAGTTTTTATTAAATCATAATTAAAGAGAAATATGGGCTTTTATTTTCAGTGTTGCTAGAGAATATTGTGACCAGTCATAATCGGTGTTTAGATTTTCAGTGACATTGATTTCTGTTTAAGATTTTAAATGAAGAATACTTAGTTCAATGTCGAATCAATGTTGCGTTTTTAAAACTAAGTAATATGTCAAATGTAAACGTAATAACTTACAGACTGTATTTTTAATATTCACGTATCCAGTGTCACTCAGATATGTAGCACTTCAGAAGCAGGTACTAACACCGCTTATGTAAAAGAAATATAACATTTTCGATTCCTTACAATAGTAAATGCAAGGAGCTGTTTGTATTGGATTTTTATATATAAAAAGTAGCGTCGGTGCTTTACAGAAAGTTATAAAACATGTATATCTAATAATCAACAATCGCATTACAATATTAGGAGGAATAATAATCCCCAAAATGGAACGAATGTGTATTTTCCCTATGTCTATGTTTTAAAAATGGTACGGTTTTGAGATGCTAGTACTGTCTAGGTGGGATTATTAGTAATATTGTCCCTTCAGTTTATAAGGACTTTGCCGTGTGGAGAATAACATGATATAGCAAATAAAACCTAATCAAGAATACAACAAATGGCAGAAAAGATGGAAACCAATTAGTAGAAAACTGTAATCGTGCTTTTGCTTGATGCGCTTCAGTAGCTCACGCGCATTGACTCGTGCGTGCTTTTATTATTCATTGATGGTAAAACGCGATAAATATACGGCGAAATGGCCATTTAGCAACTAACAAATGGTTTTAATTAGTAAACACATAGAATAGATACATATTCACTAAATAAATATTGCCGTTATTATTAATATTTCTAAAATGATCATTCTCATAATAAACATTTCTATATTGTGCTATGACAGTTTTAAAAATTAGGGGCTAGATTGCAAAACTGGAAATGGATTGCAAAAACATGAGCACATTTTATGAGTTGTAAAGCAATCAAATAGCATAAAATATTTTTATTTGAGCAGCTGATAATACAAATAAATTACGTCAGGCTTTTACCCAAATCTATAGGGAACATAAATGATTTTATACATTTCTTCTCAAGTTGAGGCTGTCTGTCCTCTAAGGCTCTTTATATAAAATCTGTATGGCACAAATTAAAATCGTCTGGATAAACTTGAATTGAGCAGATGTGTTTGCAGGTGCAACAGGACCGAAGAATTCAACAGGACTTGGCATGTTTACAGTAGATGAACCCTTACTATGGCAACAGTAAACTAATTGATTATCATTTTGGGAGGAGAACCTTAAAAACAATACCCTCTTAAACTGTAGTTTATTAAAATGACTAAATTTGTACATCAAGATCTTAAGCGGTAATGTCAGGAAGGTGCCGTATGTAACTGTGTCTTTGTGTAGGACAGGTTATAGTCCGAATTCCACTCATATGGCTTTCTATAAAGGATCAAGCAGATCACCAGGCGTTCTCATCATCCCAGTTGAGGTCATCATCACCCCAACCTTCTGCCTCTGTCTGCGAAAAGCAAAACAAACAATCATTAAGCATCAAGAGAGTACATATAGATAGACAAACAAGATTTTGGATTGAGCCAATAAACTTACCTCGGTTAAGTCCGCTGCGGCAAACTTGGCTGTGAGTTTCAGTGCATCTATCGGTAAGCCTGCATTATCTGATGTTGTGTGTCCCAGCGTTGTACCTGTTATGGGTTCACCGACTGAGCTCTCCGCAGGGAGCAGAAGAGATGTGGAAGACAGCTTTATATCTGGAACCATGTCTGCGAAAAAGTCCAGCTCTGGGTCTTGCTCTGGTTTCTTCTTCACCGCAATGGTGAACTCCTCTCCGAGACCCCCAGCTCCGTGGCTTTTGATTGTATTTTTTGGCTTGGGCTCAGATGCTAAACTTCCTTGGCTGGGTTTAATGGTGTCGGTTCCCTGGTTCCAGCCCGTGTCCCATGAGGTATGGTTATGGTCTGGAGGACTTGTCACACTAGAGTTCAGTTTAAGTGCTTTTGACAACTTCTGAGGTTCAGAGATGGGTTCAGACGGAGATAATGCAGTGTTTTTCGTTGATGTCTTTGGTACAGAGACTGGTAGATGACTGGAGGGTGACTGGTCTGAAGTCACTTCAGAGTCCTCGAAATCATTCCACGGTTCCTCGCTGTCGTTCCCAGTTTCAGCTGATATTGCCGAGCTATCCTGGTCTGGGACACTTGCGGACTGGATGCTGATCTGGACCGACTGACTCTTGTCTTTTTCTACTTCTTCTGTGTCGCTCCAGTTTGGCCAGTCTTCATCGGCTCTCACCGTTTTGCTGCTTTGTGTGCTGTTCACAGCTTGTGTGCCCATTCTGAAACCGTTCAAAGGGAACGACATCTCCCTGCTGAAACCTGGAAAGACCGATTTGTTTGAGTTCTTGGTTTCAAAAAGCTCAAAATTACAGAGAAATAAATATCCAATATCAAAAATAAAGCTACATTTAATGTACCAAGTTCAGAATTGTAACATACCTGCCCTCTCCGCTATGGTGTGCTGCCCAGCGGTTTTATCAGTTGCTTGTAGTGCGTACATATTTTCTAACACCACCTTTTTGGTCTCTGGACCCTTAGGAAACAGATTCAGGACTTTTGGAGGTTGTGAGATATGAGGATGTGATGGCCCGACAATATGCACAGGTGATGCTGCGGAGGAAAAAGGTTTGTGTACACATGTATGATTTTAAAGCCTGTCAATAGATTCAAACAATCTCATGTTTTGTATTTCCTTACATTTGCCTCTAATACGGTATTTAGTATGTCACTGTCAGGGAAACTTCATATTTCATTTATTTTAAATTTTCTAAAATGTAGGGGTTTTGAACATAAAATATAAGGTTGCACCCGACACTGAAGATATTACCGTCTCAAACTTTTCCGTTTCTTAAAGGAAATCAAATGAAAAAATGTTTTAAACATTTAATTGACGTTGCAGCATCCTCTAGTGGCAAACAGATGATAATTCGTATTTGTCCAGCATTTGTGATCATACGAAGATTCTGTCATGCAAATACTTTAAATCCCAAAATGTGTGTACTGAACAAGCTGTGCAAGTCTTCAAGAGTCACAGAGAACAGAATGAGAAACTGAACTTTTCCCTATTAAAATGTATTAACAGTGTCTTACTCTCTGGGGTGACCTCTGTGGACTTGGTGAAGTTCGGCGTAGTGCGTTTAAAGACTTTGGTCCTCTCCCCACCAACAACTACTTGTGCTCCGAGCAACGGAACAAGCACAGCCAGGCCCTGTAGCGTCATGGCGACAAGTGAGTCATTTGTATCTCTCATTCCCAGCAAAACCTGCACAACACAGCACGGGAAACTTTGAAACAACCATAGTTTAGATATCTTACATTTTCTCGACTATAAACATCATTAAACTATTCACACAAAAACGGACTTCTTACAGTACCTGAGGAAGAATCTGGTTTTTGAGCTCTTCATAAGTAAAGAACTCTGCATACATGTGGATATGGGACAGAAGGACGACCCTGACGTGTTCCTCGTTGACTTTAAAGAGCTTGAGGAGTTGAGTAATCACGTATCTTCGATACAAAGACACCGACAGCAGACACTCCTCACTGGTGCTCCCACTGGAGTCTGTAAATCAATAATATACATCACCACTGGGACTACAAACTATTCATGAGGTTACTCCAGGGGGTTTGTCCCTGTAATATGTACAGTATACTGTCAGCATGTCTACTGAATGCCTCTACCTTGCTTAGGCCGTAAGAGATGAGGAAGGAAGCTTTTCACCGCCATAGGCTCGGCAAACACAAGGGAATTTAGCAGTTTAGGAGCCAGACGTGTAGCAATTAACACCTCAGGGAGGTTCTGAACTCTGTCTAAAAGAAACCTGCATAAACACAATAGTTAGAATTTTTTGTTAAAGATTAGATACTAGGGATGTAACAATATTATCGATATCGTGTTATTGCAATAGCAAAATTGTCTCAATAATTATCGTGGTCACATGACTGTATGAAAAGATAGGTCTTTCGGGCCTAACATAGAGAATGTTAGAAGAAAAAATAATAGATGTTACCTTTGGCAAGGTCCATCTGGTGCAATTCTTTATTTTATAAAAGGGATTTTTAGGTCATTTGACCCATCTCATAGAGGATGCTTATGGCACGTTTCCAAGTCATCCTTTGTCATTTTAAATATTGCAATAAATATTGCACCGTTGACTTTATACCGAGGTATCACCGAACAGTGAGATTTTGATATTGTTACATCCCTATTAGATAATAATATGATGTTTGATTATGTTCATGAAAGTTCAGCCAGGCCATTGTGATGACCGGAATTTGTGATCATAATTTGTCAAATCAAGAGTTTGTACATGTAACTACTCAAGACAGAAACTTACTTAAAGAATTCATTCTTCTCCTCTTCAGTTTTTAGCGTCAGACTCTTCAGAAAATTCACAATATCCAAAAAGTCATTCCTATAGAAGTTAAATATAGTAAAGTTTAGGTTATGTATTCCCTTATTTCATCTAATAAGGGAATATATGCTAAAATAACTTTTAAAAACAAATGTAACTTTTTAATGCCATGAAACAGATTGAAGGTGAACCTGAAAAACTTGTGAGTCAGCAAACTGCTGAGAGAGGGTCGAGACGTGGGCTCAGGGGTCAGGAGGCTGATCTGTAGCGTGTTCTTTAGACTCTCCGACAAATCATCCGAGACTGACACAGAATATTGCAGACATGGAAAAATTAAATATTACACATGGAAAAAATAGAGAATGGAAAAAACATACAGTACTACTATTTAGCTAGAGAAAAAAAGATAGCACAGATGGCAGCACATATGGTTTTAATAACAACATTATGAAAGCCACATTGTTGCATTCTCCTTTGGATCATTATGTTCTTTGTACATGAAGACATCATAACATATCCTGAATGAAAAACCTGTCATCAAACTGCCTCTGACATGCAATATCGTCTTGAACGCTGTTGCCAGACTAATGACAAATTTGTCACAATGTCTAAGAAAATCAATTCAAGACTGGTTAGCAAGTGCCACAACAGGATGAATGCTAGACGTGCTCGGCCTACTTAACATGTGTCTGCTAATTTAAGAGAGTTACTGACCATGTCCCGTCAGGAGTGGAAGGAGCGCCTCTATCATCACTCCGAATGAAAAAGCGTCTCGGGAATGGGCGTGCTTGTCGGGAAGAGTTTTAAATTGTTCAAGCTGAATAAAAAACCCACATTGTTACTGAGTCACTGTGATGTAACTAAAATTATGGTTAGATGGATCAAATGCTGCATTTTCCTACCTTTTCCTCAGGAGGAATAACATCCTTCTCCTTCATATTTTGGATGCTTTTGAGAAACTGGACGGAAAGTCAAACAAATAGCTGTGAATTTCGTCCATATTCAGTATTAAAGTTTAAAATGTATAAAATTAAAGGAACGGTTCATCAAAATATGAAAATTCTCTCAAAATGTACTCACCCTCATGCCATCTCAGATAACATGACAGCATTTTATTTTAATATAAAATGATTTGTGTTTAACCGAAGAGAAGTCGTCATGTACATCTGGAATGGCGTGAGGGTGAATAAATTGAGAGAATTTTTATTTCCAGGTGAACTATTCATTTAAGTGAACCAGAAACCAAATATAATATGACCTCAAAGAAATAATAAAAATAATGTAAAAATAATAATAAATAATCATAAATAATGATTTGTCCTCTTTAAATTATATATGGTGATGCATATTAAACAAATAATAGGTGGAGTTATGGATGTTACCTCGGGGGTCGCCTCTGAAAACGTGCAGACCGTTTCCATCCCACCAAGCTTCCAGTGGCCATCTTCACTGACAAACACTGAGGACATGCAGACGTTGTTGTGGCTTGATTTGCCCTAAGTGACAGAAAGAAACGTCAATGCAGTTATAACAAAGATAAAAACCAACAGTGTACTGTATACCATTGCCTCGTTTAAATGAAACTAAATGTTCACTGAATGAATTGTTACCCTGTCGTGTAGAAACACTAGTGCTTGCAGGACATCATACAAGCCCGCACAGATCTCTTCTGGAGTAAGATTGTCAAGCACTCGTTCTAATGGTTGAACTGGCTCGGTCACTAAATGTATACCACCATCCTGCATTGAACATGACAGGAAGCGGAGGAGACACGGATGCCGCAGTGTCTTCAGGTGCTGGAAAGGAAGATGCACTAAATTACTGAATTTATTTTGAAATGCATGACATGTTGTGTATGATACATCTAAGAGATTCAAGGCAGTAGAAATAAAATAGGGATGACAAATACAAATAATGAGGAATTAGTAAAGATGTCCAAACATTTGCTTGGCAGCGTATGTCATCGGTGAAGTTGCATGTCAACTGTTCTTGTACCTTGGCAGCTTTACTGAGTTTATCTTCATTGTCTTGCTTGTGCACAAAGACAGAGGCGGGTTTGCCATCTCTGAGGATGGCGGAGTACATGGTCAGACCTGAAGGTAGAGTCAGCAACAGCTCCTCCAGCACACAGCTTGGCAGGGTACTGCTCTCAGCACCCATCCTTACACCCAGGTGGTTTGATCAGCCTATCCCACAGTCAAACGGATAAAAACATCAGCGTGTTCTTTAATGTACAGGTATTCCTCATGCTCATATGTTCTTTAATGTACAGGTATTCCTCATGGTCATATGTCTTGAAACTTGATGACGTCAGACAATACAGTACCGTTTCACCTACACGTTTTGTCAGAATGTTAGTTAGCGTCTTAACTATTTAGTATCTTAAATCAGTGCTTCTGATTTTGGTTTCAAGGACAGCCAATAATATGACTACCCCTTTAAATAAGTTCCTTGAGACACATTATAATATCCTACACAGTGTCATTCAGGAATTCTTGCGATGATAGACATGGCATTTCTCTATTGACTCACCATTGGCAATAAAAACCCTTTACGAAATTGATTGAGTTCACATTGACACTGACACCAATCTATCAGGAGATCTGTTCATTTTGTGCCTGTGTGCAACGAGCAGACTACCTGTTATCGGCGTGTCACCTCGCAGTGTGAAGAGAACAGACTAGGAAAACCAGTTTCCCTTTCCAGCAGAAACCATTATTGCATAACGCCTCGTTTGCATTCCTTACACTTCGATCAAGTCTGCTGCACGGTGGACATATAATTCAAATAACGTTACATTTTATCAACTACAAATCGCTTGTTTTGACGGACTGCGTCGTTTAAGTGTTTTTTTTACCCGACGCAGTGCACGACTTCCTGTTTTCAAAGCGTAAACACTGGCTTTTCCGGTTATAGATTTGGACGAAACCATGGGCGAATGATTCGGCTGTGCGGGGGTGACACTGTCACCGAACAACAAATAGTAAAACTTATTTGAAACGTGTAATTTAGGTTGGGATTTTAAGCAACAAATATATAATTTAATTTTTGTTTTCACTTGGTGTTCTAGCGAATTAAGTCTTTGTAAGTACAATGGATTCGTTTACACGATTCTTGTCCACCGAAATATCGCGAATGGTTTATCCGTCGGTGGTGTGAGAGCCGGTGTGAGACAACCCAGTGGAGACAACGCACGTTGGTTGACTGACAAGCTGAATGTTCATTTCTGACCGTCAGGATTTTTTGGATCTTCATTATTATTAATGATGAAATAAAAAGGTGTTTAGAGTATTAACACACGCACGCACACACTAATTTGCTGAGTTTTTGTATATTCCTAAAGTTGAAAAATTACTGATAAAGCAAATATTGCGTCTATATATTAAAGCCGATAATACGAATCAAAACTTGATAACTAAAAAAATATTGGTAATAATTTTAATTAGAAAACGGAATCACATATTAGGACCTTTAAAGGCCTCTTTTTTTAATTACACGAATTAGCCTAATCGTTTTTTAAATATTCGTTTTCCACAACTCTGTCACTCTGAATTCAAAATAAACAACACATAGATCTGTATCGTCTCAATGTCAGAAAGGTTGTACATGGCCTACATGGTATTTTACGCTTGGTTTAAACTCATTTTAACTTCAGCTTCAGCATAGACATGTTTAGACTGTGAAAATAAACACTCTGTTGAAGGCTGACAGTTCAACAGCCAACATTTGTCCTCACATAGATGTGATAGTATGAACGTTCCTTTTCCAAAATAGTCAGTTAGACAACACCACTAAATACCAACATTATAAATGAAATCCGTCTAGACTGTTTTATATATTTGCCTTCTCTTGTGATTATTACATGAGCACTAATCTTGTCTAGTCTCAATAACTTCAGATAAATGTTAAAGGGATACTTCACCCAAAAATGAAAATTCTGTCATCATTTACTCACCTTCGAGTTGATCCAAATGTGTGTAAACTCCCATAGTAGGAAAAAAACAATAGTAGTCAAAAGTGCCCCAGAACTGTTTGCTGCCCTACATTCTTCAAAATGTCTTCTTTTGTGTTCAACAGAACAAAAAAAAAAAGATAAGGTAATTTTCCTACTATGGGAGTCAATGGGGGTTGAGATCTGTTTGGTTACAAGCATTCTTCCAAATATCTTTCTCTGTTTACATCAGAACAAAGAAATGTATACACATTTGGAACAACTCGAAGGTGAGTAAATGATGACAGCATTTTCATTTTTGGGTGAAGTATCACTTTAACTTATGTAATTGTAAAGATTAAAAATCACTCACAAACCCCTAAATTTGTTTGTTATTGCTAGTGCTTATATTTCAGAAAGGCTTGTCTAATGTCATAATTAAAATATGACTGACTGAATGAAGTATGTTGCTATTAAAAAGGTTGCTTTAACATTTTTAAATCCAACCTTTTAAAGTGTGAATATTAATGACATTCAGAACTCTGTAAACAAACATTAAGGGATATGTCCAGCACACGCTGTGCTGTGGAGAAGGGGGTGGTGGTGGTGGTGTTCAAGTTTGTCTGAATACATGGATGATTCACCACTTGCAAACGAGACGATTGGTAATTCAGCACTGGCTGGATAATTGGACCCGGCCCAATAGAGGAACACCAACACATTCTGCCTGTATATAAACATGAGTGTTCCCACAGCAGGTGAAAGAAAACAGAAAGACAGTAGATCGTATCTTTAGCTTCATTCATTTTGTAAAAGATCTCCTGTGACTGCATCATTTTTCTTTGTCTGTAATGAGAACAGGGGTAAATAACTGAGATGGCCAAATATTTGTCCTTTTTTCTACTGTTTACATGTGCGTCCGTCAGTTGTTCAAATCCGAGTAAGTATCTTTCTGTCAACTTAAATATTTGTTATATTTAATCAATATAGTGTGTGCACTGTCATGTTAAAAGAGATTTGTTTTCTCACTGGGTTATATTGACACTGTGAATAATTAACCCATTTTTAAAAGAAGTTAACCTAAATTCACTTTGTGCTTGTTTTTGTATATAGTTCTAACAAAAAGGTTACTCTTTCATAAAGACGTATACTTCTGTAAAACCAACACTATTCTCTATCCAGGAAGCTGTCAGGGACGTTGTGGACAAGGCTACTATAAAGGAAGTTTATGCCAATGTGATTATGAGTGTCTGGGGCTTAATGAATGCTGTTCAGACTTTGAAGACCTCTGTACCACAAGTAGGTTTCTTATGAATCCTCCTCTGGGTTGTTTTATTAGTAGTATTGTTATGGACAGCTCTTACGTTCAAAATAACAAATACCTTTTTTAGTCACTCTGGGATTAATGTAAGCAACACTTTCTACGTAACTAGACTATGTTGTGGTACGATTTACAATTTTTTTTTCTGATGACAGGGAATTCATGCAAAGGACGCTGTGGGGAGCCTTTTAACAGAGGCAATCCATGTCACTGTGATATTGAATGTACCACATTTAATCAATGCTGTTCTGATTATGAGAGCCTGTGTTTGGTAGAAGGTAAGAATATAAACTAAACAAACTATCTGGGTGTACCGTCCGTAACAACTAATGCTTGTTCATGTGTGTTTAAAATGATCCCTAAATAATCTTTGAAACCTTTCAGGCACGTAATGTGACAACTAACAGCATACATGATCTCACTTGTGAAAAATATAACCTACATAATATAATTTATGGATTGTTTATTAATTATCATTTATTAATAATATGTTATAACCACATTAATGTCATTAACAAATATGATATTGGTTATTTCTGTCAGCAGTTTTGATATATATAACACCTGTCCATTGGTTTCCATGCATGCATGCTATTAATTTAGCTTTATTATTCGCCTGATCTTAAGTTTTACATCTGTGTGGCTATAACAGACTTAAAGCCAAGAAGCACAGTCACCCCAGCACTAAGGATATCTAACTTATGTCTAAATGTAACAACTAAAAAAACCAGCAGGTATAATTACTTAAGCTTTGCCACGACTCACAAATAACCTAATCAAAATGATTGTACTGTTGCTTTAATGTACTTGTTTATTTTTGCTGTACAACTAATACACATAACCTTGGTTTTTGGTAGAGTCCTCCAATGAAGATATGTCCGACTATGAAGAACAAAGTAAGTCTTTCTCTTTGTTTCTCAAAATCTTTCTTAAGTATGAGTAAACAGAGATTATGGAAAATGGAAAATCTTTGAAATTTAGTTGAATAGTAAAAATGACCCAATGTAATTGCATTAAGGGCAGAATTGATCAGTTACCCATGTCGTTCCAAACCCATTTGACTTACGTTCTTTTGGGACAACTGACGAAAATTTTCCATTTTTGGAGTTGCATTTTTGGATAACCTATGCCTTTAATACTGCACATGTGTCAATGATTATAGTGGTCATTTGTATATATTTTTTATATTTTATTCTACCAAAACTGACATATTGTTTGGCATAATTTACTGACATTTACAGTATATTGAGTTAAAATGTATTTTTAAGCGGACGCAAGAGATTTAGAAATAAGAGTAAAAGTGTTCCTGTTGAGCAGTTATGTTGGATATATTTGTTGTATATGCAAAACTCCACAAACTACAGTACTTGTTGACAAAAATGTATTAATAACTATATAAATAACTTCTTAAACGATTAACTTCTTTATCAAACAGTTGTCCCTGCTGAGACAACTCCATCTGAAGTAGAGGATACAACAAGCACAGTATCACCAGGGGGCCCAACAATTACAATATCATTAGAGGTCCCAACAAACACAACATTATCAGAGGGTCCAGCAACCATAATTTCATCCGAGGGTACAACAGCCATAATTTCAACAGAGGGTTCAACAGGCACAATGACAACAGAGGGTTCAACAGGCACAATGACAGAGGGTTCAACAGGCACAATGGCAACAGAGGGTTCAACAGGCACAATGACAACAGATGTTTCATCCAGCACAATAACAGAGGGTTCAACAGGCACAGTGGCAACAGAGGGTTCAACAGGCACAATGACAACAGAGGGTTCAACCAGCACAATTACAACAGAGGAGTCAACAAGCACAATATCACCAGAGCGTCCAACAACCATATTTTCATCACAGGGTACAACAACTATCATTTCAACAGAGAGTTCAACTAGCACAGTAACAACAGAAAGTCCTACAAGCACTGTACCTACAGAGGAACATACAACCACTGTAACAGACAGTCCTACAAGTACAGTACCCACAGAGATGCCTACAAGTATTGTATCTACAGAAGAACCTACAACCACCGTAACAACAGAGAGTCCTATAAGTACTGTACCTACAGAGAAACCTACAACCACCATAACAGACAGTCCTGCAAGTACAGTACCCACAGAGATGCTTACAAGTATTGTATATACAGAGGATCCTACAACCACTGTAACAACAGAGAGTCCTACAAGTACTGTTCCTACAGAGGATCCTACAACCACCGTAACAACAGAGAGTCCCACAAGTACTGTTCCTACAGAGGATCCTACAACCACTGTAACAACAGAGAGTCCTACAAGCACTGTTCCTACAGAGGATCCTGCAACCACCGTAACAACAGAGAGTCCCACAAGCACCGTACCAACAGAGTTGCCTACAAGTATTGTATCTACAGAGGATCCTACAACCACTGTAACATCAGAAAGTCCTACAAGCACCATACCAACAGAAAGTACTGCAAGTACTGCACCCAGAGTGGGTCCAGCAAGTACAATATTGACTCCTGCTACAACCCTTCAAATCAATCCCACAAAAGACAGTTTGTACCCACAGGATCTTAGTTTCACTGTCTCAATTAAGCCAACACAGAAACCAACTAAACCAAATTCAGTCAATGACAAAATAGATAAAGATTTCCAAGCTGGTAAGATTTGCATTTCCAAATACACATTGTGTTTTTACAATTAAATATTTCACATACCAGTTACATTCTATATTTTTAGAGTTTCTTTAAAGGTGTGTAATTTTTTGGAGGATCTATTAACAGAAATGCAATATAATATACATAACTATGTCTTCAGAGGTGTATAAAGACCTTACATAATGAAGTGTTAAGTTTTTATTACCTTGAATGAGCTATTTCTGTCTATATATACACCGCCAGTCCCCTTACATGAAATTCGCCATGTTGTTTCTATAATAGTTCATAAATGTGTTATTTCCTTTGGCAAAGAAGCGAAAACTTGACAACATGTTAGTGGTATGTCAGCCTACATAGTGCGTCGAAAAGGAGGGGGGAGTGAGCCATTGGTTGCAATCGCAAACTCACCCCTAGATGCTGGTAAATTTTATCCACTGGACCTTTAAAAAGCATCTGTGAACTGAACAAAAGCAACACACTTATTTTTTCCAGATGTTATAACACTATTGTTTTTATAACAGGAAATATACTTTTTTTTATTTTGAAACACTCTTTTAGATGACGATGACACTGATCTCTGCAGTGGGCGTCCCGTCAGTGGTCTGACTACACTCAAAAACGGGACCATGGTTGCATTCAGAGGTCAGTTCCAGATATTCGGTACCCTGAATGTATCTTCCATGTATCTTTCTGCAGTGGAATATGTCACGTTTTTTTCCTCTGCAGGAAATTATTTTTGGACACTGGACAAAGAAAGAAATCCTGATCCTGCTCGGTTGATCACAAGCGTGTGGGGAATCCCATCTCCCATTGATACAGTTTTCACCCGTTGCAACTGCCACGGCAAAACCTATTTCTTCAAGGTACTTACCCAGCCAGTACAACAATACACTTTACTGCACCACACCCAAAAATAACAAACCATAGTGTCAACAATTGTGATCTGATCATGCTTGTGCATATTGCACAGGGAAATAAGTACTGGAGGTTTGAGGATGGCACAATGGATCATGGCTTCCCTAAACACATCAGCCAGGGCTTTGGGCAGATCAGTCACATCACAGCTGCTCTATCCATACCCCAGTACAGAAGCCGAAATGAGGCTGTAATCTTCTTCAAAAGAGGTTTGAGTCAACAAATGCACAGATTTGGTCATTTTAACAAGATAACTTCGCTGAAAACATTACTTGTAAGCAGACGCAGTTTAATTATACAAAAAATATAGGTGCTAAAAAGGTTCTTCACAGTGATGCCTTCGAGAAAAACTTTCAGTCTAACCATTTCTTATATATATATATATATATATACACTTTTCTTTTATATTTTCCACTACAAAGAACCTGTTGTGCACCAAAAGATAGAACAGCCTGACAGGAGTCATCTAGCAACCTTTTTAAGAGTAAATGTATGCACCACAGACGTCCAATGTTGACTTGCGTATTGATTTCTGCAGGTGGTCTGGCTCAAAAGTACACCTACCAAGTTACTCCAAGTTGTGGGTCAAAGCCAACGATTCCTTTGTTTACAGTAAGGAATAGATTCAGAAGAGATACAGGTAAGGAACCACAAAATTACAATTATAAAACACTATTTAGGTTGGCATGGCAATTAACAGATCAGTCACATTCAATCAGAGAATACCAGGGAATTATAGTGCTTGTTTAGACAGAGTTCTCAAGGTTTGTGTGTAGATAAGAGTTTGTGTAAACATGTTTTGTAGAAAGGTTAAAACTGTGTATAGTACTTCCTGGAACAGACGTTTCACCATGATAGAAAAGTCAAATCACACCTCTACTTGCATTTGTTTTTTTAAATGACTTTTTGACAGAATTATGAACTGACAAAAGGAGAGTATTAAACGGATCAAAGATTGTATTCTAATTTTGAGCATTCTTTTTTTTTTTAGACTCTCTGGGGAGAGTGATCAATATCTCTAAAACCTGGAGAGGATTTCCATCTGTAGTGACCTCAGCCATTTCTGTGCCTTCGAGGGTTAGAGAGGGATACAAATATTATGTGTTCTCTCAACGTGAGTGTTGGATCAGTCATTAAAGCTAGGAAAACTTCCTGGCACCGTTTGGCATCTAATACGGGTCTTGGGTGGAGTATGTTTGACAAAATATACTTGTAAGGTAGCACTTAGGACTACAAAGGAAATGTTGTTCTCGTGTTGCTAAATGTTACAGAGCCAGCTGTATGCCTGACTAATGTGACTCAAAGTTTGATCATTAGATCATATTAATGTCATACTTTAAACAAATTCTCAACATTATACACGGCGAATTAGTTGGAAATAATATCTTCTTGTCTTCCACAGAAAAACACTATAGCATGAAAATGGAAAGGGAAAAACCAGTGATCCTAAAATCTCCTAACGGCCAAAGGGAAAAAACAGCAAACAGCTTCTTCAAATGTCCATAGTCGAACAAAGTTAGACCTCATGAAATGAATGTAAACATTTGATTTCTAGTGATGCACTTCTTGCTGTTTTCTGTGCAGAAAAAAAATCGGTTTTGTTATCAATGCTAAAAAGAGACATCGAGGAATGACAGAAGTTTCTTCTTCAAAACAAAATATTTTATTGTACTGAAGTAAAATTTTTAAAATAAAATGGTTGGTCACAACCGACAAAAAGAGAGTACACTTATAATTCACTGAATTAAGCCTTGAAGCAGAACAATGATCAGGCTGCTTGTCTGAAACTGTGTCAGTTCACATTGCGTTGCTGCAGCGACTGGAATGGAGATGCTTCATCTGGCAAAACGTCCCCTCACACCCGTAACACCTGATCCACCTGGTTCAGAAAAATTAATTTTGGGGTTTCTAAATAAATCCACATCAATTGATGCCCAAGAATGCCTAAATCAGTGAGATAATAAAGAAATAAACAAGCATGGTCTTACGTCTCCTTACGAAATTCCTGGCAGCACGACCGGCAGTCCACTGTCTGCCCGACCCAGTTCTCGCTTTGGGAGGCTGAGTGCTGCTAGTATCTTTGAGAAATGATGTTTTTTTTATGCAATATAGAAAATATTAAAATGAAATAAAAACCTTTTATTATTACATAACTGTTATGGAATATGATGCTGCATCACATCTTTCATATTAGTTTTTTCATAAAGAATTACCTGCAGAACTAGAGGAAGGTTCCTGGCTAGTGGAGGGTAGGCTGGCCTCATCTGAAGGCTGTGCTGGTTCATCCGCCTCAGTTTGAGTCACAGGCTCGAATAAAGCTTCAGCACTGCTAAATCATACAAACACAACTTAAAATACACCATGTAATACCAGTTCCATGTCCATTATGATCTTTCAGAAATATTTTTTTATAATTTAGGCTCCTTATGACACCTGTCTCCTGCTGCCTCCATGAACATATCGTCTCTGTCCTCCATGCCACTAGGGCCCGCTAGAGCGCTCAGACCAGGAGTGGAGGTGCTCACCATGGGCACAGACTGAGAAGCGTGTTCGGTCACTTCAGACCTACCTGATAGAAGAGTCACTGAATAAAAACAAGAGAAGTTTTCAACGCAATGTTTAAAGACTTAGCACTTCAATCTCATTTAGCATTAGTTCCATGACAGGACAATGTATATTAAAGGGGTCGTATGACACGGCTAAAACGAATATTATCGTTTGTTTTAGATGTAATGCAATGTGTATACACGATTTAAGGTTAAAAAACACTTATTTTCCACATACCATGCATGTTTGTATCCTCTCTTTGCCCCGCCTCTCTGGATTTTTAACGAAGCTCTGCTATGTTTGCTATGTGCTATGACTGGCCAGTTAACCAGTGCGCAGTGATTGGTCGAATACTGCAAGCGTGTGACGGAAATGTAACGCCTCTTACCATATTTGGAACATCAGGTTCCAAAGCAATTGTACCGACAGGTACGCCCACCTTACTTGCGTATACATTTGGGCGGTCTTAGTCAACTCATACCACGAACTGACGTAGATTTGTGGGGGTGTGGTTACACGAGGCGTTTCAGGCAGGTCTGGGTGAGCATTCGCTTTTAGATAGAATGCATCTTTTGTTCCGACACTTCAATTTTTGAAATTTTACTTGTCTTATACATGCATGGGCAACTTATAACACACCAAAGACATAGAAAAACACGTGTTCGCGCCATATGACCCCTTTAATACCAATATATATATAGCCTACCTGGAGCGGAGATCTGTAGTGGGGTTGTGGGCACGCTGCGACCCCCCGACTCTTCCTCATGACCACCAAGGAAAACAGAACTCTCATACATGCCTAAACCTGCAGAAAACCCAATAATTTTAACTGACCACCACCTGTGGCACATAGCACTTCATGAATAGCAATATTTTTGAGGAACAGGGAGGCAGGAAGAGGCATGCTACCTTGTGAAGGCATCTGGCCAAGGTCTGAATGGGTGGAGCTGGTCTGTGGGAGGTCATCTGAAGGACCAAAGCGAAACCGCGACACACCTGCGACCTGTGGAAAACTTCATAACGCCAAGAAGCCAGTCACGTGATGAGACCAAAACTCAAACCTACAGACTAACAACAATCTGGAGTTTACTGCTGTTGTGTAAAAGACCAGACACGTACTGCATTGCTTCAGCAAATCCTTCAGAGCGAGGAGGAAGTAGTGTAGGAGTGCTGGGAACCATCCTATCATCCTCTTCGAAGAAATGCTGTTGCTAGGAGTCAAACAGAAAAGATGAGAAGAGATTGAAAGACTTCAGGCATTGACGCTTGGGTTCAAACGCGCAGCACAAACACTTAAAAAAAACTCACTTCACTACTGGCCATTCCAGGTGTAAGGTGAAGCCCTCGCCCCACTGACTGACGGCGGACTGGGAGACGCTGCAGACACATGCGGAGTTATATTTTAAAAGCTCACAACAGGCAATGCTTAATAATAACAACAAAACTAAAAAAAATGCACAGATAAACGTTACACATAGCACATAGCTTTTGCACACACCTGGACTTGAGCAGGTGGTCCCAACTCTTGAGCAGACGTGCCTAAGATGTTAAGTCGAGGTGGCAGAGAGTGCTGCGGCCTCCTGGGTGATTGTGGCAGTCGGGGGGCGGAGCTGGTGACAGATGGGTCTGCTGCAAAGGCCTCCAATGTGCCCGTTTCAACTGAGGTGTCACATGCAGATGAAATAAAGATAAATAAATAAAAAGTGTGTTTACAACATCTACTTATGTAATGTGTAAAACTACAAGATATTGAAGAAAAATGTGATTTATTAACTTGCTAAATAACATAATAAGCAATTCAATAATGCTAAGAAATCAAGTTTATCTTCAAATACATTTAAAATTGGAAAATGAACCAATATATGTTTCATTTTTTTCTGGGAAAAGCAAACACCCCTCTGTATCACCAGTTTTTCTGGTATCTGCATCAACCTAAAACTGATTAAACAAACTTTTTGAAGTACTAAAATCATTGTTAATGCCGTGGCAATATGTAAATTTAAATATTTTTAAAAATGATATCTTGCATCCTTAGTATTATATTAAGAAAAAAACATGAAAATTAACTATAAAAATAATTATAGATAATTATATAGATTTGTAGTTACTCATTTCACATTTCATGTTTTTAGTAAAAAAGAAACTACTCACTATTAAGGGCAAAGGCCTATTTTAATACAAGTTGAAAATGTAATTTTAAATTAAGTGCAATAATCTATCAGATGTGAAGGTAGACATTACTAAACGCTCTTTCAGACAGCAATGGTTAGGTTACAGTGACTTACAGCTGGCGCTCTGAGAATCTGCCAAACGTTGGGTGGAGTCTGTCGCTCCGAGACTTTCCTCCGTCTCAGTTCCTGGATCTGTGGGATCTGGACCCTGATGAGACAGAAGCGGATGGAGGAAAATGGGCACAATTAGAAGAAACATTTCTGCTTCATTGCCTCATCCTATATAAACAGAAAACATCTGTCCCAGGAACACAACAATGACCAATGTACTCTGTGGAAAAATCTCTCACCAAATAAAGTAAGAGGGGCGATTCCCTACTTGCAAAACTCGGCTAGTCACAACATTGCATAACAGCAAGCTGAACCTAGATCATTTAAAACAGCTGGCATGGGAAACATGTTTTATCCAAACGTATAAAAATTCTTGCTGCTTAGGGGTTTGGAAAATGTTGGGATGTGTGCGTGTGTACCTCTGTGTCATCGCCCTCATAGGCCTCATCACCTTCTCGACTGCCACTCCCTTCATTGCTCTCCTCTCCCTCTTCCCCAATACCATCATCCTCCTCGTCATCATCATCTTCCTCCTCCTCCTCATCATCCTCTCCATAATCCTAAAAGGGGAGGCAAACAATTAGGGTAAACAAACTTGACATTTTCAGTACAAGAGAAACGTGTCATCTGATACATTTTAGTTCTACAAAAAATTAACTGTGGTATGACTACATACCGGCTCTTCTTCCTCCTCCTCCTCCTCTGATTCTTCATGGTCTTCCTCACTGTCTGTGTCACTACCAATGACTATGACGTTATGCTCGGTCCCCTCTGGGCTTCGATGGCTCTCAAAGGTATGTGGGAGAAGTTGATCTCCAGGAACAGACTGAGATGGTCCTGGCATCTCATCCATCATCTCCAAAGTATAGCTCTCAAACTCCTTTACACAGGAAAATCACCACCATTTCAAATTTGGCTGGTCATGTACTTAAAATAACTTGAGACAAACAGGAAGTTTTTACACACATCTTCCTGGCATTACCTGTCCAGCATCAGAGGCGTCTTGGCTCTCCCCTGGTACAACGCTCTCAGCCTCGGTGCTGTCCTCAGTCAAGCCCTCTTCCTAAAGAAGTAGAAACACTATGTCAGGAAGCCTCGATATGTTTTTGGTATGCATTGATGCAAGTGCAGAATACCATTAAACCTAACCACAGCGTACCCCACAAGCAAACTTTAGAGTCCATTACTGTGTGTGCTCACCTCTAGGCCGACTCTATGGATGCGGACCCTCTTGCAAATTGGGGTGTCATTGGGTTCATCCTGGGACTGTGTGTCAGCTGACATGGTCTCTTGCTCCTCTTCACGAGGACGTTTGGTCAAGGTGTTACAGGGAGAAGCCGTCACTACAAAGAGAGATGCCAAAATGTTAACAGGATAGTTCACCCAAAAACGAAAATTCTCTCTCATTCCAAAACCTGTATGACTTTCTTCTGCAGAACACAAAAGATGATATTTTCAAGAAAGTTGGTAACCAAACAACATTGGCCCCCATTGACTTCAATGTGTATGAACGCAAAACCACTGAGACATTTCTCAAACTATCATCTCTTGTGTTCCACAGAAGAAAGTGTCACATAGATTTTGAACAAATTCTGACAGAATTTTTATTACCTGTACCAGTACTGCTTGTACTAGCCGCCGCGCTCCAGATACCTGTGGATGTTGACAGAGGCCTGTCTAACTGCGAGGCCGGTATCATAACAGCAGCTGCCGGCTCCTGGTTGGACGGTTCGGCAGGAGGCTGGGTTTGCTGCTGGGTAGGCTGAATAAATGCAGTGGCTTGGCTTTGCTGTTGAACGTTTAGCAAAGGCTGAGCCAACGTGGTCTGAACGTTAGGGCTGGTTGACCTCACTGAACCGCTCGCACTACCATACACCGTCACATGCTCCATCGGAGCTTCAGATGACTGCATTGCTGCAAGAGTCAAATGAAAGATAGAATGCATGAACATTTACTCTTGATTTGTCCAATTAACATTTTTGACAGTCAACTGGCTCACCTTCCTGGCTCTCCACCTGTGTTGTGGGCATGACTGTGGCGGTGGGTGTAGGGGTGGGCAGCGGGGCAGGAGTGATCATGGGTTTGATGCTGGCCCTCGGGGTTGATTTATTCCCAGGGATGGCGGGAGGCTTGCTGGGTGTTGCTGCCAGCGGTGTGGGTTTTATGTTGGCAGTTGGAGGTTCAGAAGTGCTTGCGCTGTAAATGAGAGAATGCAAGGCGTGTAAATGATCGGCAGGTGCCGTTTTTGAGGTGTTTCAATAATAAGAAAAATGATGTACAGTACCTTCCTCTTTCAGCCACTGGTGTGGTCTTCAGGGAGATCTGTCGCTGTTCTGTTGTCCTTTGCTGTTCCTGGGTCTGTATACAGAAGAAAAAACAAACCCTACAGCACTTGAAGCAGTTAAGCTGTATGTCTGGAATTGAAAGATCATGATGTTACCTTGCTGGAGCCCTGCTCCGCAGGCTCGTCTCTCTGCTCTCCATGTCTCTCCTGCTGCTCGCGAAGGTCTCGCAGCTCTCTCTCCTGTCTGCTAAAACGTCCCTCATACTGAGACATTAGTGCGTTCACACGTACCTCCAGCTCCTCTTTTTGTTGCTTAAACTCCTCTTTTTGTTGCTTAAGTTCTTCGTTTTCATTTTGGAGCTGATTCTTTTGACCTGGATAAAGAGATCAACCACAAAAGAAAAAGACTGATGAGCATCCAACTATCCTGTGTTTTAAGTTGACGAGAAGCTAAGACCAAAAACAGTGCGGTCTCTTTGTTCTTAGTTCTTCCTGTCTGGATTCTTACTGGTAAGCTGGCAGATCTTCTGCTTTGCCATTACTATAGCCTTCTTGGTCCTCTCCTCCTTTTCACCCAGCTGCTGTCTGAGCCTCTCCTCTTGAGAACACTTCTCCTGAATCTCCTGTCTGAGGCGCGTTAGCTCCCCCTGCAGACGAGAGGCCTGTTCCTGCGCACTGCGTGCCTCTGCTTCCCGCTCGCTCACGGTCTGCATGACACAACATAAAATCCCACACTAATAGCAGCAATAACAGCGTAAATATGATGTATATTTAATACAAAACGCCTTAAAACCAAAACCGATCCATGCAATGTTCTCACCCTATTGAGGTTCTCCAGCTGGCCTTCCAGTTCCCTTGACCTGTTCCCTGATTGGCTGAGGGACTCCCTGAGGGCTTGAAGTTCTTGAGCGGATGCTTGCTGGGCTTCTTGATCCTGAGCTGGTATGGAAGCTGCTGCGGCTACCAGCTGTACAAAACACAACCAAAATCAACACCCCCACAATATAAACAACGTTCATTATAACAAGCTCTCACGTACCTTGTCATATTCAACCTTGAGCTCCTCATACTGAGTTTTATACCGCCGGCCAATCTTCTTGACCTGCGTGATGGTTTTGACTTTCTCTTGAATGTCCAGAACTTTGGCCTCGTGTTCCTTCTTTAGATTGTCTTTCTCCAGCATCACCTTCCCAAGGTTCTCCCTTAGGTTCTGTACCTGAGACTGCAGCATGGTCAATGAGCCACTGCTCCTGCAGAGAGCAAAATGAAGATATATGCATAAAACATTAGAATAAAGGAGACTTTAGCCGTAGACGCAGAGGAGCGTTTCCAACCTGCTAGCCTCCGTTTTGAGCCGGCCTGTTTCCTCTGTGAGCTGCTGGATCCGTTTAATGTGCACCTCCCTCTCAGAATGCAGGCGCTTGTACTCCTCTGGGTCGGTGTCTTTCTGCTGACTCACCAGATGCTGCAGAGCAGATGAAAGAATCGTCCAGTAATTGTCATTTATGACAACTACAAAGGTTTTCGAACAAAGGCAAAACCTCTCAGGGTATACAGACGCTTCTGACCTGAGTACGAGCTTTCCAGCGTTTGATGTCCTCTTCCAGAAGCTTCTTCTCTGCCTGCAACACGCCGCTCTTCTCGCTCAGCTCTGTGATGGACTCCTGCATGGGTGTGACGTCTGACTCCAGTTTCCGCATCTGTGAACCAAAACACAAAATGATTGGTGATCAAATATAAGCAAATGCACATTACAAAGTGCCTAAATGAAAAAACTGAGAACAAATATAGCAGCCCAGTCTTGCCTTAGCATGAGTCTCCTCCAGTTCCTGCAAAAGCTTCTCCTTCTCCTCTCTCAGCATCTTATTGGTTCCCATGAGCACATTCATGGTCTCAGTTTTCTTCATTAGCTCATCATGCTGAGCCAATGTCTTTGCAGTCACCTTTAGACAAATAACAATTAGAAATATTTTCAAATACAAACAAACTATTTATCGCTGTAATGAAAGCTGGAACAGTTCTCAAAAATGGCCCATAAGTTGTTCCAAATCTGTATACATTTCTTTGTTCTGATGAACACAATAAAAGATATTTCGACCATTGACTACCATAGTAGAAACAGTTTCTTTATAAATTTCTTTGTTCTGTTAAATACAAAAGAAAATATTTTGAAGAATGTAGGAAAGCAAGTACTGGGACACTTTTGACTACCATTGTCATTTTTTCTACCATGGTAGCCAGGAACTGTTTGATTACAAGCATTCTTCCAAATATCTTTCTCTGTGTTTAGAAGAAAGACATTTAAATCAGATTTGGAAGAACTCGAGAGTGAGATTAATTTTTATTTTTTGGGTGAACTGTCCCTTTAAAACTGGCCTCCATTCTGACCTGCATCTTCTCTCTCTCAGCATTCAGGTTCTCTTGCAGGTCCTTCAGCTCTCTCTCCAGATGCTCCACTCTCAGCCTGTGCCTCAGACTTTCCCCCTGAGCCACCTCGAACCGAGACTCTGCGATCTCCTTCTCTCGCCGCACAAACCTGCAGAGAGAGGCAGTAGAAATGAGTGAACTCCCTTGAACGAGAAAGCAATGAAAGACTATGAAATATTTTGAGGAAAGCTTGGAATAAACACGTCAAAACATTTCATTTGAATTATTTTCTTGTGTGTTCCTCCTATTTGTTTCATTTATTAATCCTTTATTAGGCATTATGGGAATAAAGACAAAGCAATGATATAGGCAAGTGTGCCGAGGTGGACTACAGGGAACAGATGCTCACCTGAGGATCTCCAGGAGCTGTTCCTGAGACTTGCCCTCCTCAGTTAGCGAGATGTTAAGGGGACTCTCATTGGCTGCTCTCTGCAGCAGACCGGCCAGCTGTCCACTCAGACTCTGAATCTGCTCGTGGAGGAGGGCGTTCTGCTTTTGCATATCCTCACAGCGAGACTCTAACTTGCACTGTTCCTCCTAAGTGTGTGAAAAATTACATTTATTCTCCGTTGGAAGCTGAAGTACTTTTTATTTGGCTCATGTTTGTTGCAGCATTCCTGTGCACGTACCTTTAGAATCTTCTCTTGCTCCTCCCAGGAGATGCGAGCCTCCAGCAGCTGTGCACTGGTGCTCTGGATCTTCTCCTCCAGCTGCTGTTTGAGAAGAGAAACCTGCAGAGCCTGAGCTTTGGCAGCCTGCATGGCCTCCACGTCAGCCGCATGCAGCAACATCTCCTGCTCGTACTTATCCTGGGCCTCGGCTGCCAGTTTGGCCTGCTCCTGACCGTCCAGGATGGCCTGCTGCTCTTGGGCGGCAGAAATGGATGCTCTCTCCAGGACACTCTGGTGCTCTGCCTGCAGGCTGCTCAGAGACTTTCTCAGCTCGCTCAGCTGAGATAAAGAACAGATATGAGTGAATCAATATATAAATCAACCTGAAAGTTCAAAGATCAAAACATTGGTGAGAGTTCGCTACCTGCTCCTCCACGGCAGCGACAGCTTTGTTACTCTCCTCCTGCAAGGTCTGCTTCTCCTTATCCACCTCCATGAGTTTTTGTTCCAGTTGTTTGTACTGTTCTCGAGCCGCCTCCACCTGGCTTTCAACAGATGCGCGGACCTGCTCAGTTACCTGAGAACAAGAAAACCAAAAAGAAATACCTTAATATTAAAACAACTATGATTATTAATAGAAAATATATTATTTTAAGTATGAATATTTTAAGCTTAATATTTTGTTTCACTCAGAAACATTGCATTATGAACGATAAATGTACAGTGACTGTAGTTTCACGTTAAAGTGATGGTTCACCTAAAATGAAGATTCTGTCATCACTCACCCTCTTGTCATTTCAAACCTGTATGACTTTTTCTTCCGCAGAACACAAAAAACATATTTTGAAGAATGTTGTTAACTGGCCCCCATTCACTTGCACTGGTTTTGTGTCCATACAATAGAAGCGAATGGGGGCTGCTGCTGTTCGGTTACCAACTTTCTTTAAAATAGCTTCTTTTGTGTTTTGTTGCGGACCAAAGTAAGTCATACAGGTTTGAAATGACGAGAGGGTGAGTAAATGATGACCGAATTATCATTTTTGGGTAAACGATCATATTAATGAATTAAAACATTATAGGAGGTCATAAGTGTTTCCTCTCACCTGTTTCTCTTTATCCAGAGATTCCTCCAGGTTCAGACACATGTCTTTGTACTGTTCCATACTGGCAGTTGTGTTATTCAGTCGCTCGGTCAGCTCATCTGCCAATTTTCCTGCCCGATTCAACTGGGCACGCAGAGACTCCACCTCACTCTCTCTACTATGCAGACCTGGAGGAGATCATTCACAAAATGAGTTGTCTCCCAAACCCTTGTTTGTTTCAGATTTTGCCTCAAAACAAACTTGAAATAATTTTGTAGATTACATGCGGGCATCATTTCTCACCTATGTGCGCAGTGGGTGACGTAAGTCGGCTATCACCGCTACTCATCTGCACCCTCAGGTTGTCCAGCTCCAGTTGGGCGGCAGTAAGCTGTTCTCTGGTCCTCTGGTACTGAGCTGCTTGCATTTCCAGCTGTTTCCTAGCATCCATCAGCTGCATCTGTGTGCAGGAGAGAAAGCAAAGAGAAGGAACTTGTGAGCCAAGGTACATAGAGAACACACAAGAGGACAGAAGATAAAAATGAGAGAGACAGGTGCTCACATCTTGATTGCGTGCGAGCAGGTGTTTCTGCGCCACTTCATTCTCAAGTCTCTTCTGCAGTTGAGTGATCTCTCTTTCCTGCTTCTCGATCTGGGCCGTCATACGCTGCCTGACTTCGGTCTCCGAGCGCTCAAGAGTTGCCTACAGTGTAAACAACTTTTAATATCTCCTTAAAATGGTGCGACCATTCGATGAGTTGTTTCATAAAGCCGCTCATCACCTGTATTGACTTAAGGTTGGACAGCAGCAAGCTCTGGCCATGCTGTTGGGCCTGAATAGACTCTTTCTCCTGGGTCAGCCTGATCTCAACCATCTTCAACATGTCTCTCTCTTTGCGCAGGTTCTCTGCTTCAGGCTGATAGATGCACAAATTGTTTTAGATAGAATGAACAACCATTAGAAACCAAAACATCAATTCACCAGACATACCTCAGCCAGGGCACGTTTCTCAGATGCAACACGCAGATCTTGAGTGAGGGTATGTATGGTCTGTTGGTTCTGCTGGATCGTTGCAGTCTGTTTCTGGGTCTTCTCATTTAGAGTGGCTATCTCCTTACGGTACCCCTCCACGTTATCCTGGAGCATCTCATATCTGCCATACACAACACGTATAATGTTCATCAAGCATTAAGTCGAGATTCTACTTTAAGAGAAGCAGGATCACATAAGCAGGATGATATCTCTAAACACACCGTTTGGAGGTGAACTCTAGCTGCGTGGCAATTTTGGTGTTTTCAGAGCGCAATTCAGTCACTTGGTCCTGTAGTTTTTCACTTAGCTTGGTCAGAGACTTCTCAGCCTCTGTTTTTTCCTTCTTATACGCCACGAAGATTTCTTGCAGCTGCCCAAAGGTATAAAAGCTTAGATTAAAGGTATAGTTCAATTAAAAATGAAAATTCTGTCATTTACTTACTCTCTTGTCATTTCAAACCTGTATGACTTTGTTTATTCTGCAGGACACAAAAGAAGATATTTTGAAGAAAGTTGGCACCCATTCACTTCTATTGTATGCACACAAAACCGATGCAAGTGAATGGGTGCCATTGCTGTTCGGTTAACAACATTCTTCAAAATATATTTTCTTGTGTTTGAAATGGTTTGAAATGACAAGAGGGTGAGTAACTGATGACAGAATGTTCATTTTTGGGTAGGGATGTAACGATTCACTCAGCTCACGATGCGATGCGAGTCACGATTCTGATCTCACGATGCGATTTATTCACGATTTACTCACGATTTATTTTTACAAAATGAGTTGAAATAAATTAGAAATGAACAACATCCCTTGCATTATTTCTTAAATGCTTCACGTTTCTTTGTATAATAAAATAATGTTTTATTTCAAATAACAAAACTAAACTGCAATTTTATAACTTTTATAATTTATAATCTATTATAATTAATAATAGAAAAAGTCTTTAATATAAACAAACTAATACTGTCTGAGCTTTTCTTGGATTTTTTGCATTTAAGAAATATCAGCATGTCCACGTTTAGATTTGCAGTGAAAATAGCGGCCCCTGCTGTTCAAAAAATGTATTGCGATTCAGTTCAAGCCTCAACCGATTTGAATCGTCACTCATTATAACCGATTTTCAACCGGCTCACGGTAAATCGTTACATCCCTATTTTTGGGTGAATTATAACTATAAGTGTTATTCTTGCACAGACAGAAATCCAAACTTGAATAATTTGCATGTACACTCTAAATGCATCTGTAACAGTTTCTACTTGTGTGTTCCCATGTAATTCCAGTTAGCAATCCAAAAACATAAAATGCAAATCAGTGGATGTCCTGCTCTGAATGGCCCACCTGCTTCAGGGCAGCCTTGGCCTCTACAGACTCCGTGGACTCGATCGCCGTGGCAACCAGTGTTGTAGGGGTGGCAGTAGTGGGTGTGACAGCTGGAGATCGACGAGGGGTGGAGGTCAACATGAGCTCCTCAGTAACAGCACCTGCTCAATTTTAAGTTTATTAAAATCAAATAAATTAAAGAACTCACAGGGCACAGATACGGGAGTGCCGTGTCATATTGCACGAGCACACGTGATCTCACCTAGCTGTGGCAAGGTGACGCCAGTGGCCTGGGACAGCAGCATGCGGAACATGTCCCTCTGTCGTGCAACGGCATCGACCTTCTGCACGTCTTGAGCTCTCTTTTCCTTCAACTGCTCCAACTCGCGCTGAAGCTCCTCTAGATATTTCTCCACCACGTTGCGTCTGAATACACAAACGCATGCTCTCAACATCATGCGCATGTCTTCATCTGACCCATGATTCGTTTCAGTTGCTTACTTCATGATGTCTCCCTCCAGCTCGTCTTTCTCCTTTGCATCACTGAGGTCTCGGAGGGCCACTAGGAGGCGCTGGTTCTGCTGCTGGAGCTCATCGACGCTGCGGAAAGTGACCAGATGCTGGGAGATCACCTCGGACGTACTGCTCACATCAGCCGAACAAAAATCATCCTCCTCACGCATGACGTGATTCCCACGTGCCTCCTCCAGCTCGATTAGGAGAACCCGAACCTGTGATGACATACAGATTGTATTTATCAAAATGTTGCGCTGCAGAGATTAAAAACTAAGACGGACATGTATAATCCTCACCTGTTGAGCCGTATCAGCCAGCTGCACCTCAAGTCTCTGGTTGTCTCTTGTCAGCACAGAAGAACTTTTGTTGGCTTCATCCGCCTCCTTCTGCAAGCGGTGGACTTCCTGAATAATCAAAGAATGTTTGTTTTTAAAGCTACGTGTGGCCAAAGCAGACAACATTCAACATGATGCACATTACGACAAAGTGTCAGTAGCTTATTTCTTCCTCACCGCCACAGCTTGCTCAAGTTTAGCAGAGAGACTAGACACAGACTTCTGCAAGCGCTCATGTTCCTCCCTCTGTCTCTTGAGAATGGGCGCCTTGGCTTCCATCTCCTGAACGATATCATCCAGGTACTTGTGCAGACGCTTGTTTTCTAGCTTCTCCCGCTGCAACTGCTCTTGCGCCTCAACGTAGGCTGTATATATCTACACAAACAGACAACACCGGCGACATAGAATAACATTGCTTACTTGCATTATTTATGTCTTAAATGTTTTGATAATTGTTGGTTTCACACATTTGTCATCAAGGTTCACGTGTAAATGAATACATTTATATTTGTATATTAAAAAATGTTGCAGAGACTTTAATTCAAGCAATTACAAATAAAGGAGCACTTAACATTAAAAGGTGAAGTATAATTTTGTGCCACAAAATAATAATCAAATGTAAAAGAAAATTTCTAATTTTTAAATGAACATATTTTACATTATGGCATTACACAATTTCAAGGATAGCTCAGTACCTCCGTGAGCTTCATGCCTGGTTTGATGATTTTGGCTACCGCTGCTGCGGTGGGGGACATGGTGGTCACCAGCTCCTCTGTGAAATGTGAAGAAGCTCCTGAAACTACCACACAAATAATAATAAAATGACAAATACTACTACAAAAAGCATTTTTGGGCAGGTGATGTCCAATCCTAACCTCTGTGTTTGGCGTCAGACAGCAGCTCATTAGCATTGTCCAACTCTTTCTCCTGGCTGCTGATTTTTTCTTTCAGTTCAGCAATTTCCTTGTTCTTACACTCCTCCAGGTCTTCCATCTTCACCTCCAGAGCTTTATTAGCTGTCCACAGAAGACAACACATTGTCACGAACATGAGAAAACACAAGCATGATATAGAAAAAAATAGACAAGTATCTGACATTATATCCTGCATCTACTCTATGGAGACTGCTTGATTCCTTGTGAATGTTTTTAAACATCAGAGAACCAGTTCTTACCCTCTCCAGCCTCTTTAAGAAGCTTGTGAAGTTCCTCTACAGCTTTGCTGAGCTCCTCACTCTTGGCCTCAGCATCACCCGCCGCTCCCTTTAAATCATCGACACAGAATTCAAAGAGATCTTTGCATTCTTATGATTAAATTAAAATATAATACAAGCTATCCTTATCCACAGATCATGCACTTTCAATTTCCTAAGACAGGCAACATTTACCTTATACAAATTTGAGAGCTTGATATTTGCATTGATTTCATTGCTGAACTTCTCCTCCAAACTGGCCTGTTGCTCCTTTGACTAAATATAAAAGACACGTCCAACAGGTTATTAAAAAATATATAAAAGCAACTCTAAATTAATTTAACTCACAATTCATCTGTTGTTGGTAACTCTAACACAGACTTTCAAAACTAACCTCTCTTAGCTTGGAGATCATTTCCTCTGCTTGCCTATGAAGGTTCTCATTAGACGCCTTCAGGCTGATCACCTGATCTTGGAGTCGGGTAATCTAAACAGGCATACAAAGATTAACACATGGACTAGCGCATAAAATATATATTTAAGCATGATTGACGAGATAAAATAAGCAGTAAACACAGCAGGATTGTGATGTACCTTTTCATCCTTGTTGTTAAGGCTGCATTGGAGCTCCAGGATCTCGCTGCCCCTCTGCCGTGAGAGAGACAGCAGCTCTTCGCTCTTGGCTTTGAGCTCGGTGTTCAGCCAGGTCACTTGACCCTGGAGTAGATCTTTCTCCTGCTCCATTCGCTTCTCTTTATACTGAATAAATCAAGACAGAATATTTTAAAAAACAGCTTTCAAGTTGCAGTGTAATGTTGGAAATGTTGGAAAAGAAAAAGGGGTCTGTGGATGATCCTGCTATCACAAGAAATAGTCTGGATCTTTCGTACTGTACCTTGATCGAGACTGCAGAGGCTTCAGATTCATCCAGTTTGAGCTGAAGCTGCATCTTCTCAGCATTGACCTCCATCAGTCTGTCAGTAAGAAGCTTCAGGTCCTCTGAAAATGTTTTTTTAATCGTGACCAAAGTTTTCATGCGCGAAACAGTATTTGTAATGCTTAAACAAGAGATTTAAAAACTTGTTAAATACCGCTTTGGTGTTCCATCTCCTGTGATCTTCTCTCCAAGGTCCGCACGAGCTCTCTCTTCTCCCCCTCCAGCTCATCTTTGACTTTAGATAGTTCATTCTACATGAAAAAAACTTTACATTAACACCTTCTTTTCTCATTAACAAGACACAGAGCCTCTTCTCAACGTCTACAAATAAATAGGCCTAAATCCACTGCTAACGTTACCTGTTGTGATTCCAGTTTAGCATGGGAAGACGACTGCTCCTTATTTTTCTCTTGTAGATACTTTAGCTCATCCTCTAAAAGACAGACATGTACAAATACAAATGAAGTCAGGTTCAGTGTTCTTTGCTAAAGAAATGTGGTTTATTTCCCATGTGCTTACCCAGTTTCCTGGACTCCTCTTTCAGTGTCTGGTGCTCTTGAGTCTGGGACACAAAGTGAGCTTGGCTCTCTGCGAAATTCTTCTCGATGTCAAAATACTGTTGTTCTTTATGAAACGAGAATATGGACTAAATCAAACTAAAATGGTTATATTATATTAGCCTAGCCATGTAGCTGACCGTACGTTATAAAAGACAACGTTTCTGTTAAGATCTGTTGTAACAAGCAAGCAAGGCTTTCAAATGAACGTGCGTGTATTATGAAAAGAACAATAACATTCAACGTGTCACAAAACGATATTTATGGTTTTTGTTTTTAACAATATTTATCATAATGTTACGACATGAGCCGGCCTATTGCAGCACAACCTTACCACTGTCCACTCGGTATTGTTCCTGGTGTGCCTTTAGACAGTCAATTTCACATTGTTGATCTGCAATGTAGTTCTCTAACTTAGTCAGGACAGTTTTTTGGAGTTTAGAAATTTCCGATCGCTCCAATATTTGCTGCAATACAGCCGCCATTTTTCGTTTCACCGGCTCCTCCTCTTCCGCTGAAAGTGTAACAGTTTATTACCATTTCCTATCAAGCAAATAATTCAGCAGGGGGCGCTTGGTGGCTCAGAAAGCGGAATTTGCCAAGGAACAGCATAAACATTTCAATGTTTTATTATTTAACTCTAGACATTTATACAGAGCGTGAAACTTATACTTGTTTTAAATACAATAATTCCAAGGATAAGCTTGATACTTGAACTTGATTGATTATTTAATCGCTGTTTAACGGTTAAATAAAATAAAGCGTATTTACGAAAAGCCACAAACACCTGTGATTGGTCCAGGCCAAAAAGCGTGGAGAAAAGTGTCACTTATCACGCGCTTTTATGTACGAAAATCGAAGTAATGGCTAGTAAACGTTGTGGCGGTAATTCACCAAAAGCTGGTTTGCCAATCGCCATAAAACCTCAGAACTTGAAGGAGAAGAAGTAATCGTGTTGTTGGTCTGTGTTTGTGGCTTTGTGCGGGTGTCAATGCTGAGGAGTCACATGTGTGAGTATATTTGGACACTGAAGTGCACTTCATACATTTAATTTTTAAAATTGTACTTAGGATGACACTAAAGCAATGAAGTGAACACACGATGGAGACGTAGCATAAGACATATAACGTACAGCATTCTCGTCCGTTCTGTACCGTTGAAGATCAGTCACAGAGATTCTAACTAATAATCACAACCTTTGTGACTTCACGTCCCATTCTAGAAGTTTGTCAAACCTTGAAATTTGTGTCTTGATTTTAAGGTGTTAGCTTTTTTTAATGCATGTTTTGTTTTATTTTATTTTAAATAATTTTAAGTCTCATTGAGCCCCCCTTTGATGTTTTTTTTTTTGAGGTAACGTTACGTTACTACAGAAATTAACATTACCATTTAAACTGTGTTCGCTGTTTCCTCCCAATTGTTTGTAATGTATCTGAAAATATATTTTTGTTATTTACTCCAAACCTCCTCAAATGTAAAGAGTTTTACTAAGTACAGTACATTCTAAATATTTTTTTTGTTTCTCGATTTTCTAAGAAAATAATAACTTTCCAAAAATGCATTATTATTAAAAAAATATTTATTTGTATTTATTTTCACGTTTTATTGATATTACTCCAGATGTTTCATCTTACATACATAACGTCCAATATTTACCTTTAACCTGTAATAAATTATGCCGTAGCATTTCCATTGCATTTTGTTACTGAACTAGCCTTGGTGTAGTTCACCCAAAAATAGAAATTCTGTCATCATTTATTCACCCCCAAGTCATTCATGTATATGACTCTTCTGTGAAACACAAAAGATGATGTTTTGATATTGTCTCAGTGGTTTTGTGTACATACAATGGAAGTCAATAGGTTCCAATGGGTTGTTTGGTAATCAACATTCTTCAAAATATCTTCTTTTGTATTCTGCAGAAGAAAGTCACACAGGTAAATAAATGACAAAAAAGTTTTTTTGGGGGTAAACTATCCATTTATTCATAAGAGCTTCATAAGAGGCAACTGAATTGTATAACTTTTAATTTGCTCGTCTTATCCCACTCAACATTTATTGAAAAGCATCACCTTAGTCTCTTGTTTGCCTTTATTCTTTCTCTTTCTGTGCTATTTTTTCTTTCGCGTGCAGTTGTCGTTCCCTCTCAATCCAAGACCTGTCATAACACATATCATTGTGACCACAAATGATTTATCAATATGGAATTTATAAATGGAAGCAGAGAGGCAGATAATGGTTGTTAAGGCAGTGGGAGTCCCCTAAGGCAGTGGATATTATTTACAGTAAGACTGCTTGGATGGAGAGATAGTATAACCTCGCCTCTCTTTGCTATGCAGCCTTAACCTTGAGTAAGCCAATGGCGTTCTATCTCTTTCATCCTTTTCCGAATGTCAATACACTTTAGAAAACAAAGACCCATGGGAATGTTCCAAGGTCTTACACACGTGTTTCGTGTTCTGAGAAGGTTTTGTCTTTCTTGCTGTTTGCTTTGTCTGTATTAATATGAAGGCCAGTGTGTTGATGGTCACGGCACGAATTTATGTTTACGGTGACTTAGAGTCTTAGATGGGTATAGACAAAGCCTAGCTTCCAAAAAGGTAATAGCTGACCCTGGGTGTGCATATGTGTTTCCTATGCTATTACAAAGAACTTGTCTATTGAACTTCTGTTCTGTTGTTAATTGTATATTTGCTCTATTCCCCAATATTTACTATTACTATTGAAAAAAGAAATATTGCGATAGTTACATGTATCAATATTTTTGCACATCTTGAAGATACTGGTTTCCGTAGTAACAAATGGGGAAAATAAACTCATGCTACACCTTGCGTGACTAAACTACACGAGATGTTTAAGACGAGGGTAGGAAGTTTTCAAGTATGTGTTTGTTTGTGTGTGTGGGTGGTGAATGCTGCCGTGATTTTCCCACAAAGCAGTGTATGTTAGCTGTGTGACCTCATATCCCCTCCATGTCAAACCTCTTGTCATCCACCCACTATCTACATCACTTCCAGGAGACCTTTGCCACCATTATGTTTTAGAACGTTATTGCCCTGAATGTTTACATTTTGTGCCTTTTTGACATTTTGCCTTGTTTGAGAGCGTAGGCGTGTGCTCCCCTCTTTGACTCTTTTCAGTTTATACCTGTGACTCACCTGTCTTCCCTTGCCTAACGTTTTTTACTGTTGTGATTTGCTCACGTGCTTAGCATGATTCTCGCCAGAGATACTTAATTCCTGTGGTTTTATCTGGGATGTATTATTGCTTTCTAGGGCTACACACAAGGCTTTACCTTTTTAATTAGATCAGGATAATGAAATGAAAACTGGTAGATACATGTACAGTATATGCCGTGTGGATTCATGAGGAATGTGCCTCTCTTTTCTCAAACAAAAGGAGATAAACTAATAAGCCACTAGTTATTTTTTATTTTGAATTTGTAACAAAGTGCCTTATTCTATACTGTAACATTTAACCAGGTCTTGGGCTTTTAACCAGGTTGTGTGAATGGAATGAAATGGTTCCAAGCAACCATTGATTTACTGTTTTTAAAGGGACAGTTCAGCCAAAAATGAAAATGCTGTCTTTATTTACTCACCCTCAAGTTGTTTCAAATCTATATAAATGTATTTGTTCTGATGAACACGGAGAAAGATATTTGGAAGAATGATTGTAACCAAACAGTTCTTGACTATCATTGACCAGTAGTTGCATTATACATTTTAATAAACATTTATACAGATTTGGAACAACTCACGGGTGAGTAAATGATGACAGATTTTCTTTTTTGGGTGAACTGTCCCTTTAAGGGGGTTTTGAGATGTTACGAAACATTTTATATTACATTGCAGCACAACCAAGCTGTTTTCTGTGTTAGGCTTAAATATGTTTTCAAGATCTTAAATCTACTAAATGAAGGTCTTTGTATGGGTGAAACAGCATCACAGATGGTAGTGATTTCCCTTTGATGCTTCTTCTAAAAACTAGAGAAAATCAGAACTGAACTGTGATTTTTAATATATTAATGTTAACAAATGGAAACTTTTTTGAAAAAGTTTGGTTTGGAGATATTTAATTATCAATGTTAAATAAAACAAGACAAAACCTTATATTTGTAACTTCTGCAAAGCTGATTCACTGTAATGTATTACAATATAGATCTTTTGATGTAAGAGGGTGTTCAAGGTTTGAGCGCGTGACAACATGTTAATGGAATTAAGTCCAGACCAGGGCTTTGATCCTTTGGCTACTCCTATGCACTGAGGATGGCGGCAAATGTGGTGTCAGGTGCAGATACTGTCAGAACATGTTCGTGTGGAGCGCAGACGACCTCGTCGCACGATATACTGTAGCAAGAGCTCTGCGTGAGACACGCAAAACCTAACCACAAAATAACCGAAACCCAGAGGCGCTGTGTGGGTGTGTCTGAATGGTTTGGCACTCACAAGAAAATATGTTAGTTTCTAATTGGTTTGCTTGTCTTTTTTTAAATATCATGGGGCAGACAAAAATTGCTTCATGACCCCACAAGCTGATGTAATTTTGTTGCTGTTAAATTAGGTTTGTTGCACAGCACTTTAGTTAATGAAAAACATATTTAAACAAATAAATAATACAATTCAAACAAATTATAGCATATTGTAAATTTTACACAACTATAATAAGTGTATGTATGAAAAATAATGACATTCATTATTTTCACAGATTTTAATTGACATATAAATTCTAACCTGGATAATGACGTAGACTCTAGTCCAATCAGTCCATGTTTTGATACTAGTCAAAACAAAAGCTTAACTTTAAACCCTCTAAGAAGATTTCAGGCTAAGCTGATCAGAAAAGATCTACTATCGCAGATGCTGCTCATGAAAGCTTGACAATAAAGACATATTGCATTAATTAGCTTGCTTGATGAAACTATCCGAGTTTATTAACCACTGTTTATAGATTCTATCTTTTACAGAGATAACACATCTTTGGTACAGTACTGTATATAGCCAGTTCAACCCCCATCCAAATTAGGGCTGGGCGATATTGAAAATGAGATATTATTGTGCTGAGGATCTAAAATGACAGAATGCTGTGAATAGAATATTGATGAAAATTAAGATTAATGTGCCAGAGATGGCACAAATACAATTTCCCTTCCCAAGCACTACCCACAGTTCTCACAAGTAGCGCAAAATGTTACTCATCATTGTCAAAATGGCAACAACAAGCGAGACAGGTGTCGAAAGAGACACAGAACTTGATGAATCAGTCCCAAAAGATAATGCACAATTTCTGTTATCAGGATGGTTTGGTTTGGAAACGAGGTCTACAACAAGACAATCACAACAAAGAGTGGTAGCACAACCAATCTCTTTCAGAACATATTGCATGTGGTTATGTAATAAAAAGTAGTAAGTAATTTTTGTTGTATTTATATTATTTATTGTATTTTTAATGTTATTTCCAAATCATACTTTTTTAATTGGGCAAAAAGTATATATTGATTTGGAAAGATATCAAGATATCACATTTTAGGTATATCGCTCAGCCTTACAACAAATAGGATATCACTGAAAAGCCCAAAGTATACAGTATGATTTGAAACAGTAGCATGTCCTCTGCTGACTCTGTCTGTTCCCTTTAACCTGTGGTTCATAATGTTCAATAAAATCTGTCATACTCAACAAAAGGACAATTTACCTAAAGTAACAATTACGGCAAAATGTGCAAATGTGCAAAATTGGTCTTTTCTTTTTATATAAAGCCTGAACTTTTGAACCTGCAGGTTACAGTAAAATCAGAGTCCGGGATTATTTTGAGCATGTGCAGACCTGCTTCTTAAACCACATTAAGCGAAGGTGCAAATTCTTTAGAAGATTTGAGTTTATTGCTCCCCCAATTTGATTCTGTAATTTAAATTCTTTCTTTCAGGTGGCATGTAATTCGTGTGTAAATGAAGCATGTGAATAAATGCAAGACCTACACCGCTGTTCTGTTATTTTTAAACTCGCAGTATACAGGCAGGGGAAATCTTAAATGTTTCCATCTGCATTTATTGAAGTTTACAGTTTCAGTTTCTAGTACAGTATAGAAAAAAAGGCTAACATATGTAAAGGTGCAATATGGAGATTTTAGCGGCATCTAGCAGCGAGGTTGCGAATTGCAACCAATGGCTTTTTTTCACCCCTCCCTCTCCCTTTGAAGCACTTCGGCGGCACTCACAGGACAAAGATGGGGTCGCGTTTTCTCTTATTTGCTGAAGGAGATTACGTATTTACGAAACATGCTCTGTAGAGCAGTTTGTCCGTTTAGGGCTATACTGTAGAAACAACATGGCGAATTCCATGCAAGGGGACCCGCGGATGTGATGTATGTAGATAGAAATAGCTCATTCTAAGGTAATAAAAAACATAACGCTTAATTATGTAAGGTCTTTATACACCTCCGAAAACATAGTTATGGATGTTATATTTCATTTCTGTCACTAGATCCTTCTAAATATTACACACTCGACTTGTAAAGGGATCGTTCACTCACAAATAAAAAATGTCATAATTTTCAGAATTCACCCTCATGTTGTTAAAAACCTGTTTATTGTGGGTCAACTATCCCTTTAAGACAGACCATGCATGTGCTTTATAACAGTGAAAACAATTATAGCCCAAGTAGCACAAATATTTGAATATACTGCTTATCTGTAACCTTACAGAATTTTTGTACACAAATGGCCATAAAGCAATTTATCACAGTTTTAAAGACGTTAGAAAACATTGCGCTTATTCAGTTTTTTTCAAAAGAAGCACTTTAAACAACATGTTGCCATTATGGTCCATTCTGTAACTCACATATTTTCATTTTTGCTACATGCAAACACACAGTATGTACATAAATATTTCACAAAACACTATTTCATTATCTATTTCACTATCATTTATTTAGTCATTATCCTGTTTATTTATTTACATGTGAGACAGGACTTCAATTTAAAGGGATAGTTCACCCAAAAATGAAAATTCTGTTATCAAGTTACTCACCATTTTGTCATTTCAAACCTGTATAACTTACTTTCTTCTGCAGAACACAAAAGAAGATATTTTGAAAAATGTTGGGATCCGAACGTGAATGGGTGCCACTGTTACCAATGTTCTTCAAAATATTTAATTCATAATTTTCGGGTGAACTATCCCTTTACTAGTTTTTTACTGGTATTGATGTAACATCAATTCCCTCCTTTCTGCTTTTAATACTGCACACCACATCCAGTTGTTTTCTCTAGGCTCATTGAGATCTTTATGCTGAGCTATGTGCACACGCAAACGCAACTCTATTACCCGATAAAATAATCCAATTTATTCTCTTTATCCATTCCTAATATGCCATTCGTGATCACTCCACATCTGCTTCATCTTCATCACCAGGGTTACATTCCTTCTCCGGAAGTAGTCCGTACTCGTTGAGGAAGGCCTCTACGTCGATAGCAAAGAACTCTTCGTTGAAATTCTGCATAATGGCCAGGAAGTTTCCCAGCAGCTCTCCAGCCTTGTACACCAGCAACGCCGGCAGCACGTCATCTGAAAATCGCTCGCCAGCACCTGTAGAAACCGCATTAATGCGACAGAATTTGACGCTTGTGTATTCGGTGGCCAGGCAATCCAGGCAATTGTTGAGGGCATCACACCCCTGAACTCCATCTTTGTAGATGTGGACCACCACCACTGTGAGGCGATGCTCTTTCTCGATCACCTCCAGAAAGGCCTCGCCACTGTCGAGCTCGTACACACCTTCGAATTTAGGCCCGAAGCTCAGGCGCTCGTGCATCTCTTGCATGCACTGCTTACGGTACTTGCGTAGACTCTTCTCATCCTCCTCCTTTATCAGCTCATACTCCTGGGCGCTCATCTGACAAGTGAAATAAGAGGAGGGTAATTGTAAGATATCATGAGCAGGAGGAATATTGTAGTGCCTGTGATTGGACAAAAACATTTGTGACAAACTAAACATTGTTACTTGGCATGGTTAAGAGTGACATTGCATAAAATAACTTACAGGTACTATTTAAAGAGCTTTTGTATGGAAGGTACAGTATAAATGTATTTAAAGGCATATGTATACGTATAGGTACAGTATATGAAGAGTTTGGTTCCAAAATGAGATGCCTCCTTTTTAAAACATTTCAAAAATCATGCTTTTTATGTTATCATGTTTTTATTGTGTTAGTTAGCTGTATTTTTTGAGGTTATTATGGATTAAATCTAAACAAACCAACTGCAGTTTGATATTAATTGGAATGCACAAAAAAAAAGATTTTTGAAAAATGTTAAAAACGGAGTTGGAACCAAACTATTCATGTAAGGTATTAAACTTATGATGGATTTTTCATCTAATGAAGCATTAAATCTTATATTGCAAATACAGTCAAAGGAGAAGAGGTGACAGCAAGACAATATGCAACCTTGCGGTTATATCCACCCGCAGTGGCATCTTTAGGTTTTTGGGGGGAGGACATCTGTCTCAGCAGCTCTCTCTTGCTGGGAGGTAGAGCCTCCTGGTCCATGCTCTCCAGTTTAAATCGACGCCAGTCATTGATGACACCCTTTGGTCCTAGATATAAATGGAGAAGTAAATAATATGTCAATTCATAAATCAACAGACAAGGAATGTTTGTTTATTTTCCAGACATGACACGGTACTAAAAGACCTTAAACATGCAAAAATCTATTCTATTAAGACACATTTTAAGCTGACATCAGTCCTTTTTTAAGGTTTGCTGCATTTTGTCTCACAGCTTTACACAGCTTGGGTTGGATGTCCACATTTCTTTGTAATTTCTCAGAGCTCAGAAGCTCCCAGTTTAAGTCTAAAGAGTCTAAACCAGGCCTACACCCAAGTTGTCTCTTAATTTTTTGTTGTTTTTAAGTCTGCACTACAAAAACAAGTTTTAAGCTGGCAACTGAATGATCTTTCTTTACAGTTTCAATATTATTCTATCATGCATATTAGGTCATTTAATATTTTAAGTAACGTAGGAGCAGAATTGCACATTTATGTATGTGGCATATACGTAATGTCCTCCTCACCTATTGAGGATGAGTTCGGTTTCCTCCATGGTTTTTCTCCTACTTTAATAACCTTATGGAGTTTTACCTTACCACAGTCATCTGGTTCACTAGGGGCACTGAGGCACTTTTTTCTGTCAAGCTGCTTTGAAACGCTATAGTGAAAAGCCCCTTTCAAATAGAAATGATTTGACAAGAGAAATGTGGGTCACGGCAGGAAATTGACTGTCGCTGGCATTGGGGTTATTTTTTGATTGTCGTAATTCCAAATGATCTCGAGTCATTAGATCACTTGCCTTTTGTTACAGGTATCTAAAACAGTGGTAAATAAATGCTGACCTGTGTGAGTTACGCTCACTGGTTCCTCGTCGACGAGTCTGTCAGACATTTTTAAATGTTGATAATCTGTGGACAAAGATCAAATCTCATCACATATTTTAACAGACAGTTGATGGTTACATCAACAACTAATTTAGTTCTTAGAAGGCAGAATGGTCTATCAAGAAACAACAGACATGTATTAACTTCATTTTACAAGAACTTGTACATGTAATGTTTGTTTGTTTTGACCACGGAAAGCATGAAAATATTAGCGAAAATTTAGCAACGAAATATTGCTGCATGGACAGTGACTGTGTCAGTTGACCCAATCCCTTATTCCTGGAAGATGCTAGGTTTACCGGGAATAAGAAGATTAGATTGCTTCTTGATCCAATTTGTTGATTCCGTTGGCACGGGTGGGTGTGGCCATTATGATGTCATGGAATGACAAGTGAACTGATCTGCCCCAAGACAAATGAATTCATATAACGTGCCATGTTTACAGATGATTTAGGCTGGGTCAAATTTGGTTATTAACATTTACTTCTTAATGCACTCTTTGATTCTTCAAGTAATTCCAATGGCATTGGTGAACCAAACATGTTTTAAGTGGAAATACCTCATTAGATGACACCTTAATGCCAGCTGTGTAATTCCCAACTGATTACTTACTATTTACTCATCATTGCATTATTTTGATGTTTTTCATATGACACTGAGACTGAAATCACACTAAGCATAAAATCACTTTGTCTGATTACCAATTTAATATCAGAGGTCTCTGTGTCTTTCACTACACTCAGTAAATCACTCAACATTACTAATTGAGATTAGAACTATGATGCAATGGCTTAGCTTAGATGGCAACAATTAGAATCCTGTGACAGCTCAAGAGGTTGTTTCAGTTTTCTTGATCATCTCTTTAAAACATTGTTGCTTTAGCTTTATGGTGGATTGCAAAAACTCTTTTAAACCATAACATTTACATTTAGCAGATGCTTTTATCCATGATAATTAGTCTTACATATAATTTTTTTAACTGACCCTTGGAGATTTATACTGCCAGTCAAAGGGTCATTTATTTTTTCATAATATAATTTTAGAACAATATTAAACTCATCAAAGCTATGGAAAAACACAAATCTAACTATGGGAATTATGTTGTAACCAAAAATCCAAGCATCTGCAAAGGCATTTTATCATCCAGTTTCTTGATGTATCACCCTGGGATGCTTTCTGAACAGCAGGCCTAGAGATCACAAGGTTTTTAAAATTCAAGTGACCCTAAATGTTTTTCCGGTAGTAAAATCTATAATCCAGTCTATAATTAAAATTGTATAATTTGCCTGGTGAAAGAATGTTTAGCCATGTTGTTTAATCTAAATTATGTATTACTTTATCATAGTCTTTTTTTTTTTTAGTCTGAACTGAATCTTTAAGCCTTGCTGAATTTTGCAGAACGGTAAGTTTGCATACTTTTTCAGAAATTAATGTTCTACATACATATAAGAATCAGAGCTAAAAAGTCTCGAATTAAAATGTTATGCCAGCCTATCTTGCATTGACAAGGCTTGATGTAGATTTAGATGCGTGTTTTGCAAGATACTCTTGGATCTATTTCATTATTGCTTGTCACAATTATGTTCAGGTCTATATTGTATTGCCTGGAGATAAAGTCAAAATAACACCGTGACTCATTAAAACCCAAAGCATGCAGATAAGATATACTGTAAATAGATACAGTATGTAAGATGCTTCTGTGTTTGTGTATTACTTTAGGTTTATAAAAAAAAGCAATGCCTTATAGTGTACAGGCCAAACTTCAAATTGAAATCGAGTAAAAGCATAAAACCATTTGTAATGCACCATAACCTATTAAAGCTCAAAACAATTGCCTGCTCACCTGTTTGCACAATCCACGCAAGTATACGTCCCCGCAGTGCGCTAGTCTTCTGTGAGCTGTTGTGTGGTCACTATCACCATTAACTTGTCCTTCATGGTTTTTCAGTGTGCATGGGGAGGGCCCAAAGAAGCTTTCTTAAATCAGGAGACGTTGGACAACACTGCTCCAATGCAGAAATAGCACATGGTTCTTAAGAGGATTTAATTGCAGTAATTAGACAGTGGTTAGAACACAACCAATGACAAAGATACCGTAGTTAAGAGAAGAGAATTGAATGGACTACAAGAGGATCGTGAGTTATTGAGAAGAATAATCTTTTTGGAGCACTGCCGGAGGATTACGAATGTAGTTTTCACATGGGGAATGCATTGTGTGTCTAGTATGCTCTGAAGTCTACATCATTTCCCCCTTCTGAAACAAGACAAATGAGACACCCTAAGGCCTGGACTATAACTCCAGATGAAAATGAGCCAATTTGGTTAAATCTGATGCATTTTACATGGTTTTCCATGTTGATGTGTATTGTTTGTGGGAGCGAAAGCAAGCAAGAGCCTGATATAAAAGTGCACCACAATGTCTTTACAACTTTGTTTAAAATGTTTGACTTGTTTTAGACCTGATGATGACAATACAGTTTTTTTATTTATTTCTGTACCCTTCACCTTTTTTCAGATTTTCTGATGTATATCTCTTGTGCAATTTAGCAGAAGAATAGAATACACATAGCATGAATGTTCGCATACTTCTGAAAGATAAGCGGGCAACCCTCCCACTTTCTACATCAAAGTCACTTTCGTAGCTTTACTTGATGCTATTTCTGGCCATTTATTGGCTTAACAGATTAAAGGAACCAGTTTTCACGTATGTGGAGTGAGTATTTTTTAAATTAACAATAGGCAAAGCAGAGATGTCATGCAGATCACCGCATCAAAATGAATAAAACACTACAATCACCAGTCTATCTTTACGTTCTCACGTGTCTTGTTTTGTTACTTTGCATATACTAACCACATCTCTCTTTTGGTTTTGACAGAAGTAGGCAAAAGGCATCCCTGACTGATCTTACATTTTCATATTTCAAATCGCCATTAGAGGGCAGCCACACAAAACAATGCATTTTACATCTATAAATCGCATCACTGTAAGAACAGGAATCAATGCACAACAAATAGAGGTGAAGTGTTAACGTTGTATTTTTTTAATAATATAATGGATATTTGGACAGGCAGGACAGGTCTGTGGTAGGTAGAGTAGATGGAAAAAAAGAGATTCTGGGTGAGTAAAACAGAGATAACGAGAAGGAGGAAGAAAGAGAGAGAGGGAGAGAGAAATTTTATCTCAGCTTTAACAGTTCTGGCTCAGTGACTGTAAACAGATGGTCCATAAATAGGATTGACCTCATTAATGTGGAAACACCCTCAACTCCTCAGAACAATCTTTAACTTCTCTATACTCAATCAAATCCCTTTATTGTCACTCAACCATATACACAAGTGCAACAGTAGGTGAAAAACTTGGGTGAAAGTTATCATCCTGGACATAAACAAACATTATGTGGCCCAAACTTAACTTGGCCCAAACTTAACTTCTGGTACACCTCGGCAAAGAATCAAAAACTGCTGAGTAGTTTTAATGTAATGTAGTACAATTCATATACAATGAAATATTAATATAAATACTAGTAATATAAATTTAATATAAAATAAATTGTTATCTTATAACCAAACACGTCCGATGAAACCGTCTACAACATTACGTTTTCTTTTTAATTTTTCATCTTTACTTTTATTCTCGTCAAAGCTTTATGTTTTAAACCATTGAAAACATTCAGATGGGTGACGAACCGTTTAAGACTCTTTAAAAAAGGTGCTTCACGATGATAGAAGCATTTTTGGCTGAGTTGTTCTATATAACATCCATTCTTTATAGTGGAAAAGGGTTGGTGATTTTTTTAAATCATCGCTGTACAGAACCTTCTCTAGCACCTTTTTTTGTGAACCCTGTTATAGAAGTTGTGGTTATGGTTTGTTGTTTTATAGACTTATAGACTTTTTTATAATTGGGGGTTAAATGACAGGCTGATGACTCTATTCATTTACAGTAGACATGACTACACAGCTCCAGTTTTCATTTCAATCAAATACCTTAATTCTATTTTAACCACATCATTTCTGAATGTCTTACTGGAACTACACTTACAGTTTCCTCTATGTGTTATTATTGTAATTGCAAGGAACTTCTTGTTTTCCTTGAAGGTGTAAGACTCTTGAGACTTTTGAAACGTCTCTGGCGGACAGCATGAGTGTACAGGACTGTGAGTCAACAGCAATGATGATTCTCCTTTTAATCCCATATGTGGCAAATTCAGTGGTGATATTTTCAGATATCCATTCAGCAATAAAACATCCATGCCTTGTATTTGCCTAACAATGACTAAAGAGCTCTTACAAAAAAATGAATCTAGAGCTAGAGGCACACCCATATGGGGATCACCTGCAGGTGTGTGCATGTGTGTGTTTGTAACTTACTCCCCCCACCTCTCAATACTTCAAATGTTTAGTCATTTTATTGTAACTGGGTGTGGCTCAAATGTAGGTAAACCCCTATTAAAATTCCTATCAATGTTGCCATGGCGCCATCATAATAATAGGAAGTTGTGACCACAGGTTTCAGGTAATAATGTAACTACTCAGCTCGGACTCCACTTTTGTTTTATTTTCAGTTTATCTTGGTCATTATGATGTCAAAAGTGCACAACTCTGTTTGTGTTGGATATAACTCGGCTGTGTTACAACATGCAGTTATCCTTCTCATTTGCATAAAAATGTTTTATACCAACATATACCAACTTGACCCGCATGATGTCAAGCAGAAGAACCAAACTGACTCACTGGTCACTGTTAATAAAATTAATTAAAGCAATTTTGTTAAATTTACCAATTCATGTGTGATTAAATATTTTACATACAGTCATTTATCATATACAGTATATCCATTTTAGCCTTAGTGTTGCCATATAAATTAAAATATTTAAATATAACATGAACGGCTCCAACTAGACTTCCTATAGTCATCTTGTAATTACAGTATACTTGCAAGCTGCGAAAAACAGCATTATTTTCTCTTGTAGTTTTGCCTTATGGTATGTCACTAATGGACTAAATTACAGGGATTCTTTATGTCAAAGCACCAAAATGTTATAATTGTTGTCTAAAATTCTAACTGCTCTCTTAAGCTATACTAAATTTGAGCTCTATTCATGCCCAAACATTATGATCATTTTGTAAAAATAGTGGATATGTTCTTTTTTGATACAAAAGACCGTAGTGGCATAGGCAGAATTGCCACGAGATGGCCTTATTTTTGGCCTTAGTCTTGGGTAAAAATTGTATGGTTGATCACTAGTTTATATAATCCCTATACCTTTCGCCAAAAACAGACTGTCTTTCATGCTTTAATGTTCTTTTCTTTGTTTCTTGTTCTAACAAAATCTGTAGTGAAACAAATGTGCATTACTGCAAAAAGTATACCACATATCTCTCTGTCATGCACATGTCTGTAAATGTTGGAAAAAGCACTACATAACCAAAAACTCAGTTGTGAAATGACAGACTCATTAAGCATTATTAAGCAAAAATGAATTATTTTAGATGCTATGATCATATAAGCATAGTTTGTAGTTATATTAAAATCCATAAAAATAAATAAATCTGGGCGGACCTATTCATCATAGCAAGTAAAAGCGACACCCTCCCAAATGTCTTTCCACACTTATCTACACGTGAAACAAAAGCTATATGTGAACTTAAAAATGTAGTCTAGCGTTTCCCCTCTTTTATGATGCAATTGATGAAAACCACTGACTCAGACTCCGATGACCACATTGGCAGGTTTTTTTTACCTTTTCAAATGAATGAGGCAGAATCACAAAGGTCCACAAAGCGCTCGGTTACACCTCTCTATTTACAGAGAACGGAAGTTGCTGACCTGTGTCCAAAAAATCTGTGACGCCTTGAAGGCTTTTTGTTTTCTTTGGCTCAACTGGGGAAACATTTGTTCACTATATATGAAGTAATATTGTTATATGAAGTAATATTGTTTGAAGGTCCCCTCTGTTAGTTTTTTCATTAAATTCATTATCAATTTACAAAGAAGGATCTTCAGGTTTAGTGAAAACCAGTTTTATTTACTGATAATACTTTATGATTCTGTACTTATTCTGTCATATATTATCGCTTTCATAATAATGACAGTTTTGTTCTGAATGATTTTCCTTGATGTGTTTTTATTGTGTGATTTTTATATTTAATGGTCAAGCCAAAATGACAAATTTAAGAACTGGCTCACCATAACCCAAAACAAACACTGTAGGCCTGTATGACCAGGACAGAGAATTAAACCGCAATTGGTACATTATGGCTTTGCTATGAGAACATACACAAACCCATGCATCCTTACAAAACCATGCTATTGAGCCCTTTCATTTGTTGCAGTATATAATCCAAGTCATCCAATGAAACATCATACAACAATGCTGCTGCGGATATTATGTTTGAGTGTACTAATGCCATGTCTGAGTGTACTAATACTGTGTCTGGCCGGCTGTGTCTAATATGTGCGTGCATGTGAATTGTGGAATCCAGTGACTTAGAGGTCAGTTGTTTTAGATCACGCAAGGGAAGTAAGATTAGTTCTGATCTCAGTCATTTAGTCTCATGGCTTACTCATTCTCATTTATACTGTAGCTTTATCTTTCGTTTTTCTTTTGACTGGACCCTCTGCTTCCCCATTAAAAAAACAATGACTCATGCATGTTCTCCTTTAAACCACCAGGTGGCATTACATGCACAGAGAGGACTAAACCTACCGATCATTTGTCAATGGACTGTTTTTTGAGCTATTGGAAGTGAGATAAAACATGGCCACAATGACAAGAAATAGCATTTCAAAAGGGAAGCAAATCTGTTTAAGGAGCATCATCTGCCTGGTGTTCAATAAGTGCTCAAGGGCACTATGTGACAAATCATGGCTCACCTCTTACAGGTTTCAGACCTACAGCCTTCTGGATATTAGGCCAAATTTTTTACTAATACAGCACACCGCCCCACTGTAACTTTCATTTAAGTATGACAACACTGTCAGAGTGATGTAGCTAGAAACCAGCTGTCCTTCACAGGTGTCCTATATACCTTCAGGGAGAAGTGATAAAATACAGCATATAGGAAGGAAGGAGCTTTATTACCAAGTGCGTTTACACACACAAGGAATTTGACTTGGTGACAGGAGCTTAGTGCAGAAGAAAGTGTACACATGGTGCAAACATAGTGCAAATATACAGTAAGATAAAATAATGAGAGTTAAATAAAAATAATAATGCACTATATACAAAAAGTGAAAAAATATAGACAAAAGACAACATATATATATTTAAAGAGTGTACAGATGTGTTATTTACAGGTTTAAGCTATTGTTTCTTACAATGTACAGTTTCCAGATATAGACGGTCAGTAGCTGCCTAGAGCACTTAAACTTACCTTTAACATTACTGAGAGCCGGTAGGTATTCTGGCAAATTCAAGATGTTTTTAGGTTAGATTTGATCAGGCTGGTACAAAAAAAATTATATTGACAAAATTATTTGAAAATAAGAATGAAAATTGTATAGAAAGCTGATCTTGATGTGATGCGTTTAACATAATTTCTCACAAAAACACATCCATGTATAGTGACTTTATAAGAGCTTGTGACCAAATAAGTCAAGCCAGGATGTGAGTTACACTGTAAAAAAACTGTAATGTAGAGGAATTATACTTATTAGTTATTTTTTCTACAAATTTGTCATGTATAATGTATAAAGATCTGTAATTTTACAGAATTTACTGTTTCTCACAGTTTCGTCTTCAGTTTCTTTTTAGATCTTTTTTAAAATACGGTGAAAATTTGTCAAATTACAGAAAAGACTATACATTTTAATTTCTAAAACATGTAATTTTATGTGAAAAAAATAGCTTACGGTATTTTACTGGTGCCTGTTTTTCAAGTTTTTGTTTTCAGTGTTAGAAGCCAAGAAAAACATGAATTCAGTTCCTCATGAAGTCAATGATTAAATTCAGTTTTAAGAATTATCCCTTTTTATTCCTCACCAAAATCTCTGTCTGAACTTTTATGCTTGTATATATATTTTGCACTTTATATTCTGAGGACATTTGTGTTGCATTAAAATGACATCATGATATGTTATGTCTCATTGTTTTTCGAAACATGGCTTCTTTCTATAGTGCAGGAAGTATCAAATAAGGATTGAGGTGCTGCCCCTTATGATGCAAACAAAGAACACCCTGTTATAGATCTTTCCTTGTGTGACCTGTATCAGCTAAAGATGCAGTCATGATAAAACAGCCACAGACAGTATGGCTCTTAGTTAGTAAAAGTCACCACAAGGTCTGCTGTGTTCTATTTTTATAGCCTCGTTACCTCATTTTTATTAAATGGTATTAAATATTCTAAGTAATGGATTGTTTTTGGCAGAAGATGAAGGAAACTGAAAGGGAAGGTTTTTCCTAGTTAATGTATAATAGGGGTTTCCTTTCTTTGTTTTAGCTCTGGGGTCTAAAATTCCAGTTTCAGGTGACTGATCACAACATTGAGATGCCAACCAACCATCAGAAATTAATGTCACAATTGAATCTGTGTGTGCATGTGTGTGGGTCTATGTACAATGGTTGAAAAACCCAGTAGTTATGTGAACATTTTAAATTAATTAACAGTGATTTTCTAAAGTTCTGACCTGATCTCATGGACCTGTTCATTCATGCCAAAAGAACAGACTGCTGCTAACAGACTTCTATATTTGTTTAATAAGCAATTCAATGTAATGTACGTACAGAAATAAGAATAATGAGGAATCGCGATAAAAGTTCAATGTTAGATTTATACAAATACATTATTTTACATTATTAAGTCTAAATAACAGAAACTGTTACTTAACATTTTGAGAATATTTCATTTTATATATTATAATTATAATATATTATATGACGTGTTATATATTATTTTATATATTTATATATAATATTGCATTGGCAGGTTGCATTCATTTAAATATGGTTTTGTGATGACAGCAGCTTTAGTAATTTATCTCCATTATCATTTGGCAGTGTTTTATTATCCATGGTTAATATTTAAAGGGCTATATTTGTACCTTTTATATTCTTATTGATTATCCGTTTTTTTTCTGTGGAGACACCAATGTATTTATAGAGTTATGAATACTGTGAGAGTATTAAGTCAGAGATTATGAGGAAAAGGTGTGTCAAAGATAATGTTATCGCTAATTGCATAGGAAGGTCGACAGAAACTATCAAGTCATGTCAAGCAAATCCGGTAATACCTATTTTTTAAAGGAATGCCTGATTCTTGTCTTAAATGTGCACCCACACACTCTCACTCAAGCATTTGAGACCACACACACTAGTCACACAGGAACTATTTTAACAGGTAATGTTACATACCTGGAGAGGATTTTGTGACTGAGAGACCTCAGTTTCTTTTCCTCTGTTTAGAAAATTCTTGGAAGTTTTTTGGACCTTAAAGATTCCGATAAAGAAACTGTTAACGTCTGTGTGAATCATTCGCAATTCACACTAAAGTGGACATCTGAATCTTTCCTAAACAACGTTTAACATCTGACAACCTGTTGCCACACATTAACAAAGACTTGAATCACATAAAGCAATCTTAAGTGGTTTAGATCAGGCTTATTCATTTTTTATCTGTTTGAACAGCCAATTGTATTATCATTTCGCTTTACATTTCCGTTTACAATTACTTGATTACTTGCCTTGACAAAGACGAGTCAGATTATAACCCTACTGTTTCTTTTTAAGCCAATGCAACTATGCCATTTCTCTTTTTACTGTTCACCGGAAAGATGCACAATATCAGGACTGTAATGATTGTGAATGATAGGTATTTCCAATATGACTAGCATGTAGTTTGATTCTACATAGTTTCATGTTAGCAGTGGTTGGAAAATGTTCTCAGTAGTGTAAATTTCCTCTCTATACGTCATACACACAAATGGTTAAACTGGTTCATGCTGCTCTGTATTCAGACATTGGCCAGTGCCTCTGGCTGGGAATATTGATTGGAGAGGCCCACAGCCTTATATGGTTGTGGAAGAACTGAGAGTTGAACTGGGAGGGGTTCTGATGGCTGTACTATATGCCTGGATCTCATAGGTAATGAGCTACATCCCATAAGAAAGAAAATCACACATCTCTCTTTAAATATCCTGATTGTTTCTCCTATAGACAACATTGAGAAAATGGAAGTCAAAAATCAAGCTATCAAACATCGGAGAAACAAAATCTTTCTTTAAAATGGATCTTAGGACCATCATGTCTCTGAACATACATCTGACTAATAAATGTAAAGTGCTGTGTCAATTCTGCTTAATGCAAAATCTGAATGACAGCATAATAGGTGATATACCCAGACAAGAATTTTCGTAATGGTATGAAAATACAAAAGAATAAAGCTTAATTCACCCTGAAAACAGTCAATTCTATGATCTAAAGGCGAAAGATATACTCCAGTTTTTAGGTCAAGTGCATTTTTTTAATACTATCTTCTGTAAAGGGACCACACTGATAACACGGTCTGGAGTTTTTTTCGTGAGAGATAAAGAATTCTGGGGAAGTTCAGGGTAATCAAGTTTCTCCTCTTAAATTAAAGTTGTCCCGTATGGGTCAAACAATCTATCTAAGTTTCTAACAGAGCGATTGCTCTTAAATATCAAATGTCAGCTTCCTGTAAGTTGTTGTTTAGAACTATCATTTCTTGTCTTGCAGAGAAGGTTAGAGGATCTTGCTTTGGTTAAGCAGTTCACTTTCCACTGCAAGCAAGCTGCCTTTGCAAACCACATTAGATTATTATTTGTGCATTTAGCAGACACTTTTATCCAAAGCGACTTGCACTGTATTCAAGGTTATCAGTTTTTCAGTTTGTTTTCTTTGGAATCAAACTCATGACCGTTGCTAGTGCCTTGTACGCTACATGAACTAATAAAGCTTGCTCTTGCTAAATCTCTATGAGTTTTCATTCTTAACTGGTTACTTTATATAGCCTACTATTATTAAAGGGATTTTATCTATACGTATCTGTAACTGGGAATTTTTCCCTCCTAAAAGGAAAGTGAAATTACTTTGTTTAGGAAGAAGGGTTTAAAGTATACATGTTCAGACACACAAAACAATAGAAGATTGTAGCGGCAAGAGATTAAGCTGTCTGTTCTGATGAGGTACTTGTAGAAAGTGGCATATCCTGCTGAGGATGCTTCACATTTGAATGTCCTTTTATGGTCTGAGAATGTTTATAAGAGTGCTGTATAGATATCCTGCAGTGTGGTCTCATCATTGATGAATTAAGTCTCTGTCATACAGCCGAGACCAGACTGAAAGTAACTTTGAAAGCATTACCTCATAGGTTTCAGAGATACTGTCATGAAACAAATAAGGTAATCTGTGACAGGTTTAGTGCTTTCCTAAAAGGCCGGAAACCCTCTTCTGAGAAAGAGAAAAGTAAACATATAACATAAAGCTAAACATCATATCTTCATTTAAATTCCTGTCAGAAGGAAAAAAATACTGTCATAATGTACTAGACCTCAGCTTGACCCATGTGACTTTCTATTATGGAGCACAAAGAGAATATACTAGCACAATATCCAAGCTGTTTTTTCTATACAAAAAAGTCACCATCACTTTCATTTTATGGGAAAGAACAGATTGGACATTTTTCTTTGCACAACCCAAAACAGAACGAAATATGGGTTTGGAACGATAGCATGAGTGACAGAATATATTTTTTTAGGTTTAGGATTTAAACTGGTTAGTAATAATTTAAAAGGATTATTGCGGTTAATGGTTGTCATTGAGTTTCTGCGAGCTTTCATATTGAGCTTTCCTTAAAATGATAGTTCACCCAAGAAATGCCAATTCTGTCATCATTTACCCATCCTTTGATGAGTAAATTTTAAACCTGTATGACTTACTTTCTTTCCCAGAACACAGAAGAAGATAATGGACACAAAACTAATGCAAGTCAATGGGTACCACCATTGTTCGGGTACCAAAATTGATCAGAATATCTTCTTTTGTGTTCCGTAGAAGAAAGAAAATCATAAAGGTTTGAAATGACAAGAGGGTGAGTAAATGATGACAGAACTTATATTTTTGTTTGAACTATCCATTTTATGTATTTCTTGTTAAATCGACTGCTGGACCGTGTTTTTTCTTTCTATACCTCTGCCAAGTTCTCACACTGGTAAGTGACCACGTCCAAACTGCCTCTCATTTTCATTGCTTGTCAAATGGCACGTATCTCATCTCGTGGGGGGCTCATGCCCGCTCGGGCTTTCCCAGCAGCACGTCCCATGGACTGAGCGAAATGTAGCGAAATGTCTGTAGTGATGCAATGGAAACATGCCTGCCACAATCTTTCCCCTCTTGCCCGCTGTGCTATAATTTCATGCCAATTAATCACAGAGAATGGAAGACTGTCCTTACGTCCTCCCACAGAAGTGAGGTAGTTGAGCCTCATAGAGTAACTTTGGGAAAACAGTACCATTGATGATCAGAAGCACGGAGGCAAAGTCTTAATGGCGCAATTAAAGGGCTCCTATCAAGTTTTACTCAGTCATGATTCTGTCAATCTTACATATTTACAGCTGGGGTGGACAAACAATGCCGCACATTTAGGGCTAAATTACAGGCATCTCCTGAAATTATTCACTAGTTGCACAAGATGGCGCCGGTGAGCTTTTGGGACGGCAGAGTCGGCAGAGTAATTTCCTGTCGTATAACACTCTGAGAAAAGGAGGATTTTTGGCTGGCAAATATGGGTGTTTTAAGACAAAAAAGAAGAAAGTAATATATAAGCGAAATCACAGATTTTCTTTACATCGCTGAGCACATCGTTAAACCAAAAAAACTCAATAGGGTTGTACGATGAATATGATGAAAAACAAATAATCCTGGGGTCGCAAAAGCTCCCCAGTGCCATCTTTTGCAACTAGCCCATTGGCCTGTAGAATTTTGATGATTTCCACAGTGACTACTTGTAGTCAAATTTGATATATAAAAAAATCCTGGGTTATTTTAAACCTATGGTTGGGTCAAAAGGGGGCAAACCTAGCCTAGGTTTAAATTCACCCAGAAAATGTTTAGATCTGACCCAACAATGGGTTAAAACAATCCAGCATAGATTAAGGTATAACCCAACTGTTGCGTTGGTCACTTTTTTTATCTCTGTCAATGTCAAGGATGTTTTTTCACAAAGTTCTGTATGTGCAGCTGAATGTGTGGGTGAACTGTGATTTATGATATTGCCTTGCAAATCATAATAAATGTTTCAATATTCTTTGAGGTATGATTCACTCAAGATATTTCTGCTGCATTTCTTTGCCGTCTGAACAAGTCTGTCCCCCCTGTAAATTTGTTTCTGCATGTTTGAAGATTTATTACAATATTTATCATCTAGGAAATAGCTTTGTGCAATATTTTAATTGAAATATCAGTGCTGTTATGTTATGCTATGTTATGTTATACTTGGAATATAATTATACCCTAATTACTTGAATTCACAGTATATTTTTTCAAGATTTATTTATTTACAAAGTCAAAAGTTCAACTTTAACAAATAAAAATAGCAACACTTCTTCAAATTAGGAAAAGTATTCAAGTTATTTTGACAGTAAGAACATAGTTTATGCTTTGAGATGTTCAATTAGGTTTTGGGAAACAACGATAGAATATAGAAACATAAACAAAATTAATAAACATAAACAGCTAGAAGCATCCAATTCAAGTAAAAACATGAAACAATATGACACTGGAACATTCAGTGCTAAAATCTGAGGTCTATTGTAAACATACACAAACATCATACACTACAGTGTTTAATAAATAATTTAAGACAAACCAAACATTGTACAAAACCTTTTATGAAAAATATAAAAAATACGCAATTAAAGTACAATAAATAATATAAATATCCTATAAATAAATAAATAATAAATAACATTCTTACAGGGGACATTTATCAGAGCTCAGACGTCCGTTCTTTAAGTAAAACTGTTGGGTTGACTTTTTGATCCGAGTGAGAGTTACTTGCGTTTATAGTAGCAGGTACAGAGTCTTTTACATCAGGTACAGAGAAGGACGCCATAGGGCACGGCCCTTTGACATTATCACAAACAAGCTTCTGCAGAGAGGCAGTGTTAATGATGTCAAAGCCCACTTGACCACCAAACGTGCTGGGTTTCCAGTACTCGGGTGAACAGATGGGATTTCCCATTAGTCCTTTAAGGGAGTAGGGGGCACCCATCTCCACCATGGTCTCTCCAAAGATGGCATTGGTCCTGGGCTTTTCAACCAGCAGACCAGTATAAAGCTCCACTGCATCTACATCCCCATACATCTCCTCTAGTTCTGCAGCCATCTCTTTTTCTCCTGCAACACAAAACATGGTCAGTTAAGTCAACTTGTATCTTCAGCTTAACTCCGTGGAAATTATTTAAAGTGGCTCATTTTTGATTTAGCTCAATCCAAATGTTTTCTTACAGAGAGATACCATTTGCATATACTAGGAACCATTTGTTAAAGAATTTAAATCCTTTGATCTGCACGTATTGTTTATAAACAACGAAAATCCTGTATGAAAACATAAAGACTAATTTCCTGAAGAGGGTTTATGTTTATCTCGTTGATACTGTGCAGACCTAGTTGTTTTAAACAGGTGTGTTATTAAAACATGTCAATGTTTAGACCGGATAAACTGTCTTTCTCTGAAGAGAGCTACAGTATTCGTTCTCCTTTGCCATTAACCAGCGTTGCGTGCCATTTAGAATATAAACATGTTTCAGAAATGTACTTTAAACAAGAATTAAACAAAGGTATTTTTTCAGAAATATTACTCCGAATATATTATATCACAGGTTAGTTTAGTTAAAAAAAAAGCAAGCCAATTTTACAATTGTGATTTTTGCTCCACCCAAATGGCTATGAGTTTAAAAAATATAAGCAAAATATAAAATGTAAGCAATCCTTTACCTGTCATTTCCTCAAAGGATTTGTATGGCTTCATATTGAAGCGTTTTCTGTAGGCATTGATAGACTGGTAGCGCATTTGCCTGCTGTCTTCAATGGACTTTATGGCCACCCTTAAAACAGCTGGTGCAATGTTACGTCCTCCAGCAACCTGGATCAAAGGAGAATAGTATAATTTAAGATTTATTAAATCTTACTTTTGTCATTACAGAACCTAGAATACATGAAACACAACTCAATTGTTATCTTTTACCTGTCCAGCTATCTGTTTAGTGAAGGACTCAACCAAGCTGTTGATGCCATAGTCAGCCAACATTGACGTGTTGAAAAGAAACTGCTGGTAATTGTAGACTTCGTCTTGGATGTGAAATACATCTGGCATAAGCGGGTGCCAGTGGTAAAGGGTGTTGAACTCCGATGAGATCCTATTCTGGTACTGGAAACGTTCATTGAAGAGAAGTTCAGGATCAAATTTGAGCTTCAGGTGGTAGCCGCTCAGATGCTGCACGTAATCTTCGATTACAATTTTGATTGTCTCGCCTGTGAGGACACAACAGAGAATGATGATGTGATTACTGACTGAAAGATTAATCAAAGTAACCATTTTTAATACAAATACACATGTGTGACGAGGGAGGCGTGACGAGAGCCGTGGGAGGAAGAAGCGAGACCGGGACGCCTCCCTCGTCACAACATGGTTTTAAGTTCCCAATTCATTCACAAACATTTGCTTGTCTCTGTAACGAATCCAAATTTAAACAAAACTACGATATGTCCTTGTCTACAGAATACTAACCAATCAGAATGAGTCTTGAGGTCTGAAACAGCCTCTCATCGTCCCAGTCAGGATGTTCCTGTTTTAGAATATCACACACGCGGTTGTGTTCGCGCAGCCAGATGGTGGCATACATCATGAGTCCGGGGACCAGTCCGAAGGCCTCGTGACCCACAGCGAAGCGCCGTGACTCAGGTATATGTGGAGGGTAGTGCATGTCGACTTGAACCTCACTGACTGTTGGAGGATACACCTCACCATCCAGAATCTGGGTAAGACAAAGACTTTCCGTAAGTTACCTGAGAGATTGTTTAACAAACATGCTTGCAATATAAATTTAGAAGGAATAATAGGCAAAATGCATGGGTGGAGATATTTCTTACCTGATATCTCAGCTTGCCGTCTTTAAAAAGTCTCAGCTTGTGTTGACGATCAAGCCCCTGTCCATAAATGTGACTCAAGTCAACCTGAAGACACCAAACAAAATCGTTAAGATATTAATCGCGAAGCTCTAATTATGAATGATAACCATCAGTAAAATTGTGCTGCTTTAGTTAAGTGTAAAACATTTTACAAATGTTTTTTAATTTATACTCACCCCATGATTAAAGGCTGTTGTGAACGCTGGACCTTTCTTTTGGTCGGTTTTGAAGAACTGGTGTGTGAAATGTTGAGCGAAGAAGGCAAACATAAGACTAGTGCGTTGAGGGTCTGGGATGAACTTTCTTCTCATTAGAAGTTTCTCAGCCAAAACCTTAACATCTGGCAGTTCGTTCTTACCTGCCAAGAAAGACGAAGAAATATTTATGAAAACATCAGCCTCACATTTACATCAGAGGTTGCTTACTAGACAGGCTTTTGTGCATGACTTATTCTCTACCCCCTTAAAATAGAATGTGCTTCATGTGGTTACATCGAAATGAACCGCTTTTAATCTTAATGTGATTTAATCCACATGACTAAAAGTAATGTAAGAGTGAATTCAGGTAGACCTTGACCATTCCCTTACGGAAAATTAACATGGGTTAATTATAGTAACCAATATGTTTTGGTTTTATTAGTAGTAAAACCACACTAACCGCAAGTTGGCCATTGTCTCACTATAGTAAGCGTAGTTTAACCATGATATTTGTGTTAAATGCCTTTTAATATAAAAGAACATCAGTCTGCCAGAAAACATGGTTACTATACGTTTACTGTTATGAAACAACAGTTACTTTTCCTAACAATTTCTGCAACTTTAAGCTTTGTCTGACCTCAGCAACCTGAAGAAGGTGATCGATTAATAGATCAGCAATGTCGTAGGCAAATCTTTTATTTTCGTTTGCTTTTCTGTTCCACACACCTAAGGCATGCAGACGCGCAGGTTGAGTGTCGCCATTACTGTCACTGTCGGTGATGTAATGGCGCAATAAAAGGTATATGCTAAGAAATGTGAGAGAACAGGTCTGAGACTCACCTGCGACTCCCATGGGCGTTGGGCAATCGTGCGGGACTGGAGGCAGTGTGCGAGTGTAGTAGGAGAGATTGGAGTAGGCTTCCCAGCTTTTGTAACCATAGTCAGCGTTGTATATGGGAGGACTGTCGATCAGATGGGCGCGTGCTGATTCAAGAGAGAGGGAAAACGTTTCAATTACAGAGAATGTAGTTTCATTTTCGCCAAAGATGAAAGTTTAAATGTTACAAATTTTGACTGGGAAAAAAATGTTCGTTTTCTTGCATACCATAAACACTATAGAATGTATAAGAACGAAAATAGCGTATCTTACATGTGAGTACATAGCGCATTATGGCGTTGCGCAAAAATGACAAGCTGTTGACAATATTCCACAAGCCTTTGAAATGGGTGAGCATGTAATGGACAGTGTTGGGAGTGGGCTTCAGGGACACTTTCACCCATGTGAGAAACTCGGCTGTTAAAACGACACCAAAGTTAAAGTTAGCTGGGCACGGGAATCATATTTGTTTACAGACTCAGCTAGGTCTCACTTACGTGTTGTGCAGTTTTGACCGTAATATCCAGTGCGCGTACAATCACATTCATAAGAGTCGGAGCCCATCGCCGTACAGAAACCTCGATTCTGACAGGGCTCTGAGCAACAGGGGTTGGCTGCAAAAAAAATCACAGATGTATTCATTATTACTTATTTGAAATGTAAATAGTTTGACTTGAAAATATCTAACACTATACAGACTATAGAAAGTTTGTACGTAGCCTACCTCCTTGGCAAACCATGAACCCCATGTGCAAAAGAAGAATGAACGATACGATGCTTCTCATTCCAGTGCCTTGTATTGGCCGAGGCCTCATCCTCAACGCTTGAGATCAAAGTATGAATGAACTTTTGAGTGAAAGAGGTGCAGTTATATGTAAAGGGTAAGTGACGCAACGGCGTCAGATAGCATTCACGCTCGAACGCACATGACTCACCGAGCAGATGCCAACGATACGCTCAACAATACAAACAATGATAAAATGATTTGTTTGGTGTAAAGCACTTACTGGTTATCGGATGCCATAAATTAATAAACCGGCTCTAGGATATTTTGGGATAATAGCCAAAAGTTAATATGTAGGGTATTTATAGGTGAATAAATCTCTCCTAATAAAAATACGACATTTTAGAGTGAAAATGATTACAAATAAAACAGGCATGAAGAATAATTTGATACCTCATATCCTAGATATAATTTGTGTTTAGAATTGATCTAATTTATCAAACGTTGCCATATCGCATATGTTTTTTTAGAAGTAACAGTACGCCCCCTTGTGGACAATGATTTCACGATCGCACAAAATACCTGTAGCTGTCATATAGCGCTTCATAACACTTGCTGTTCATTTTGCACGGAAAAAATCATTAATAACCATTCTTTTAACTAATCTACACAACACCCGAGTAAAATATATAATATCATTTTACAGCAAAAATAACAGAAATGTACAGAGGAAGCGAAATGCGTGAGAGTTTTTCAATATTAGGAAGCCGTTTAGCACCTCCTCCCCTTCTCAAAATGATGGTCCGACTGAAGCGCGCGAGGAAATACAACTATTTATATTTTTACCGGATTATAGACTTGGTGTGCACTTCAGCCCAGAATAAGACATAGGCTGCTGCAAAGTTGGTTACACAGATAGTAAATTGTTCACGGCAGGTAAGTTGTTGTTCATATAACATTAAGTAACGGCATGACATAGCGGTGGAAACTCTCATCTGCGGACAGTAGGGGCGATTGCATAGCGATTTGGATTGCAAAATGATTTTCCATATTTCAGTTGTTTAAGGGGTTGTTTAAAACAAACATTTATGATTTATTCACCCTTGTTTCGTTCAAAACCTGTATGTGAAAGAAGATATTTCATAAAACGTCTTAGTGGTTTGTGTCCATATTGAATGGTGGGTGGCCAATGGGTTAACGTTCTTTGACGTTAGTGTTGAATGACATGAGGGTAATATTAAATGATACAAAATGAAGGAAACAATTTCATCTTGGTCAAAGTGTTGATAACTATTTTGAACGGTTGTTGTCTTTATTAGGGTTTAATTCATTGTCGTGTTAAATACACTGTGCATTTGAAAGAGTTTGAAAATACTACAAAACATAATAGAACGTAATTGTAATAGAACGTAATAAAACCAATAAAGTTCAAGTAAATAGTCTTTATCTGAAAATGTGAACTATATCTCTCACTATAAGACCGTTTCGTGCATTTAGTCTTAGCAGGGGTTGGGGGGTGTTTCTGATACGGTTAACGTTACTTGATGTGTGTTGTGTTGGCCCTGCGCTCGTGTCTTCGTGACCATGTCCATTCCTCGTGTATAGCGAACGCATTTTACTTATTCTACTGTAAATAAAAACGTTTAAGTTTAAAACTTAAAGTTCTTTAGGCTACTTGAAGTAAAAAGACAAAAACTGTGACAAGGAGTTTCAGAAAGTGCTGAGGTGGAATTCTTTGCTATTCAGGGCATTTTAATTGTCATAATGCAGTCTAAACAATGGAAGTGAGACTTTTTTCATCCTTTTCCACACTTCCACTTTACACTTATCTTGATTTTTGTCTGTCTGCATGAAAAGCCTTTAATCCATGTCCGATATTGGTATACACTGTCAACTGAATTACATATGATAAGAATGATTTTTGCTTATTTATTTGAATTTAGATGTCCAGAAGCACCAGGACAAAGTTCTTCGAAGACGTCCTGCCAGTTTGGTCTAGTTTTGCAGTTAAGCCACCATGTCACTCACAGATCATCATATCTTTGTAAGTAGACAAGAGACACTGGAGAGTGCCTTTCAAGAGTCCACATTGGAGGCGGATAAAGATTTCTGGAAACGTTTTTTTTTTTGGTCCTTGAACATTGTACTTTTTGGGAACATCTAGCAGTGTAGATGTAATAAAATCAAACTAGTAAAAATAAATGTTTCTATGTACAGCTTTTTGGATAAACTCTTTTTACTTACAGTAGGCGTCTGTTGGACAAACATGCTACACACCAACCCACCACGGCACTGCTCATTGGCTTTAACACATATTGCAACTTCCCTTCTTCCTTAATCTAGATCAGTGTACAATTGTAATTTATAAATGTTATTAAAGCAAGATCTAGTCCATAAGTATGTATACGTTCATAAAAGTCTGCCTTTTTATTTTATTTTTCATTTTTCTCTCAGTTGTGTCAGTAGCATTAATGGAAACAGTGATGTAAAGTAAATGTACTGTAAATGTTCTGTTTTTTTCTCAGGTCGAACAGCAAATCTCACATAAATTCAAAGTAAAAGTGTTAAGAGCTGAAAATGTAACCAAAGGACCCCTCGGAGATCTGTGTAAGTAAAGATTGGGTCATACTTCTTTTCATACTGAGAAAATAGGGGAACTTGGCTACAACCGTCACAAGACATAGAGTGTCGTGCATTTCTACAGGATCATCAGTCGCAAGCCACTAACCTCATAAGATTAAAGGATGAGATTTGATGCATGCGTCCCACAAAATAAATCATGAATGTCACTAAATGTGCTTGTAGTGGACACTCCGGATCCATATGTGGAATTGTTCATCCCCACATCTCCTGAAAGCAGGAAGAAGACAAGACATATAGACAATGACATCAATCCAGAATGGAATGAGACCTTTGAATTCATCCTGGACCCAAACCAAGAAAATGTCTTGGAGGTAAATTGTAACTAATTTGTCCCCGAACAGACCCTCACACACAATCAGAACCTATATTTTGGGATTATAAACTAATGTAAAACGTGTATTAACATTGAACAAAAATACACATTTTCTGAGTGCATGTTCACATCCGTGTTTATAATGTTTAGACCTGTGCTGTTTGATCTGTGATCTGTGTCTTTTGGAATACTGTTTGTTTAAAGCATACGTACAGTCAATGGCATGGCTGCTGTTCTTTGTTTCTAGCTGACATTAATGGATGCAAACTATGTGGTGGATGAAATGCTGGGGACAGTCTCATATGCCATCTCTAAACTCAAGGTTGGACAAACAGAACAGGTGTCATTCCATATAGGAAAAGTATGTTTGTTTCTTTCTTCTTTGAATTCGTTTTGCATGATCTGCATTATGTTTTCAGGGTTTAAACACGTTCTGTTTTTCACAGATGACCAATGTGTACTGTCAGCTGTCTTTGGAGGAGTATCTACACCTGTTCTCAATTTATATACCACATTGTGATATTTTCAAATACTAAAGAGAGCTCCTTGCACAATTTATCGAAGATCTCAGATCTCTTATCTATTGTGCAATTGGGGAGAATAATGTTTTGTAAACTCATTGTCTGATATTTTGTAGCTCAGCAATGGACCTTCGATTCAATCTGGATCTGTGCAAGAAAGAAAAACTATACAGACAACTCCGCCGTGACAGAGTCATGCTCGGCATCAAGAAATTGCTACACATGGAGAAACCTTCCTTTCTCCCATCCTCTCCCCATGAGGTACCACCCATTCTTTCACTGCTTCTAAACTGCTGTCAGACATTCAGATAAGCACCACTAGGCTTGAGCTATAAAACTTCTTGAAATGTTTTTCCCCATATATTTCTATGTGTGTAACTGTGTATTTAGTTGGTTGTCCTCTGTTAGATTTAGCAAAAAATGCTGTTTGGTGGATCTATTAAAGGTCCAGTGTATGAAATTTAGTGGCATCTAGTGGTGAGGTTGTGAATTGCAACCAATGGCTCACTCCACCCCTCCTTTTTGAAGCACTGGCTGACACAGAACTAAGATGTCGTCATGTTTATGCTACTTTGCCGAAGGAGATAACGTATTTATGAAAACGCTCTGTAGAGCAGTTTGTCCGTTTAGGGCTATTGTAGAAACAACCTGGCGAATTCCATGCAGGGGGACCCGTGAAGTACAGTATTTAGATAGAAATAGCTCATTCTATGGTAATAAAAACACTTCATTTTGTAAGGTCTTTATACACCTCTAAAGACATAATTCTGTTTGTTATATTGTATTTCTGTCAATAGATCCTCCAGAAAATAACACATTGGACCTTTAAGAACACCAATAATGGAATATAATGGAAATAATGGACACACGGCACACTGTATATACACACGACACGTCATATAATTTGTCTACGAAATAAATTATGAACCAAAGGCCAGGGCTACACAGTACTGTATTTTCTGGGATGACTCATGAAAAGTTAAAGACCTAAATATAAAGCAACAGAAAGGCAAGACATTCCATGACACAAATAAAAAAAGTGCAGCTCACTAATACCATTGACGCAGACTTCCTGGACCAGCTTAGATTTATACATTGCTCTAGTCATTATGTAATTCACAAGATAAATGGCCACATGACACATGTGATGACCCAGACGTTACGGAATATACCAAACACTTTCCTATAACAGTTCTTATTTACTGCTTTGATAACAGACAATGTCTTAAGGTTCAGTTCCCTTGTTTGTTGTCTGACGCTATTGTTTTCAAATTCCTCTTTTATGTTGTGTATTTCTTCGGCCTTTGCTGGTTAAGTCTTGGGTCAGCCAACATGTGAAATGGCTGAAATTCAACTGTGAGGAGGAAGTGTTAGCCGAGACGTGTGAGAACACACAACACAGGCCTGGTGTGTTATTACTAGAAGGATTTGTAAGCATAAAATTGTAAGAAAGAAAAACATACTCCGTCTGCGCTGGAGGTCTCAAAGAGTAAAATGCAGGAAATGGCATAAGGGCTGAACTGCTTTTGTACACAAACTGTAAATCAAAAACGATGCGCTTAGTCACAAAGTCATTAATTCGATTATGGTAAGAGATTGAAATCCAAAAGGTTTGATTGTCCACGTTGTTCAAGCAGCACACTGTTTGTAGTTCTTGTTCAGTAAATCTCATGCAATGAATGCAGAGATTTTTTGGGCTTTATTGTGTATACAGTGAGGGAAATAAGTATTTGATCCCCTGCTGATTTTGTAAGTTTGCCTACTTACAAACAAATGAAGGGTCTATAATTTTTATGGTGGGTTTATTTTAACTGATAGACACAGAATATTAAAAAAAATCAGGGGAAAAAAATGTTATATAAAGGTTATAAATTGATTTGCATTTCAGTCAGTGAAATAAGTATTTGATCCCCTAGCAAATAGCAAGAATTCTGGCTCCACAGATTGGTTATGTGCCTATATGGACCACAGATTAGTCCTGTCACTTTAAGAAAGTACTCCTAAATCAGCTTGTTATGTATATAAAAGATGCCTGCCAACAGAATCTGTATCTTCCAGTTCAACCTCTCCAACACCATGGTCCAGACCAAATAGGTTTTAAAGGATGTCAGCGACAAGATTGGAGACCTGCACAAACCTTGAATAGGCTACAGACAGAAGCTTGGTGAGAAGGAGACAACTGTTGGTGTGATTATTTGGAAATAGAAGATATACAAAATAACTATCAAATGCCCTTGTTCTGGAGCTCCCTGCAATATTTCCCCAATGGGGTAAAGATGATCATGAGAAATGTTAAAGATCAGCCCAGAACTACACGGAAGAAGCCTGTTAATGATTTCAAGACAGTTGGGAACACAGTTAGCAAGCAAAACATTGGTAACACATTGGTAACACGCTATGCCACAGTAGACTGAAATCCTGAAGCACCCGCAAGGTCCTCCTGCCCAAGAAGGCCCGCCTGGCTCGTCTTAAGTTTGACAATGAACATCAAAATGATTCAGAAAAGGCTTTGGCGAAAGTGCTGGCACTGCTGTGAGACCAAAATGGACTCCTGTGTTTGGAGGGAGAGAAATGCTGACTATGAGCCCAAGAACATCATGTCTACAGAGAAGCACAGTGTTGGAAACATTCTGCTTTAGGGCTTTTTCTCTGCTACAGGTATACAGGATGACTTCACCGCATTGAGGGGCTGAGGGACGGGCCCATGTACCGTAAAATCTTGGACGAGAACCTCCTCCCCTTAACTAGGTCACTGAAGATGGGTCATGGATGAGCCTTTAACATGACAAAGACGCAAAACATATTGCCAAGACAACCAAATAGTGGCTTAAGGAGAAGCACATTAAATGTCCTAGCCAGTCTCTAGACCCTAGTCCTATAGAACCTCTGTGAAGGAGGCTAAAACTCCAATTTGCTGAGCGACAGCCAAGAAACCTTAAAGATTGACAGAGGAGTGGACTAAATGTATCCGGACACATGTGCAAACCTGGTGACCAACTATCAGAAATGTCTGACCTCTGTGCTTGCCAACAAGGGTTTCTCCACAAAGTACAAAGTTATGTTTTGCTTGGGGATCAAATACTTATTTCACCGACTGAAATGCAAATCAATTTATAACCTTTATATAACATTTTTTTCCCCTGATTTTTTTTAATATTCTGTGTTTATCAGTTAAAATAAACCCACCATAAAAATTATAGACCCTTCATTTGTTTGTAAGTAGGCAAACTTACAAAATCAGCAGGGGATCAAATACTTATTTCCCTCACTGTATGTCTCTTGTGAAGGTTCCAGTGATAGCTGTCCTGGGGTCAGGAGGAGGTTTCAGGGCGATGGTTGGATTCTCGGGAGTAATGAAGGCTTTGTACGAATCTGAAGTTCTGGACTGTGTAACATATACTGCTGGCCTTTCTGGATCCACCTGGTATGAGGAGATTTTACCCTTTACCAGGCAGAAATATGGGAATATACTATATAAAATATAATGCAACAAATTAAATAATACATTTCCATTTGTCAGCAGTTTTATGTATTATTCAGTATAGTGTAATGTACTGTATTACCAATGTATTATATATACTGTATATATCTATATTAAATTATTTAAATGGATAGTTCACCCAAAAATGAAAATTATGTCAATTACTCAACCTCGAGTTGTTCCAAATCTGTATAAATTTCTTTGTTCCACCATTGGCTACCATAGTAGGAAAAGTTGTTCTGTTTTAATTTTTCAACAGAACAAAGAAATTTATAAAGCAAATTTTCTTAGTCAATGGTGGCCAAGAACTTTATACACATTTGGAACAACTTGAGGGTGAGTAAATGATGACAGAATGAACTGTTCCTTTAATATATAGAAAAATATGTTTTCTTTGCATATCAAAAGCCTCCCAGTGCAAACTTGCATTTCTCGTTCTGTGTCTCACAGGTACTTGTCTTCTCTGTACTCCCACCCAGAGTTCCCCGTAACGGGCCCTGACCAGATCAACCCTGAGCTGATGAATCGTGTCAGCAGTAACCCTCTTAAACTACTTCTTCCCAACCACATCACTAACTACGTCCATGCCCTGTGGAGCAAGAAGGCCGCGGGGCAGCCTGTTACCTTCACAGATATCTTCGGGATGTTGATCGGCGAGACGCTTATTCCTTCTGTGGGTGTTTTACATTTACTGTATATTTAATTTGTGCTTCTGGCAGATGCTTTTATCTTCTTACATTTGTCCATTTTTGTCAGATGTTTAAAAGTGATGACGTCTCTCTCCACAGAGGATGGACACCAAGTTGAGTGATTTGCAAGAGAAGATAAATGAAGCGCAGGCTCCTCTTCCCTTGTTCACTTGCCTGCATGTTAAACCAGATGTGTCTGAGCTTAAGTTTGCAGGTCTGTGTTTATATTTCTACTCTTTTAATCATATTTTCTCTTACGTATTTATTGCATAGTATAATGTCTGTGTATGTGAATAGTCATCACTATTAAACAAATCTTATCAATCAGCCAAATCATATGTTGAATGAGGGTTAGGGCATAGGAGAATCAAATTATTATCCACGTTTAAAAACAAAAGAAAAGTCTATAGGATGTCCTTGATAGTATAGTAAAGCAAACTTGCATAGTGTCACTTGCCGGCGGAAACCTTGTATCTCAAAAACACTACTTTTCAGGAAATTAAAATTATTTTAAATAGTCACTGTGTTTACTAGCTGCTTTTAAAAGTTTTTACTAGTTGACTTTTTTGCAAAACCCACAGACAAACATGATGGGTGATCAATAGTAAAGATAAAAAATATATACTGTATATATGGAGATACGAGGTTTCTGCCCGACAGTGACGAGATAATATTTGAGTCTGAATTTCTGTGATTACAATAACATAAACATGCAATATTGCAAACTCAGGTAGGAAGTTATCACTTATTCGGTCTCTGTAAAATCCAACTAAATTAGCCATTACCCCCATCAATACATGCACTAAACAGCCCATCATTGTATTCAGTATATGAATGCAGAGGGATGCTGTTTATAGTAGTCTGACCTGTTGAACTGCAAGGGGAGAACCCGGTTACGTCAGCAGATTAGTGAAAGCATGCATAGTAATATGTCTTTTTTTAGTTCAAAGAGGATTTGCATTGTTCTGGAAGTTGCACGCTTGCTGTCAAAGTCTATCTGTCAGTGTGTAATTGTATACAGGGCTCACAGACATACCTGTAATTCTATTGTCAATTTGCAACAGCTGGTATAAAAACATGACGTCAGTTGAATTCATTGTTCTGTGAAGGAGAAGCAGACCGTCAAATGACTGAGGTTCTAGTCAAGAAGTGATGAATTCACTATTGACCTGAAAGAAAAAATTCACCTTTTAAATTTGACTCGCTCTTACAAATTCTTGTGCATGCGTGAAGATTTTTTTGTCTTGATGGCAGAAGAAAATTTGTATAAATGAGCTGATGTAACATGAATGACGTGCCATGTGGTTGGCACAAGAGCCGCTCCTACCTCAACAATAGACTAAATACGACTGTATATATCTCCGGCTGTCATTAATCATCTTGTCAACACCCACGGGTCGGCTTTTCTAACCTCTGTCCTCAATTTTGTGGAGTCCATATTGTGGAGTTGACCTTTGTAATAGAAATGTAATTAATACTTGACATCTATTTGTATGGTTTTTTAAAAGCAGAAATCTAAATCGTTTGTGCCACCACCTCGAAATATGTGATTCATCCTCATTGTGCCTCGTGGAACATGCAGTACTCTGGTTTCCGACGATATGCTTCGTGTTTATTAATGATAAAGCAGTGATCTTTATTGTAATTATTGCTGCTTATTTGTTGTCATGGACATGTTTTGTAGACTTTCGTTAGTTGTGGATACATTTCTGTTGTGGTTTTGATTGATGTGTTTTATTTAACAGATTGGGTGGAGTTCAGTCCATATGAAATCGGAATGGCTAAGTATGGAACCTTTATGACTCCTGACCTGTTTGGATGCAAGTTTTTCAGGGGGAATGTGGTGAAGAAGTACGAAGAGAACCCTCTTCACTTTCTGATGGGTGAGGGGTCTTTGTTAATGATAGAAAACAAATGCACTGTAAGTTGCAGTGTAAATGGAGTAAGTAGAGAAGCATGTGAACACAGTAATGTGTGTTGTCATGGAAACGGTACTGTATGTTGTTGGGATTGTCACTGTAAGGGTTAAATGTCCGATTCAGGGTGTGGGTTAATAAAGTCAAGCTATTGTAGTTGCATTGTGATTCAATGGCACACACTCACACTTCAGGATAGGACAGAACCTGTTGCCTTGAGCGTAAAGGAAAATTCCTCACAGGGTGGATCCCAAGATAAAGTTTCACAGTAGATTAACTGTTTATTTTTAAAACCATATACAATGATGTAAATATCTGACAAGGTATTTGTTTACTAGTGTTTCAGATTTCACCTGCTCTTAAGGTGCGTCACTTTCGCAATAGATCTCAAGGAATCTCAAAAACAGTTGAGAAATGTTCTTCAAAAAATACAATGCAATACAAAACAAAGATATGTTTTGAAAGAACTGAAGTTTAGTTTTACCTCTATTTTTAAGTCATCTATTTTGGGCTTATTTCGTCTTTATTATTGAGAGGGCAGTAGAGACTTTTAGCTCTGTTTTTATTGTTGTCTAAATTAAGTACAGTTTCAAAAATGTTTTTTGTTGTCATTTGGTGCGATTTTAAGATATGACCAGGGGATCATGGGATGCAGAATCTCATCCAGTATGTTTGTATATGTTGGACAGGTGTGTGGGGCAGTGCCTTCTCAATCCTCTTCAACAGAGTTCTGGGAATGAATGATGTGACAAAAGGAAGCACCATGGAGGAAGAACTGGGTAAGATTGAGCCTACTTATACAGCACTATTAATATGTATTAGCATTCAGATACTGATAAAGTGATAGTATGTTGCAGATAAATGTACCCTTAGTGCTTAAGTGTGTACTTGTATCCTGGCCATATACTGTATACCGTACAATATAAAGGACTTCTATTGTAGTAGACTTTTTATGCTACCCTAAAACTTAACCTAACACCAGTTTGTGTTTTCTGTTATAAATTTTCTTAAAAATGTAGTTTTTTCTTGTTTTACAGAGCAGATCAAACCAGAACACATCCTAGGAGAGGACTGTCTAGACAATGATGAAGACTCTCACAAAGGTGAGATTTTACATAATCTACTCTAGATGTGAATGAAAACGTCCGAAATGTCCTAAACTTTTCCTGCAGATGATGATTATCAGTCCAGCTGGATGCAGCGCATGGTGAGCTCTTTCTTTAGCGACTCGGTTCTATTCAAAACGCGAGAGGGAAGAGCGGGGAAAGTTCACAACTTCATGCTCGGCTTAAACCTCAACAACGACATGCCACTTTCCTCTTTCACTGAGACCCTTAGCCCTGTAGAGGAAGAGGTTGATGCTGTGACAGGTCAGAGTTCACTTTTTCCATTTTGCGTAGCTGACTTATTCACTAAACTTTATCGATTTTGCTCAAATTTTGGATGTTTTTAGACCCGTTTGAGTTTGATCGCATCTATGAGCCGTTAGACGTGAAAAGCAGGAAGATCCACGTGGTGGACAGTGGTTTGACCTTCAACCTCCCTTTTCCCTTGATCCTGAGACCTCAAAGGGGTGTCGACCTCATCATCTCCTTTGACTTCTCAGCCCGACCCAGTGACTCCAGTCCTCCATTTAAGGTGAATGCGCACATATGCACAAATGTGTACACATGTATCATACCCATGCATGGAAAACAAGCTTTTAAATGATCTGTCTATTGTAGGAGCTCCTGCTGGCCGAGAAATGGGCACGAATGAATAAGCTTCCGTTTCCTAAGATCGACCCTAGGGTGTTTGACCGGGAAGGACTGAAGGAGTGTTACGTCTTCAAGCCCAAAAAAGGAGAAAGGAACTGCCCTACCATCATCCATTTTGTTTTGGTCAATATCGACTTCAGGACGTTCAAAGCTCCAGGTGTGTGTTCATTTGTTTGTGTATGAACAAGTCAAAGACTTTCCTCAATCTGAGATCTCACTTCCTGTTTACACTGTGCTGTGATTTGCACATTTGTTTGTGTATATGGAGGTCTGTGTTTGAGGCTTTTATGAGTTGGTTGATTTACATTTCTGTTTATATAATGAATGAAGTGGGTGTGTTGTTCATGGCTGATTCTGTTTATGTGCTTTCAAAAGAGATGTGTGTTTAATTCTAAGAAACTAGCGTTTAACATGGTGGTGTGCTTTGAAGGAGTTCCACGTGAGACGGATGAAGAGAGAAAATTTGCAGACTTTGATATTTTTGATGATCCAGAGACGCCATATTCCACATTCAACTTCCAGTATTCAAACCAAGCCTTCACCCAGTTGCATAATCTTATGGAATTCAACACTCTTAACAATATAGAGGTCAGTTCAATATTGTCGAATTTTCTACTCAAAAGGTGTTCATTTCGAAAGAATGTTATTTACATAAGTTACCCTCATCTCCCAGTATTTTGCAAGTACTTGGATCCCGTGTTGTTACAAAACCCGTATGCTTTTATATTTTACATTATGGGGATTTTTTTTGAAGAATCGTCTTTTCAACATTTCATAGTAATGACACATTAAGTTTCCAAGTATAATAACTTTGTAATGAGCAGAGGTGGGTAGAGTAGCCAAAATCTTTACTCAAGTAAAAGTACAAGTAACTAGAGAAATTGTTACTCAAGCAAAAATAAAAGTCACTATTTTAAAAATTACTTGAGTAAAAGTAAAAAAGTATGCAATGAAAAAACTACTCAAGTAGCTAGTTACTTAGTTACTTTGTATCTGATTATATAGGCCTACTACATAAAATTAATATTAACGCCAATATTTGAATATTACATTTTAATCAATATTTTTAATGATCATAAGCAGATATCTTTGCAATATACTAGAGAGACTAAAGAATAGACAAACACAGAAGAGACAAGCATTTCTGTAAATTTCATCTAGTCCTGATGTCAATGTAGTTTACACAACTTATTTAGAATAATAGACCATTTCAAACTAAAGCATGAACTAAACTCAGAGCATTTCCTAAGATGATCTAGAACATCTGCAGTGCTCTCTTAAATGAAATACACATTTTTGAACAAAACTCATGTTTTCTCGTGTTGTGTCACGTGTGTGTTGTGAAACGCTCTTACTTGTAAACAAACAGTGAACCACACGCCCATCAACACGTTTTCTTCCTTCTGTTCTTCAAATGTATATTTCTGCAAGCCCACGTCTCTGTGTCTGACAGGTAACGCGCATGTTGCGGTGTCTGACGAACAGGTCGCGCGGGTGCGCGCATATGGCGGGCATTTATCATTGCTGGCAAATAATATGACACATTTGCAGTTTTTATTGTATAGATATAGATTAATATCCACTTCATCCAACGCTCTTTGTGTTCTTAAATTTCGCGCAACAAGGAGTGAGTAATCCTGATTCAGATGATTCAGATCGTGCTGCGAACTGAACAAATCATTTGAACTGATTCATTAGCCTATTCAAGAGGTTTTGCCCATTGTTCAATTAATGCTTTCAAAAGAATCGACTCAAAAGAATCGATCACTCGGGAATGCCCGTAAAAAGAGACGACAACCTTGAAATAAACAACGCATTTTAAAAAGCATATTTTAAAATGAAGGAACGAAGGAACGTCACGCAATGTAAGTTATGTAACGAAATAAAAGTACAGATTTTCTATTAGAAATTTACTCAAGTACGAGTAAAAGTACACACTTTTAATTGGACTTAAAAAGTACATATTTTCCAAAATGTTACTCAAGTAAATGTAACGAAGTAAATGTGGCGCGTTACTACCCACCTCTGGTGATGAGTAGACCAAAAGATGATAAATCAAATGACAGCTTGGGTCATTTTGAAAGTCTTTTTTTTGTTTGTTTTGCAGCTTTACATCTGTGGTCATGAACTGTCTTGGCCACAGATATTATGTGCTTTGTTTTCCTCAAGTTACATGTTTTAAATCCTCTATCACACTTTTGTCTAGGTCATCAAAGAAGCAATAAAGGACAGTGTTCTGTATAGGAAGGAGAATCCATCTCGCTTCTCTGTCACGCTTCCTCTTAGTAAAGTTCAAAACAAAAAACTGAAGAACTTGACAAAGGAATCCGGAGGACAAGCGTGCCAATAGGGGGGTGGATGTATGATGCGATTCCAGCTACAGGAAGTTTACAGATAACACCCCTCTCATCATGGAAAACACTTTTAACTGAAAAATAACCAGATGATCTGGTTTGATCCCTCAAAAATGTTCCATGTAGCCTTTTGAAGATAAAGAGTACTCTGTCAAATCTGTAACAGTTTTTAGCAGATAAATAGTCTAATTGTTCTCAATGAGTTGTGGTAACTGTAGGGTGTGTGTAAGGTGCCAACATTCCAGAGTAGACAAAATATACAAAATTATTTTTTTATATATACATAATATCTTTTTAACTTGCTGATAGATGCTTGTGTGTCTTTTATAAATGATTTCCCTCTTAAAAGAATTGAAATAGACTTGGAAAATGTATATATACCTTTTCTATTATAATAATGGCAACTCTTTACATTGAGCTTCTGTTAAATGAACACTTTTTAATACATTAGCTAACATGAACTAACAATGAACAATATTTATATAACAGGATTTATATTTATATAACAGGATCTTAGTCCATGTTAATTTTAACATTTACAAATATTATGTTTAAAATCAAACATTGTAATTGTTTATATTGGTTAATGCATAAATTAATATAAACAACTGTATCGGCATTAACCACCATTAACAACAAATATTATTAAGTGCTGAAAAACTATATTGCTCATTGTTAGTTCATGTTAATGCATTAACTAATGTTAACAAATCTTAACTTGTGAAGTGTTAACATATTAATTAAAACACTGAAAGCCCCTTTGGGCTTTTGGCGGGTTTGTTAAATGACAACCTGGTCTCTGTGAAACATTTGATTTATGTTTATGAAACAAGGGAGTGACTCAACAAAAAAGACAACATCCTGAGGGAGAAAACATGTCATGAGACTGATGTTTGTAATGGTTATAGGATTTTGAGCAAGGCTTTTTCATCATTTTGATTTACATAGGCTATTCACAAATAATTTAGTACAGTATTTATTACTACACTGTGTAACCATGAATACCCGTGTTTCATAAAGTATAAGGTGTTCTTTGAATCAAGTGCACTTGTAAGCATTGTTTACATACAGTATACTAAATATTAATCAAATGATATCAAATTTGAACTAAATATGTGAAATTTCAAGCTGTCTAATGTTAGTCATAATTGACATGTTCAGAGAGGATGTGATGTGCCTCTATGGGCTTCGGGACATCCTGACCTACATATTTACATTTATGCATTTGGCGGACGCTTTTATCCAAAGCGACTTACATTGCATTATACTACACAATTTTTTCTAAGTATGTGCAATCCCGATTGAACCCATGACCTTGGTGTTGCTAGGCTATGCTCTAACCACTGAGCCACAGGAAAGCAGACCTGCTGAATGGTTTCTTACAAGTCAGAGTGACTTCTGAAACCTTTCCTGCAGGTTTTAAGGAAATACTGATATTTGAGAATCTGGACAATGCATGTCAGCCAAAGCAAGCTACAAAAGCCAGTGAGCAATTCTCTGGAGACTTTGGCACAGGTTGTTCTTAACTATTTTACCTTTGTGTGTGTACCAGACAGGTGTGTGTCAGATAAACGCCATTATACTGGCAGTACTCGTTGAATCTTGTACCAAATATAAAACATAACCTTCCCATTAAATTCAATTAAATCATTAAATCATGTGGGAGCATTACTCCTGTCTAATTTAAAGGTGTACAGTCTCATAAGAAGGAAATGTGCTTTATATTTATGTTCATTCAGAAAAAATGTATAACTCATCCTCATTGTGCAACTCTCAACTTTTTATTACTGTTCTGTGTAAACATTTATTTAATAATGTCCTCTAGGTCACTTTTTGCGTATGGGGGCTTTCCACCCAAAATGTTGGCAGTTTGTACAGTGATTACACCATAAGTAGATCTGTAACGTTTTCAAATTATTTTTAGAGATAAATTCTACAGTACACTGATGACTGGGTGTCAGGTAAGCCCCCATGTGAAAGATGCACTGAATTTACTGAAATTCCACATTGATTCCAGCTGTGAAAATCTGTACTCTCCTCTTGACTTGCAAGATGACTCAATAGGCAAGAATTCCTAAATCACTACTCGGGTCACTATGAGAGCAGATGTATCTATTATCAGACAAAAGAGTAGCCTTTTGTAACATATGGACGTTTAATGACCGTTGAAAAGACGTCAGTCCGACACGTCCTGTCACGGTTGAAAAATAGTTCCAAAATGAAAGTCGAACGGATGAATTCTGCTTGTCCCTGGACGTCCAAATTTGTCATCTTCTGGACATTTATTATTAGATATGTTGTTACTGCTTAATTTAAGCGTATATACAGTATAAGCCTGCGTTTAATATAATCACACAAACATTGTGTAACATCGTGTAAGGCAAGCAATTATGTCTTAAGGTTTACATGTCTTGTACAAGTCTTTCCATTTTTTTCAAAATGTTTACTCTCACTTTCTTGGTTCCTGACCACCAGCTCTTCCAGGATCTGAAAATGCACTTCCTTCCTGTAATGACTATCCATCTTAAATGAGGCATGTTAGACGGCTTGGGTGGAGCATCCGTTAACTCCTCCCCAGCCTGCTGACATGAAGGAACTGAAAGAAATGATGCGCACATTGTCAACTGACATGTAGTTTGAGTTTGGCCACAATTAGCTAGCAGGCTAAAAAGTAGTAGGGTTAATGTTAGGATTTACCCCCCCCCTAAAAAGGTTGGGGGTTCCCAACCTTCGACCTTCGTCCTTAAGAACATCTGGCCTAATTGTTTGTAAACACAAAACGTGACGGCAAGTGTCACATTCAGTTTAGAAGTAGGCATGTGTCCAGGTGTGTGTACATATTAATGAACAGATTTTTCTTTCAGGATTCCGAAGGAAGATTTTCCATGCTGTTCGGTTTGAAAGATGAACTTCAGCGAATAGCTGGTATTCTGGAACATGGCAAGTCTACATCTTCTATTAAGAGACTGGATTGTGACAAAGAATGTGTGTGTGTGCACATGTTAGTTTATGTTTCTTTCTCTCTCTCATTCAGTATGAGGGGTGGTGGTCAACTTGAAATGAAGCCATTCAAAGCTATGTAATTCAAGGTAATTTTGGCCTTATGACATTGAAAAAATCTCTTGTTCCTTGTCTATTATTTATTTATATCATTTTTATTTTTTCTATTTAGTGGACATTCTCTATAAAATGCCACTTTCACAAAGTTTACACACCTAAAGGTCTTTCTCAAGGGCACCAAAGTGGCATTGAAGACGGAGGGGGCAAATGCATTTTTTTCACTAATCTAACATATATTCTTTGTCACAATCCAGACTAAATAGAAATAGAAGATGTTGACTTATTATGATGCCAGCTATTTGCTGAAGTTCACCTTTCAAACCGAACAGCATGGAATGCAGTACTCATCAGGTGCTTTTGCTACCCTTAAAAAAAAGTGTATTCTAGTGTTAATATTAGTAACTTTTATTGACATAAGATTATTCTAGAGTAAAATAATGTGTACTACGTGTTCATTACAATCTTGTATGTATTTTAAATTTAGTCGTAGGATAATAAGACTTTCAAAAAAAGTTCATGTCATTTACCTCAAATTTTGCCTTTGATTTTTTTCTACATTTTCAATATTCATATTCTCTTCTCTCATGCTGTGAGGAGGTGTAGCCCAAATGCAACAGATTCAGACTTTGATGCAGCAAAGGTGGAACACCTGAAGCACGCTGCGGTGGTGGATATAAAAATGAGCAATAAACAACTTTCACCAACTTTAAAACATTTACACTGTGTTAACCATAATCCAGTATTTTGTTGTTTACTTGTTTTAATGCTGTTTAACAGTAATACAAGTCTGTTAGGAAATAATAGAATTTCCAATAGAGTAACTGGTAGTGCCATAGCTCTGACTTCCATGCATCAATGGTGGAACACATGAATCATACTCCTGGAAGAGCTGGTGGTCACGGACCAAGAAAATTAGAACAAACATTTTGAAAAAAATGGAAAGACTAAAATAGTTACATATGTATTAACTATAATACTGTACTTTTGTTATTTTCTTGTTTGATTAATGGCTGCTTAACATGAATGTTTTGAGAAAATGCCATTGACCTTCTACTTTTTTATTTTATTCAATGAATAGTAGCTGTTTAACAAATGGAAGACAATTCAAAAATGTATTCACTATAAAATATGTTGTGCTAAATTAAAACACTTCTTTTTGCCACAAATGTGTTATTGTTTGTGATGTACGCGTGATTAAAAGGTTTTATAAACGTTCAGGACCGATTTTGAACTTTTTTAGAACCTTTGTCAATTTAAGACATTGTGGTGATCAGTGTATTGTGATTGGCTGTTAACGGGAGACCCAGGGTTGCTAGGCAATGGGGGCGGGAGTAAATCGGGAAGTGAGAGTTTTTCTGACATGCTGTTGAGTTGTGCATGTGCACCGGATAACAATAAAGTATATTGAAAGTTCGTGACTTGAGTCGGCCCTTAAGATCATGACAGACATGTAAACCTATAAGACATAATTTCTTGCCTTACACGATGTTACACAATAGGTGTGTGATTATATTAAACGCAGGCGTATAGGCTTAAATTAAGCAGCAACATTTCCAATAATAAACGTCATGAAAAATGATGACAAATTTGGACGTCCAGGACAAGACGTGGAACTCACGGCCAGATGACGTCAAAGACGCCCGTTCAACTTCCATTTTGGAACTATTTCATTAGTTTCGTTATTTTCATCAACTATTTTTATTCAACCGTGACGGGACGTGTCGCACAGACGTCTTTTCAACGGTCATTAAACGTCTAAATGTTTGCTTGGTTGTTATGGTGTTTGAAGGCAACTTAAAGGTAACTAAGGTAGGCTAAGTCTTTTAAAATGCATCATGCACGTGACAGAAGAAGGTAAGTGGTAAAAATGTAATTACCACGTACGGTTTTAACATCCGCTGCCCAAATCATTAGGACATAGGTCTTTGTGAAGCGTGTTGTCCGTTGTTACAACACCGGCACCAGTATACGGAATTACACAACCCCGTTTAAAGAAATACACAGGTGTATTTTGCCATGGATGTTCAAACTCATATGGAATGATACGGAAAAGATTGAACATTATGAGTGGGTGCTTAACATGTATTGGATTTCAATTTGATTTACTTGGTTTTAAAACCATTAAAGCTATTAAAAAGCTAACGAGATCTCCGATATGTCTTGTCCAATTTTCCGGGTATAATAAAATACCAACTAGCCTACACCCTTCAGTGATTTTATTGGGGCCGTTTCTCAATTCCCAAAACGGATAGAACGAACATGTGTTCTCGTTGAGATTGGTCTTCTTGCGAGGCAGCTTCGGAAGAACGAATTTGGACGGACGCGCCGCAGTGACTTCTGGGACTTCAAGCGGGTTCCGTACGCGCGCAAGGCTGCATTCGATGCATTCTTGATTTCGAGAACACATCCGGGTACTTTCATGCGATCTCTGTTCTTGAGTATTGGAACCGGATTTTGATGACTTAGAGCGAGAACACGAGGACACAAGACCGCTGAAGAACGCATAAGGAACTGCCTGGCTACTCTTCTGTGACAAAAAGTGTTTTGTCGCCATCTACCGTCAACTCACCGCCACTACATCGAAATAACTGAGTTCGCGTGTTCATTACGATACATGGGTAGTTGAATAAATCTTACATGTGTCCTATGGTATGACATAGCAAAACGTAGAACACAAACTGTTAATAATACATTATTCTATATCATTAATATTAATATTTATACCATAGTATTGCTATACTATACTAGTACACTACAGTTATTAAAGTAAACAAATATATGTATAATACAGTATTTTTTTAGAGTCATAGTCATTTTAACAGCAATGCCAGTATTATAATTTGTAAATAGAGCTGAGAGGAGTAGAAGTCTATTAAAATGAACGGAGGCTTCAGTTCATTTGTGTAGCGATAGAGGGCGCGCTACGCGGAAGTGATGGAATCCACCACTGACTGACTCTAGACACAGCGCTGTAGGAACCGTCAGGACAGGCTGGTTTACAGAGCACTGTTACATCGAATTCATGTAAAACATATACTTTGCTTTAACATCATACGGGTTATAGATTGGCTTCATCATGTCAAAGAATACCGTGTCCGATCGTTTCCGGAAAGTGGACGTGGATGAGTACGACGAGAACAAGTTTGTGGACGAAGAAGAGGGAGGAGAAAATCAACTGGGTCCAGATGAGGCAGAGGTGGATTCTCTCATCAGACAATATCCTGCTTTATTGTGCATGATTTAACAAAGTCTGACTTTCCAGAGTCAATGCTAACAAATATAGAGAAGACGCGCGTGCTTCATGCGTGAATTATATTTGCCTGAGGGCGTAATCACAGAACGAACTGATGTGACTTATAATACGACTAATTGTTATTTTTAAAGAAATTTTGAATCGCAGATATGCCTTATAAATACATTTATTTTGACAGAATAAAGAAAGATTTGATTTTGTTTTCAGGTAATATTCTGCCGACATGACACATGCGCTGGTTTGCTAGTCCGTCTGTCCAGTTGCGATACGTCAGCTGGTCAACAGATTCACTGATTTGCAGACAAAGAAAAGGCGATACAGAGTTCATTATCACATAAACACACTAGTTTTGTTTTGTTTTTAAGTCCGTACCTCTACACGACAACAGTGTCATGCAATTGTTAAGTGATCTAATAGATCTAACAGCAAAATTGTTGCTTTGACATATTCAAGAGGTTTCTAATGTTGCAAATGCAGAAGGGGCAATATCAACACTGTTCATGCTCAGACATGTCTCAACATTCCAGACATTCCTTTAAAAAAGCGTTTCTGTGAAGATGTTGCAGGTTGTTCAGATGTATGTCAATATTATCTCCTTCAGCAAACAATGCTGCCATTTGCGGCTGTATAACTTTATTCAGTATAAGGAAGTCGATTTCATGTCCTTATATGTCCGTTTTGGGGCACCTACAGGCTGTTTCCTCTTTCTAATGTTATTTTTTCATCTGATAGCCTCTTTATCACGATTACCTAGTGAAGCATGCTCGAGCAGCACACTGTCAATGTTGTGAATACTTTGTGTTTGTGCTCAAATTGTTTTTTTCTCTGGATTTCCTTAACTCCATTCTGCACAGGGAACTTTATGGGCGCCCTGCAGGCAGTGTTAAAAAACCCACCAATCAACACAAAGAATCAGAACGTCAAGGTCAGTCATTATGGCACAATGCACAGCAAGTCTTGACTATATTCCTCACAATTATAACATTCAATGCAGAATTAACTGCTAAACCGTTTTCGTTATTGTATTAATTACTTTTGTTCAATTAGGATTTGCATTTGCTAAGACCAAAGTTTCATGAATATATAACCCATTATTGTGTGTAAAATTTCTTTTAAAAAATGCACGTCTGTTTGGATCCTACACTTTCAAAAATAAAGGACCTATAACATCCACAAAAACTTTCTGTTGCACAAAAGGTTCTTTGCAGCGGAAAACTACAAATTATGAAAATGTAAAAAAACAAAAACAGTTTTTATTGATCTTTGATTAAATGTTTTTTTTACGCTACCTTTATTTCTAGGAACATGACTGCTTATCATTGGCATTTTACTTGTTTCAATTATTTCCATTGACAAGTGGCTCAAACTCTTGGCTGCGTTTCCCAAAAGCATCGTAACCTGAAGTTGATCTTTGAACCATTGTCACCAATGGAGCTACGATCAACGTACAGTAGGCTCACGATGCTTTTGGGAAACGTAGCCCTGATCAGTACATGTTGAATGTTCTTGGTTCTGTACTGTAGGATCGTGCTGAAGGTTTGGTGCTGAAGGTGCTCAGTTCTTTCAAGAGCACTGATATAGAGAAAGGTGTTCAGTCTCTGGATAAGAATGGAGTGGACCTGCTCATGAAATACATTTACAAGGGCTTCGAGAGACCATCTGAAAACAGCAGTGCGGTCCTGCTGCAGTGGCATGAAAAGGTAAAGTGGACCTCATGGATTTCAGTTTTGGTTCAACTGTTCAACAAAATCGAATGCTTAAAACATGTATAATAATGTATACCTTGAATGTTGTTCTGGATAAAATCTCCATGGATGTAAATGTGTCCTCAGGCTCTGTCTGCCGGTGGAGTGGGCTGTATCGTGAGGGTCCTAACAGCCAGGAAAACTGTGTAAACGGCAAGCCAATTGGGAAACACAATATCCTGCCGAGACCCTTAATACAAGGGATGACCTTCTACAGGGTGCTGAAGAGGACCTCTCATGATCTGATCCTATACTAATCACCTGCTGCTTATCTCCTCTTTCATATCACCCTTCATTCACTCTCATCAGTCAAAACCACATTCCCTCAGATCTATGTTAGATTAACCGTAGCTTCTCTCAGGAATACTTTTCTATACTCATCTGTATTATGATGAATTTGATCTAAAGTTGCTTAATTGTATTAAATGTTTGTTTTAACCTTTTGGTATTACATTACTCTTCATGCGTTTTAATGGTCTAAAGTGATGGCAGATGGGAACAGACCAATAGGTCATTGTGTTTTTCTCACTAGTGTCTGTCCACATTCTGGCGCATTAAAGTGATAGTTCACCCAAAAATAAAAAATCCTGTCATCATTTACTCACCGTCGTGTCATTTCAAACCTGTATGACTTTCTTCTGCAGAACACAAAGGAAGATATTTTGAAAAATGTTAATTGGCACCCATTTACTAGCATTGGTTTTGTGTCCATTAAATGGAAGTAAATGGGTGCCAGCGCTGTTTGGTTACCAACTTTTTTATCTTTTGTGTTTGGCAAGAAGAAAGTCATATAGGTTTGAAATGACAAGAGGGCAAGTAAATGATGAAAGATTTTTCATTTTCATCACTTTAAAACTTTGCATCATGAAACAGTTCTAAGTCATTGGACATTATTTCATAGTGTTTATTTGTTTGTAACCAAAGGGCATCAGCTGACCATCATACACAGGCACAGCTATAACAGTCTGATCAAAAGCTGTGCGCGTTCTGCGAGTCTCATGTTCAGATGACATTTCTTTAAATCTGACTTTTACTAACGCCAAGTCTATTAATGGTCTTAATGTAACTTTGTGCAAATGGCAATATTCCAAAGCACTTATTAGCAATGCTCCATTGCTATTATATTTTAGAGTACACATCTGTATCCAATCGTGTGTCAGGAAACGTTTTTTAGCCAATAATGTTGAATGGTGCAGCAAAGTCACAGGGATCTAGGGCCCGATGTATTAATGTTGCGTACACACAAAATGGGCATTGAAATGTTATGCGTAATTCCATGTCGGGATTCATAAAAATAGATTTCATACTTAAAATATCTCAAGTGTCTGTTTGTTGTGCACACTATGTTTTATACATGAGGCCCCGGTCTCTCCAATGCAGTAAAACTGAATTTACAGAATAATAAACCAAACCAGTGAAATGACTGCCTTACAAAATATACTTTTTTTATGTTTGTGCTTTTGTGACTGAATAATAAACTATTAAATATACACCTGAGGTCCTGGCTTTATTGTATCTTCATTAACACTTCTATGTGCTGTGGGACGTTGAGGGTTAGTTGCTGTCGATTACCTACAATACCCAAACGTTGCCTGATGTTACTGTACTTCCACTGTGTAGAACTGTCAACAACACATCTGTTGTGTTTACAAACTTCACAATATTTTCTGTGGTAACGATTTCCCTAAAAGGAATGTATTGTAATGAATGTATGGTACATTTTTATTGCTTTTTTAAAAAAGTGAATACAATACAAGTATTGCAAATAAAAAACCCAAATGCTTTATATACATATCATGAGAATAGAATACACCTTGATTACTGACTTAATACCTACAAAAATACTCCAATTGTGTATGAACCTGTAATTATAACTAATGAATGATGGACAGACAATACTCTCTTCTAGAGTAAAGGTAGTGCTTACCTGAGGTGGTCGTTTCTTTCATTTCTACTGGATACTGTATATGGCTCAAACCCAAACCTTCTGTCAACAAGCACAAATCTAAACCAACCAAATCATTCCCTCCCATCCAGCAACCAATCAGATGAAAATGAGTTTCGTTCATATTTTCAAGCAATTCCCAATAAGTTAATAGGTAGAAGTATATGCAAATGTATTCTTACACCACCCATAGTTCATTCTAAAACAGCCAAACAACAAGTCCATATTCTTTTGGCTCTCCAGTGAACCCCAGAGATCAGCATTGTCTTTACCTTTAGGCTTTCCGTGTCAACATAAACTGTGAGTATCTCTTCAAGTGGCGGATCTGAAGCTACACACTCCTGCATATACACTCACGCAAAAACACGCGCTCCTCAGTCATGCCTGTACAAAACCTGCACAGTTCTCTCTCTCTCTCTCTCTCGTGAGCTGGGCGTAATAAAGTGCTCTCAGTAGGGATAGGCTGAGACGGCAATGTAGACGATGAAGGTGGTCTGGTACTCGATTCCTCCGTCAGCACTGTAGGAAAGGGCTCGCACCTTCATACGGTACGTGTGAGGTTCACGCAGCGGCCGCGTGGTGAACAGAACGCCTTTGAGGTTCTCGTCCCGCAGGGCGAAAGGCAAGGACGTGTCCTCGTCCACCACTAAGAAGGACGTGCGGGGGTGGACGACTCCATCCTGGGTGTAGGCGACCAGTCGGATCAGGTCCTGATTGGCGGCGATGCCGAAGGGCAGGGACAGCAGCTTGTACTCCAGTGCATACGGGCTCAGGGCGCACTCCAGATCATTGGGCGGACAGTTCTTCAAGCAGAACCTGAAGAGAGGTGAAGAGCAGAACTATATCATAATTGATCAAGTAAAATAAGCCAATAGTAAAAATGAAGTGTCAGTCTCACCCGGTGGTTGGATCTCTCTGGTAGTTTGGAGGGCAAGGTGTGTCGATACACTGGTAACTCCCTCTCATGTTGAAACACATTCTGTTTGCACCACACTGAATATTCTGCTCCAAGCATTCATCCACATCTGTCCATATACACATCATATCAACACTGAGTGACAGGAACCTCTTTTAAACTTTTAACATTTTGTGTGTGAAAACGCTTTTGATTTTCTAAGAACTGAATACACCATATTGTGAGTGTTTCTTAATTTATCTTGTGTTTTCTTACCTTGGCAGGTTTTGCCATTGGTCATAAGGCGATAACCATTGGGGCACGAGCACCTGTGGCTTCCTGGTGTGTTCATACACTCATGTTGACACGTGTCTCTCTGCTCACACTCGTTTATATCTACACACACAAAAAACTGGAAATGTAATACTATTCAAATTCTGTTCGATCATATTGTAGATTTTATTTGGTGTTAGTCATTTTGTTAGCAGTACATCTCAATACCCTAACCTGATTAAACAGACACATCATATACCACTCCAGATGAAAAATAAAATATTGAGTATACTTAAATATTCAAGTATATTTACAAAGTATACTAATATCAATATACTAGTAGTATACTTGTTAATGTACTATTTTAAGACTACCTGAGACTAAATTGGTCAAATGTTTAATTGATAAAAATGTACTTTTAAGCACAGTAAAGTATTAAACTAAGTATGCAAGTAAGTTGTACTGCAACTATACTACGAGTTAACTTAAAGGTACTGATAATTCATTTTTAGTTTATTGAAGTACATTTTAAAGTATACTCCCAGCAAACTACTAGTTTAGTACTTTTTCTTTAGTTGAACATAACTTCATACTTATAGTTTGCCATTTTATTTGTGCACTTTATGGTACAAGTAAAGTATTATGTTTCCTATGCACTGTGTACAAAGACGATTCTTTTATTTACTGTAGTATATACAGTAGGCTGACTTACTATTTAAATTTGGACTTGCAAATCCATAAGACAGAATGTAAAAAAATGACAAAAGTATTTAATAGACTCCTCAAACAAAAGAGTAAACATCTACAAGCAGGTATACTTAGAATACGTCATTTTCCTTTTACGTATACTGTATTTCCATCAAAAGATTTCGTTTAAGTATAGACCGAATATACTTTACTGTCAAGTGTCGTTTTAAATATATTTCTGAGAAGTACATAAAAACTAGACTTAAAGTATACTTTCTTATTTTTTACTTAAAAAGGAGCATACTAATAACACACTTGAATATTCTTTTTGTCAGGGATATCGCAGACGTACAGAGACGTATTCTATATCATTATAAATATGACAGCCCCACTCTTGCTCAGTTGCTTTTGTAGTTACCTAAACACCAGCCCTTTACTGCCCTGAATCCAGGAGGGCATGTATTAGTCTCCCTACGACCGCGCGAGAGGTTACTGTGCGGTCTGTTGGCTGGGTAACTCTCCCTGATAGGGACATACGAATGATAACTCTGGGAGGCCATGCTATGGTAGCGCTGCTGGTAGGAGCTCCGATCGCTGGAGGACTGTGAGGTTCTGTAACCGTATAAGAAACTCTCATAGCCTGGCAAGCGCTCCAGTCCGGCACAGGACTTTCCATCGCCCAGCAGGTGGAGCCCAGGGGGGCACAGACACTTGTAGCTGCCGGGGCTGTTCACGCACCGATAGGCACAGGGCACTGGTACCATCTCGCACTCGTTTATGTCTGCTCTCCAAGCAAGGCCAACACACAGAAAGAGAAATGGAGGAAAGATAGCATGGAAGAAAAGAGAGTTGAGGTGGAGGTGAAGAAGGATGAGGGGAAGGGGGTGAGAAAAAAAACTGGGGATGAGTAACTATCCCTCAATAACACGAAAAGAAACAAATACTGGGTGGATTTAGTGTTCGCTCGATGAGGAGCGTCATCGCTATAAAAACATTGCATTCGGTGGGTATCGAAACTATTACTTGAGGACATCTGCAAAGCATAGCACTTTAGGGAGGATTCAAAGCAGGATTTGAAAAGGTAGAGGTCAAAGTTCAAAGGGGACAGATACAGAACGAGTAAAGATAGAGCCATAACAGTCGTGCTTGGCCTTGCTGTGAGAGTTGAACTACTTACCCGTGTGAAGCTGTAAAACCCAACAACTTAAAAGATCTTACTGAAAGATTCATCGGCAGCAGCTTAAACTAGCTGCTTGATTTGTTATCATTGGCTCTTCTTGGTTAGTACAAAAGCAGTGGCAACAAAAGCAAGCTTTGTGGAAGGAAGTGACATCACCGATTGTGAATGCTGACTGGTTCTTTCAGTGGTAAACAGAAATGAACTGCAGTGAAAGAATGAAGATTAGAATGAAGTGAGCGATGCAGGTTGGCGTTTGGCAGCAGAGCAGCTCAGGATGTCAGGTTGCGGGGGGAGGATTAGTTCTGGGCTACGTACCAAGGCAGGGGCGACCCACGCCCTGAGAGCGATACCCTCTGGGGCAGGTGCAGTGGTAGCTTCCTCTGGTGTTCTCACAGATCTGATTGTATCTGCACTGGTGCGTGCCATCATGACACTCATCGATGTCTACAAGAGGGGTCCACAACATTAATCTTTATATAATCTAAAGACACCAAATATTTACAAACAAACAAGCTGTGATAGAAACACACGCATCGAAAAAACACATGAATGTTATGTTCTCTAGGAATCAAGACTTATTTTTTGGCCCGTGTTTGAAATTTAGCATTAAATTCTATTGTGATGCAAAAGTGCACACAAACCTATGCATGTGCCATTGCCTCCTTTGGTCATGCCAGTAGGGCAGAGGTCAATGCAAGTGTAACCACCACGTGTGTTTTTACACTGCTGATCTGAGCGACACACTCTCTGTCTGCATTCATTGATGTCTGAGGAAAAGAAAAGGCGCTTGAGTTACAGACCTAGCAATAATTTCTAGTATACAGTGTATACTGTATGTGAGACATGTATGTGAGGGTGACGTACCGATGCAGCGACGATTCCTGAGCTGATAGCCTGGCTCACAAGCACAGCGGAAGCTGCCGATGGTATTTAGACAGTGCTGATGACAGGGGTTAGATTCTTGACACTCGTTCACATCTGTAAGACATCACAACAACCAATGTAGGCTTTCAATGTACTTTGATTTAATTTAATTTGGCACACCTAAGGTCTCATTGGTTAGGCAGTCATATATAAATCATATATAAAGATGCATACTACAGTAAACATCAACAAAAACATGAAACAGAGAAAGGTGTAAACCTGAACAGCTCAGCCCATCTGCCGTCCTCCTGAAACCCCGCCCACAACGCATCACACAGCGATATGAACCAATGGTGTTCTCACAGTCTTGTCCATCATGACACATGTGTCCACCCAGTGCACACTCATCAATATCTATAATAAACAATGTAATAAGATGATCAGTGATTTTCATTTATAAAAGTGACAGAAAAGTCATTCTTAAATGTGTAGCGGTGTGTCTCGGACCCTGGCACGTCCTGCCGTCGGCTGATATGGTGAGTCCTCTGGGACAGGAGCAGTAGTATGTGCCTATAGCATTGTGGCAGGCGTGTGAGCAGGGATTTCCCTCAGAGCACTCATTCTCATCTGCATCAGCAAATTCCATCAATTAAAAACGTTGTATATCAAAATTGGGAATGTTATCTGTACAATAAATACAGCCTGATTGTACCTGCACAGTACGGCCCTGCAGGGTCCAGCTGAAAACCACTGGGACATTGATTACTGCGCTCTCCTAAGAACAAAATGCATTTTAGTCAAAAGGAAAAACAATCGTTCTTATAGATGATCCAAATATACAGTTTGCTATAAACTTCTATATAAATTAGCTTAAAAAATCCACTGATATTGACCGTTTCATCGGACGCGCGCGTTATATTTGATTTAATTAAAGTTCATATTCATTTGTCTTATTATTTTATTGTATAATAATTGTATTAAATAAACAATCTGTTGAAAGGGTCCTGTAGTTTTGTCGCGTTTAAAGAAACCGTATGGTACATTGACATCTAGTGGTTGAGCTTGGTATCACAATTCTAAATATTTGAAAGACAAGTTTAGCCAAGTAACGCTTCTTCTCGGTTTCTTTTGCTTGTTATCAGAAATATTCTACAGGCACTCTATTGTTTGTGAATGTGTACCGGAAGTTAACTGCAGCACAGGAGCGCGCATATGCGCAGAAACGTTTGTTTATGTTGTCACTTTGAAACCGTCTATATCATGCGTTTCCAAAATGAAAATGAATGTATTTGTGTACTCTACCTTTCGCAATGGTCGCATGGATGGAAAACTCCAGTTTCTCCTCTAGAGGGTGGTAGAAAGCGCTGATGGCCGAGGCGTGGAGAGTCTCCACCAGATAGGGCATCTTACCTCTTGAGGGGTCATAGGTGATGGTGTGGTTCCAGGAGTAAGGTACGCTCACCCTGTCTATACTAAACATACGTGTGGACAGAGCGTACACCTGCCCAGCACCAGTCTGGATGTAGTCTTCTGTGTAGTCCTGGAGTTAAAAGAAACATATTTTTTTATCAAATTAAAAGTGAAGAAAGTAAAATATCTTTTATCCCAACATAATTATACTGGGTCAGGCAATGAGAATACATTTTATTTTTCTAACTTTAACAGTTAACTTGATACGCTCGTACCTTCAGGCCAATGTCTGCATTGGATGGCAGTTGGAGGATGTGTCCGTTTACTACAATGTCCAGCAGAAGAGCTCCATCCGTGTCCAGCCCCCGTGCCACATGGGTCATTCTGAGAATCTCACCTGTAGTCACAACGATTAAGCACACTCAAATATTCGCCCTCACAGGATATCTACACTGAAGTCAAGTGATTCCTCTTACCTGTAGCAAACTCCACCTGTGTCTCTCGTCTAAAGATGCCGTTTGTGAGAGTGTAGCCATTGACGGCCTCCCCCAGCTCATGTGCTGTGGTCCAGTAGATGGGGTTTAGGATGGAGATCAACTTCCTCATTGCAGGACCTTGAGGATGAAAAGCAGGACATACAGACGCTCATTGAAAACAACCTATGCTGGTGACCAACAATGGTGTACTTTTCAACAAGGCATAGCCTCATACTGCACAACCACATAAACTGAGTAGCGGTGAGCAGAAACTGACCCAGACTCCTAGGAATATTAGTGATGGTGGCTTGTATAATTCTGCCTCCTGTGGAACTGCTGGAGATGGTTGCGTTGAGGATGGCGATGCCAAACTCCACGTCATTAATGTTTCCGATAATACTTCCTCTGGCCGTCTGAGGGCCACCTTAGAACAAAAGAGTAAAAGTTGAAGGGTTTAGACAATACGTCCAGTCATCATGTCCAGTGTAGATAACTAAAAACACTGGTAGATCAAAACCAATTCTTGTCTTGATGAAAGACATTAATATGTTAGATTGAAATGTACCTGGACATGGCTGTATGTTACATCGGGATAACTGGGAGGAGTCTCCTGGGCAGAGACGGCCGTTGTTGCTAGGTGACGGGTTGTTACAGAGTCTGACGCGTGTGCGTTCTCCACCCCCACAGGATGCTGAACATTCACTCCATGACTCCCATGAACTCCACTTACCATCAACTTTATACACATACACACAAACACAAATGAAAGAAAAGATAGATTACAAATAAAATAGATAAATAGTTTTCATATGTTTTTATAGTTCTTATATGTACGAGTGCTGTACCAGGGCAGCTGGCTGTGTTGCACTTCTGGATTTGTGCGTCTGATCCGGTACATGCTCTGCCTCCGTTTGCCGGTCGAGGATTGTCACACGTTCTGTAGCGACGCATCTGACCACCGTTACAGGTCCTGCTACAGCTACCCCAGCTGTTCCACGGGCCCCAGTTACCATGAACTGAGGAGAGAGACAGAGAGACAATTACTTCAAGAGTTTATTTCTGTGTGTGCGTCTCTCTTTGTGTAGTTGAGAATGTGTTAACTCACCGGGACAGGGCTCGCTGTTGCAGAAATCGATGTGGATGTCATTTCCTTCACATTGCCGTCCTCCATGCTGGGGGGCGGGGCTTGCACAGACACGTGTCCTTTGCCTGGTGCCGCCTCCGCAAGAAACACTACAAGCCCCCCAGCTTACCCATGATGACCACTTTCCATCCACTGTTGAAGAGAAGAAAAAAATTGTAAAAAGAAAGCGATAATGAATTTGAAAAATTATAACGTAATGGAATTGCCTGACCTCATCAAGCTCTCCAGTACTATAGATAGTTCCTATCAGCAGAACGCTTACCGGGACAATTCCTCTCATTGCACACTTGTGTCTGCGTGTCAAGTCCTTCACATGTTGGGCCGTTAAATGAGGGTGGAGGGTTGTTGCACAGTCGAAGTCTTGTCTGCATCCCTTTGCCACACGTTTCACTACAAGGGCTCCATGGCAACCAGGCACCCCAGTTCCCAGCCACTGACAGATAAAAAGACCGTCAGACTGACCAAAACAAACATGCTCATGCATACGTAGCAGACGGCAAGTCTTATCAAAGTCCGTTTACGGAAGTCGTGCCACTCAGCGGCCATGTTTGCAACGCCTCTGGGCAGTTAATAGCAAGTCCACAGTCCTATCTACTTGAATGGGGGAAGGCAGATATTTCTAAAATCGCTAGCAAAAAACACAATTTAACAGCATATGTCCTATCAATAATTAAAGCTGACATGAACTGTACCATAACTTGTGTTTGCTAAGCTTAAAAGGCACCTTTTTCGAGGTAGCATGCGCACAGGCTGGAAAGAGTCTCAGAGAATCGTCAGTCAACACCGATTGACAATTGGCTCATTTCACTGGAAGGCGGGACTTCCTTCGCTAGAGCGGCCATATTGAGCATTGCATTCCTCCCCATTCTTTGTAATGGCAGTGGCGCATCTTGTTAATATGAATAGCTTTAGTCTTATTCACTCACCTGGGCACGGCCGTATGCTACACATGATGGCCTCCACGGCTTTGCCCTCACAGGCTCTACCTCCGTGTTGGGCGTGAGGATTACTACAGGTGCGCACTCTGGTCCTGTTACCCTGACTGCAGGTACGAGAGCACTCCTCCCAGGAAGACCACTCTGACCAATTACCATCCACTGCAGAGACGAAAACCAAGATTTTACATCTTCAACATCTTCAAATAAATGGGAATTAAAAAATCTGTTATGTAAATATTTTCATTTTTTCATTAGAGTCAAAGTAATTTTGTTCATGAGAATTTGAGATTTGAAGAGTCACCAAAGAAAACAGATTTGTTGTTTTCAGATTCCTTTGGTTCATATCCTTAGTCAAAAGCGGCACACAAAATGTACCTGGGCAAGGTTTGCCTTTACAGTTGCGTGTTTCTGACGCTGAACCAGAGCAGTGGCGTCCTCCATTAGCAGGAAGCGGCTTAGTGCACTGTCTCAATCTCCTCTGAACTCCTGTGCCGCAGGAAACGCTGCAGGCTCCCCACTCCATCCATTCAGAGTTACCTCCATGTACTGCAAAACACAATTTAATCCTCCATTATTATAAACACAGACTTCATAACAATACTGGCTAAAAGAGTGAAGGTTTAGTTTAGCTCACCACGCACTGTGATGGACACGCGCACTAGCACAGAACCCAACAGATTCCGGGCCACGCACTCGTACTCCGCCGTGTCCTCTTTCTGAGCGCTACTGATCCGCAGAGAACCGTTATTCAGGGTGGTGATGCGCTCGTTACCCAACAGGGGGCGTTCCTGACGGGACCACTCAATGACAGGTACAGGCTCACCCTCTGCCTGACAGTTCAGCATCACAGTTGCACCTGCATCTACTACCGTCTCCACCGGTTCTACAGTGATGGTTGGAGAACCTATGGGATAGAGATGATGTCATTATAGGATAAATATTATTATTAATATTATGTTTTAATTTTTGTATACACATATAAACATAGACTCCTACTCTGTAAGGTCAGTGTGACTGTTCTCTCCACCACTCCTGCATCATTTGTGGCCACGCACATGTAATTTCCAGCATCTTCACTCTATGAGAGTTTGAAAAGGACATTGCATTAATGATTGAGTGATGAAACGACTTTTTAGTGTAAAACTATTTGTTTCGGGACATTATAAACAAAGAAGCATTAAAGCATCAAAAATCAAAACATTTGTGTTCAACAAAAAGAAAACAAGTATTTTGAACGACACAAGGGTGAGAAAATAATGACATCATGAAATCATTTTTGATAAGTGATCCTGAAAAGACCCACATCCAAAAAGGTTTATATAGTTTGCAGTAGTGCATCTATAATCTTGGACTACAGCCATGACTGTTGTGTTGTGTTTGTGTACCACTGTGCCGTAGATGGCTAGAGATCCATTGTCAAGCTGGCGGATGCGGTTGCTAATCGGCACACTGATGCCAGTTTTGCTCCAGCGGATGGTGGGCAGAGGGTCGCCTCGCACCTCACAGTTTAGTATAGCGTTCCCTCCCAGAGGCTCAATGCGGTTTGAATGAACATCTCCATCTATTATTGGTGGTTCTGGAGATGGTGCAGACATTCCGATTTTTTATTAAGAATTTACAGTCACACTGGACTTCAATTATAAAGAGTAAAGCAGAAATCCAGATGTTTACCTTTAACATAAACAAATCCCAGAGATTTGATGGATGCCACGCTGTTCTCAGCCACACAGGAATACGTGCCCGAGTCGTCTTTACTCACACGCTCAATAACCAGCTCACTGTGGCCATTAACATGATCATACTGGACTGTAGGAAGAATGTACAATACTACATAAATCCTCCTACTGTTCATACATTAAAGCTTATGAAGCACAACAATCAGCTTCTAAAGTGACTTAAATATAAAAAAAAATGCAGATGTAAAAATCTATACCAGGGATGATAATGTTGTTGAATGCCCATGTGATCTTTGGTGGAGGAATGCCAAGGACCCCGCAGGTCAGTAGGAGGCGCTCTCCCTTGTTGAGAGCCACATCTCCTAAAAGCTCTGTGAAGACTGGATGTGTGTGGACTGACAGATCCACAGTACGACTGTCCTGCCCTACAAAGTTGGTGCCGACACACGTGTAACTCCCAGAATCCTCCGGCTATGTATACAAAGAGATGCATTAGAAAACTGCCACAATATATGAATAAATTGACTTAAAGCATTTTAAAATCTGACCTGTGCAGCATCTATAAGCAGTTCTCCTGTAGGAAGGATTGTATATTCTCCAGTGGTGTCAGTGATTGGAATGCCATCTTTCTCCCAGGTGATGGTGGGCTGAGGGACACCTTCTGCCACACAGGACAGCAGAGCTTGAGTGTTCTCTACCACCGACACCTCTGACTCTCCACTACGTATGGAGGGAGGGACTAAAGCGAGAGAGAGAGAGGTTGTTATATTTTCAAGATTCTGGCTGTTGTCATTTTTTACAAAATAATAAAGGCAGAACTTTAAAACCGACTCACTCTGTACAGTGAGGCTCATCACCAAACTGATGCTTCCAGCCACATTAGCAGCAGTGCAGGTATATCTGCCCATGTCTCCAGGTTGAGCGAAGGCGACCTGAAGCGCTCCTGTGCTCAGAACCCGTTGCCGCACAGATTCATTCAGCGGCTTCCCGTCCTTGTACCAGGTGATAGAGGGAGTGGGGAAACCCTCCGAGTGACACTGCAGAGTCACAGATGCATCTAGTGCTACAGTATACGACCTGATGTCAGATGTGATGATAGGCGGTACTGCAGGAGAAAAGAAATAATATAAGGGAACATCTTTTAGCAGATGATATTGAAGTCCATATCAAGAAGTTTTACTTGCAAAATAAATGTTAATGAACACCTTTCTGTGTTTCTCTGGAAGAAAATCTTTAATTTGTTTATTAAATAAGTTTAAAAGTTAAAGAATCTTTAATTAGTGTAAAGTAGGCTTGGTACATGATTTTCTGGGGGTGAAATAATTTTCAGTCTCAGAAAATGTTATATTAATGTTTAGATACTGCATGTCGGCCAATATATCGGTTATCGGCTTCCAATGTTCAAGAATGATCGGTTATCGTTATCGGCCAAAATGCACATATCAGTGCATCCCTAATTCAAACTTAACTTTAAGCCCAGTCTATGCAATTCTAACCTTGCACTCTAAGTTTGGTTTTTCCAAGTGCCGTGCCTGCTGGATTCTGAGCCACACACATGTAGGTTCCTGAATCTTCCACTTTGGCTTTGGAGATCTGTAAACCACCGTTGGGAAGCACCGTCAAAACTCCTCCTATTGAGAAAAGACATTCAGTAGGTGTCTACTCTCCTCATTAAGTTTGCAGTAGATGTTATTGAAAACACAGTAAAGCCACCGCATACAGAACAACCTGAGTTTTGCTTTCACCTGTGGTAAAGATGTTGATACCCTCTTTCTGCCAGGTGATTGTTGGGCGAGGAGAGCCTGTTGCTCTGCAGGGCAGAGTCACATGGTTGTTCAGGATTACATCCAGTGTTGAAGGGTGTGACTGTATCACTGGGGGATCTGAGATAAACAAAAAGACACGAGATTTATTCATCACAGGAGTGTCGAAATTATCGTATGCTGTGAATTTTTTTGCATGTGTTGTCTCGTACCGTGTACTGTGAGCTGAACGTGCCGGTGGGCGGTGCCTGCAGCGTTTTTAGCCACACACGTGTAACGGCCTGAGTGGCTGAGCTGTGCGGTGGTGATCTCAAGAGGGCCTGTGAAGAAACCGGGAAGCAACATTTAAATGTATAAGAATGTTTTTTTATTTAATGTAAAATTGTTTTTTATAATATAACAAAACCTGATGGCAGTATCGTGTATCCCTCTCCATTTTCGGCTAGTCTTAATCCATCTTTGCTCCAGTATAAAGTGGGATGAGGAACACCGGATGCAGTACAGCCGATGACCACCGGAGACAGTCTGCTCACAACAAGCTCTGTGACCTCATCAGCAATAGAGGGAGGAACTATAAAGGAAAAACAAACATGAGCTCTCCCTAAAAGTTTGAAATCCTCAAAAATGAATGACATATATGTCAGTAGAGAATTCACCGTGAACAGTCAGTTGAATTGCTCTGCTTTCCTGTCCTGCCTCATTGGATACATCACACTCGTACACTGCTGTGTCATCAACTGTGGGTGCTATGACGACCAGAGACCCTGAAGACAGCAGCCTGAGGATAGATTGTAAACTGATTAACTGGGAACCAAATGTCTTAGTTTGTACTGTTTAAGTCAACACAAAATGACATGAAGTTGTTTGACTTTAAGCATCAGGGTCATGTTGTGTGATTCAAAACTGATACAGTGAGAGGTGATAAGAGGAGAGGGAGGAAACCTGGCTGAACCTGTACATATTCTGGTTCTGGTCAGTGTTAAGAGCTTGAGTGTTTTTAGTCCAGCTGACGGAGGGCTTGGGGATGCCGGTGGCCTCACAGGAGAGGGTCGTCTGAACGTTCACCGTCACAGTGATGTTAGTGGGACCCTTGGCGATGGAGGGCGGCACTTGAGTGAGAGAAAATATTTGTGATACTGTGTGTTAGAAGAAACAGGATGTACATGAGAGATTATCCGTTTTGGGGAAATCTTGGAAAATTAAACATCTTTACATATACACGGTTTCAAAGCAACGATATAAACAAACGGTACTACGCATGCGCATGTTCGTGGACTGCCTTTAACTTCCGGTACACATTTGCAAATAATAGAATGCCTGTAGATTATTTCTGATAACAAGCAAAAGAAACCGAGAAGAAGCGTTACTTGGCTTAACTTGCCTCTCCATTATTTTGAATTTAGACTGCCATACCAAGCTCAACCACTAGATGTCAATGTCCCATACGTTTTCTTTAAACGCAAAAAAACTACAGGATCCATTCAACAAATCATTTATTTAATACAATTATTATACAATAAAATAATAATATAATTGAATATTAACATAAATTATATTCAATATAAATAGTTATATTATTAGACCGATAAACAAACACAGACCGGAAGTTAACGGCAGTCCAGGCACGCACGTCTGACAAAACCGTCTATATCGACAAGTTCATAATCAAATCAGCCCTCAAATTTCCCCAATTGAAAAATCTCATGTTCAATTACAGTATCATCTTGCAAACATGGATGTACAGTATTTGCATACTCACCATAGACCTGCAGATCAACTCTCTTACGCTCTGTGCCCGCCTGATTGGTGGCCATGCAAAGGTAGCGACCCGTATCAGTTACCTGTGCTGAGAGGATCCGGAGGGAGCCATCCACACCAAACCTGTACCTAACCGGGTGACATGCGCATATGGGGGGTTATGAATTGAAAAGCTGTGAACTTCCCTAAAGTGATCTTTGATACTGACTTGGGGTTGTTTCCTGCCAGGATGGATCCACCTTTTCTCCAGGTGATGCGTGGAGCAGGTACTCCATTCACGGCACACTCTAGCACAACCTCTTGATTGACATGAACCCACACAGACTGAGGACCATCTTTAATTGTGGGAGGAACTGCACAGCAAGCACATTAAACCAGTTCAATCTACTTAGTGACACCACAGGAAGCAAACACACACACACATACTCATACAATATATGATTTCACACAGTATTGTACGTTTTTTACCATTGACACTGAGGTTAAAGTGTCGCCTGGTTTCTCCGGCAACATTGCTGGCCACGCAGGTGTACTGGGCAGCATCTCCCAATTCTGCATTATTGATCTGTAGATATCGGCCGCTAGAGAGGACACGTACCCGTGGGGACACCTGGGGCAAAGATAGGCACATGAATTCTCCTTTTTCATCACTGAGAACTTACAGTATCAGTGATACAGAATGTGGTCAGGCTGAACATACAATGTACTGTAAGAATACCAATAATGCTAAATAATAAAGATACCTTCAGAAGCGCTCCATCTTTGAGCCAACTGAGTGCTGGAGGCGGAACTGCATCTGATTTACACTCAAGGGTCACCTGTCGGTTTTTCAGAACAGACACGTCCTGGACACCTCTGTCTCCAGCGATGTTGGGTGGAACTGTTGACATATTAACATCATGACTTCAAATCATTACTTCAAATTTTACGGATGTTTTGAACTTTTGAAAATCTTGGTCATTTGAACTGACACTCTCTTTGAAAGACCCACCATGTACTCTGACAAGAAATTCTTTATCATCATCTCCAGCAGGACTGGAGGCCAAACAGGTGTATCTTCCAGTGTTCTCCACCTGCACATGTTTGTAAATATGTGCAGGTTAGCAAAAGTAGGTTCACACATAGGGCAAAACATTTTACAACTTCAATTTTAACAAGTAGGATGTGTTCCTGGATCAACATCCCAATCAATCAATCATAGCCCTGACATTTGGGTTAGGTTTTGGTTTAGGTCTACAGTAGGATCGCTTTATAAGAATTGTGACCAATTAACAAGTCCAACTTCTTTCACATTGTGTATCATTGGAGAGGCTCATCCATCTTACCTGAGCAGAAGCAACTCTGAGCACCTCTCCGTCTCTCAGGAGCCGTATGCTGTCTGTAAGAGGCAGCGGCCGCCCATCCTTCAGCCAGGTGAGAGTGGGTACAGGTATGCCTTCAGCCTCACACACCAGCTCTAAGATATGATTTACCACCGCAGAGACCTCAGTGGCCGCACCAGAACCGTTAATCCGCGGTGGGTCTGGAAGAGGCGACAGATATCAACGAGTGTTTTAAAAAGGTGTAAATTTGGTCTTGTTGTACTTTCTCATACCAAGCACTTTGAGGCTGAAGTGGCGGCTCGCATCTCCAGCCTGGTTACGTGCGTTGCAGGTGTAGCGTCCGGTGTGGTCGACCCTTGCAAGAGAAATTTGCAGAGTGCTGTTTTGGTTTGTGAGTGACAACTGGGAGTCTTTAGGCAACGCGGCATCGTTTCTCAGCCAGGTGATGGTTGGGCTGGGCGTCCCATCTACGAGGCAGATGAAAGTGGCTAAATTTCCTTTCACGACTGTCACTTCCTCTGTGCTGCCTGCTCCATCCAAACTGGGAGGAACTAAGAACAACATCATTTAGTATGCATGGATTGGGTACCTTACCTGATAAGATGATAAGATGTTCACAGTTGAAATGTTAAAACGTTCACATTGGGAATAACGGACTAGCCAATCAGAATCTAGTATTCCACAGCACCTGCAATAAAGACTCACCATGCACCTGCAGATTGTAGTATCTGTTGTCCACTCCAGCTCTGTTGGAGGCCACACAAGTATATGTGCCTCCATCGGAAACCTGTGCACGAGCAATGCTAACACAGGAAATTACAATCAGACACATTTGGTAACACAACTAGATCCATTCAGCTGACATCATGTTTTGAACATGTGGAATCTCTTACCGAAGGACCTGGCCTGCAGACAAAAGGCGGATCTGTGAGGACACTGGCAGCGGCAGTCCGTTCTTCAGCCAGTTGAGCTGCGGAGGTGGAGAACCACTGGCTACGCATTCCATATTTATTGAGCTGTCCAGCACCGCGGTCAGTTCCTTGGCCTCAGGCCCGTTCCCCTGGATCAGAGGAGGAACTGCAAACAGGACATGAAGCTATCAGATGTCTGGGAAAAGACTATCTTTGGCTCTGGATTCATTCTGCAGTTTGTAATAAAATGAGAAACGTTCCATCTCTTGCTCTCTTTAAGGGAAACACCCGTACAGAGCTCAACAGTACTGAGTGTTTCAACTAAGCCAGGTTGAGATTTCTACTTGCAAAAATTTTCACTAGCCGGATAAAAACGTTATATTTTATTTTTTGCAGTGTATTTTTGTGTCAGAAAAACATTAAATTCAATTTTCTGCAACACCATGAAGCGATGGCAGTTTTCCAACACAACTTCTATACTAGCTAGCTAGATAATGTTGTTACTGTTGAGCCCTGCTATACTGCCATCCAAAGGCAAAGCACAGTAACTACACATTTGGTCAAAATTGAGTTAAGGTCTATAATGGGCTTTGTGACATCTGCTCTGTCTTGTGACAAAGTCTCCTGGTTCAATTTTATCCCGTTTCTGAGAAACGAGAGAGTTAAAATTGCAGTAACTACAAAATCCAAGCTAATACCAAGGCAAACTGCAGTAAGTGAAGTTACTGCGTTCTGGTTTTGTTTTCCTGGCTTTGACACCGCAGATACTGCGGTCTGCCTTGGTAACCGTAACACTCACACAGAACTAACAAGCCAACCAGCTCGCCTACCATGGCACAATCCCGCGGTCAAATAATGGTGGAACTCGCGTTAAAACGCAAATATCCAAAGACGGGTAAGGAAGATAGCAAAATATTAACTCCTAGCAAGGCAAATGACGGCTTTATAAAAAAGTAACATTAACTAGCCTGCCACTAGCAAATTAAACAGACATTAGCCTACCTTCTCCATTGACGGCAATACCCACTCTGACACTCATAATGATAATCTGATTTATAATTGCGTTGATGTTCGTTGATTCGGACATCTTTCAGGCAGATTCCAATTGTCGTCACAAGGGTTACTCCCTCAAAAGTTTGCTGGCTCTGGTAAAGTTATTGTTATGCGCAATTAGCTAACAATAGCTGCGCCTCCTCAGCAAAGTGACAACCCGATGTGCACCCGGCATCAACAGAAGTAGATGTCAATCCACTTTTCTTCTTCTTCTTGTTTAATGACGAATACCTCCTCAGGAGCATTATCGCCACCTACTCCAGGCTACTGGATGTCAAATTAAACTTACATAGGCAATGAGTTTGAATTTTGAAATCAATCCGCCTGTGTTTGCAATCCACAATTTGCAAACCACGTTAGATCACATGATCGAGACCGAATAAGTCAGCCTTAATTGCCAACTCAATACAACGATGGATGCAACCGGTTTTATGATTATAGATTTTATTTCATAATCAGTAAATATAACAGAACTGATCAGTTTAATTAGTGTCCTGTCATATTTGTCCGGTGGTCCAGCCGGCGTCCAGTCCGGTGCAGCCGGCGTCCAGTCCGGTGGTGCAGCCGGCGTCCAGTCCAGTGGTGCTGCCGATGTCCTGTCCAGTGTCCAGTCCGATGCAGCCGGCGTCCAGTCCAGTGTCCAGTTTGGTGCAGCCGGCGTCCAGTCCAGTGTCCAGTTTGGTGCAGCCGGCGTCCAGTCCGGTGCAGCCGGCGTCCAGTCCGGCATCCAGTCCTGTGTCCAGTCCGGTGATCCAGCCGGTGTCGCAGCCGGCCTTCCAGCCGGCGTCAAGCCCTGTCCAGCCGGCCTTCCAGCCGGTCCCTTGTCCGGAAGCCAAGCCGGCCCCGGGGAGACCCCCAGGGTCAAGGACTGTCCCCCCAGGACTCCCCCTAAGTCCCCTAGGACTACGCGCCCTCTAGCGCAGCCGGGGACTGGGACTTCTCCCCACCCCCATGGACTGCCCCCTATGGGCCCTGGTTTGGCCCCTCCCATGTTTGTTATTTTTGATGTCCCACCCTAGTCCTGTTTTTGTTGTGTCTTGTCTGCCCTTGATTTTGTTTTCTTTGTTTTGCCTTGTCCTGTCTGTCTCCCAGTCTGTCTTGTCTCGTCCGTCTACCCCTTGGTGAGCACCTGGAGGTGCTCATTAAAGGGGGGGCTTCTGTCATGGCTCTGCTTCATTTAGTCATGTTTTTCTTGGTCCTGTAGCAGAGCCATGACAAAGTCTTTGGTTATGTGTGGAGAGAAACATATTATTGTCCTTTTGACAATAATATACGTTCTCTCCAGTGTCTCGTCATTGGCCCCGCTCCTCTCGTTTCCTTGTTATCTTTCCCTGAGTGTTTTAGTACCCACACCTGCCCTGTGTTAATTATCCCTCGTTTGTATTCCCTATATAATACCCTCATGTTTCATTGTCCTGTGTCGGTCATTGTGTGTGCTATGTGCCTTGTGTTTCCAGTACGTCGTGTTACTCGTGTCATGTCCAGCTTTTTCGCCTGTTCCTGTTTCCCGCTGTTTCGTCCATTGTAGTAAGTGTTAGTTTAGTTAATCCTTGTCTAAGTTTATGTGAGTCCAGTGTTTAGTCAGGTTACGTCCCTGTTACTTGTTTGATTTTCTTATTGTATTGAGTTTTTCCCCATCGTGGGTTTTTGTTTTGTGTTTTATATATATTAAAGTCTTGTTTAACCCCTTCACCACCGTCTGCCTGCATTTGGGTTCTCTTCCACTGTGATCCTTGACAAGATACTGCACTTTGCTTTTGCAATAGTGTTTTAGTTGTGTAGGGTCATCCAAAGGCAGAGTGCAGTATCTGCATTTTGGTGGTCAAAGGTCACATCAGTGGTCATGGTTTTTATCTATAAAAAATGTCTTCCTAATAAGGCATTACATAAATGCATTACCCCTAATCTACCCACAACACGTTTGACTGGCTGGTGTAAAAACTTTAAAGGCATTTTTCTCAGTTTCAGTGTTTGCGTAGTTACTGCACTTTGCCTTTGTAGGGCAGTATAAAGATCTCAACTCACCGTAGACATTTAAGTTGAATATTCTGTCTTCCTCTCCAGCCTGATTGGTGGCCACACATGTGTATTTCCCATTGTCAGATTTGTGGACGGCTGTCACAGTTAATGTGCTACCATCAGGGCTGATTCTGGAGTCCCCAAGGAAAATAATGTGTTTACATAATTTGTTATTTCATGTACGATTATCATTATCACATGTAATATTACCCTGAACTAAACCTTAAATAAGTATGCAGAGAATACACTGAAGAGTTTTTGGCAATGCTCTCACTTGATGTTACTCTGGGCAGTTCTGCTAAGTGTCTTTCCATCCTTCAGCCACTGGATCTCAGGGGTTGGAGTCCCTTCGGCACGGCACACCAGCTGGATGCTGTCATTTAGCAGAACGCTCATCTCACTGGGTAACTCAGATCCTGCGATGTTTGGTGGGACTGAGGAAAACAGATACAGTAAACTCAGAGTTCGATTTAATTCATGGTTTTTTCAATGACGCTTTTTTAATGCTCAAGTGTGCTGATTGGTTGCCAGTTGGTTTCTATGGTGTTGTTGTTCTCCAGTTTGTCTTAACCTTGTATCGTAAGATGGTAGTTCTTGCGAGCTTTGCCCTCCACATTGGATGCCACACAGGTGTAAGTGCCACTGTCAGATAACTGTGAGCGGGCAATCTGCAGCTTACTGCCCCCAGACAGGATGTGCATCTCCAGAGACTCCAAATTCTCTAAAAAAAAATAAGAAACAAAAGTATAAGTTAAATTTCAAGGGTGATTCCCATGATCCTAAACAGGATTTATAAGAGTTATACTGTAAAGAATGGATGGGCTCACCAATTACTCTGCCGTTTTTCAGCCAGGTGAGGGAGGGTGGGGGGATTCCTGTGGCGTCACAAGCAAAAATGACGGGATTACTGAGGGTTTCTGTCACACGCTCCACTGCTGGGCCATCCAGCTTGGGGGGAACTGCAAAAAGATTACAGGTAGAGGCTTAATAAATACAATCTTAAATACAAAAGTAAAACCAAAAGTGTGAATACATGTGTTCAATGCACAAAATAAGCTAAACGCTGTATATCAATCCATATTGCTAGGGTGTTCTGTTTTACTCTCCACCATCAAAAACGGCATAGAAAACACCTCTGAAGTGCTCCATTGGGTATTCGTTTAAATAGCAGTTTATATATTGTATTTAGTTTCTCACCATGAATGTTGAGATGGAAGTTCTTGTCCACTTGACCTGCTACATTTGTGGCCTTACAGACGTACTGGCCTGTATCTGACACCTGAAAGAGAGAGACAGAGAGAAAGGGAGTGGTACAGCAGATTTAGTTAGTTTTGAATTCTCACAAAAACTGAATCCAAAGCTAACACTTGTTCATTTGCACACCTCAGTCTCTCTAAGTTGCAGCATTTGTCCATCAGCCAGTATGCGCAGGTTAGTGGTCTCAGTGACTAGCCGTCCATTCTTGAACCACGTGATGATGGGAGGAGGCACAGCATTAGATTCACACTCCAGAGTGGCAGATTTACCCGCTCGTACGTTTAAGACCACTGGAAAATCTCCACCGTTGTGTCTGATACTGGGGGGCACTAAGGAGATCATTAGTGTAGGTCAGTACCCTCCTCACAAGATGTCATATTTTGCCTTGTTTTACTTTAGGTTCACAACAAGCAAACAAAAAACACAAATACTGTTCAAATACATACAGACACACTAACCATATACTGTCAGATGAATGAGCTTTTGGGCTTCTCCTGCTGGGTTGATGGCCACACAACTGTATTTCCCACCATCAGACATCTTTGCCTTTAGAATCTGGAGAGTACGACCGCCTAAAAAAAGAGTAGAGACAGAATGACGTATTACATACAGTTTGCAGTATAATGTGTATAATGTGAGTATGAGTGTGTACCGGGCATTATAAGTGTGTTGGTGCTGGCTTGCACAGGTCTCCTGTCTTTAAACCAACTGAGTGTGGGAGGTGGGAGTCCAGTGGCCTCACAGCTTAGAGATATGAAGTTATTTACCACCACGGTCACATTCTCCTCTCTGGCGCCCACAATAGAGGGAGTCACTGTTAACATGAACATAAAAAATGGTGTCATCTGTTATAAATCCATACTTGAATGAATCAATATTATAAACGTACCAATTAATTATAATTTATTTTGAACTAAAAACTTATGAGCAATAACTTTATTTATAGATATAGATCAATTATAAAAACACTAGGATTACCCCCAGGTAAGCCCTAGGAAAATTTGGACACAAGAAGGAACAGGTTTTATATAAAGATAAACTCACCATGCACATGAAGATTAAAGTATTTCTCTGCTGCTCCGGCTAAGTTCTGAGCAACACACACATAACGTCCGGTATCTGTCACCTGTGCATTCAAAATCTGCAACACACAAATAAACAGATGCCATTTACTGTATAAAATACACTTTCTTTCAAAATAATAGAAGGTTCATGGAAAATATAGAAAATCACTGGCAAATTTATCTCATTTCCATGTAAAAAGGTTTCTGTCACACACCTGCAATGTCCTCCCATTGGACAGAAGTCTGTGTGTGCTGTCTTGAGCGACAGGTTGACTGTCTTTGATCCAGCTGATTTTGGGGGCGGGGCTTCCATCCACCTGGCATTCAAGTAATGTGGTCTTGTTAACCAGCACTGTGACGTCATTGGGCAGGTCACCATCTGCACCACGAATCGACGGGGGCACTATGAAAATCCAAACACACAAACACCTTAAAGACACATATGTAAGCACATACAAAATCTAGGCCTCAAAAAGTCACTTCACCTAAAAAGTCATGAAAAAAATGATCTTACATCATTATCCAGTAATCAAGAATGACACTATAAATGTTCAATTCAGCTTGGACTCACCCAACACCCTGACATCATACTGGATTGAGTCTTCTCCAGCGTCATTCACAGCCACACAGGTGTATCTCCCGGAATCCTCTTCCTGGGCCCGAGGGATCTGAAGGACCCGTCCGCCTGTGTGAAAGAAAACAAGTCTTGCCAATTTCTACACAAACACAAAACATGATATCAATGACAAACAAATCAATGCTTGTCACCTGGCAGAATGAGTACTTTATCATTGGAGGACAGCAGGTGTCCATCTTTGTACCAGGTGAGCATTGGAGGCGGGACAGCATTGGTCTCACAGTACAGTGAGATGTGATTATTAAGAATCACATCCTTTACATCTCCATTATTACCAGAATCAGAGTCACCAGAGCCTCGAAAACTAGGGGGAACTGAGAGACAGACAAACTATTAGCATTACAAATAGAGACACAATCAAAAGAAAAATGTGAATAACAGTTAAAAGAGACAAAGACAGGCTTAAAGCATCACAGACAGAGATAAAATCAAAAGACAACTGTAAAACATACATAAAAGAGCTAACAAAATGATTTTAAATGTGATTCTACTGGGAAGTTTACTGTTTAACGACCCAATAACAGCTACATCAACTAGCCACTAGGGGGAGACATCCTCCTGAAATTAGATCTGCTTCACTCAAAAGCCAGTCTCATAGCGAATTTCCTCACTATGGCGATCGACACAAACTTGAAAAACCCTGTTCACCTTGTATATTTACATCAAAGTCCTTCTCATCCTCTCCAGCGATGTTGGTGGCTACGCAGGTGTATCGGCCTGTATCGGACACCTGAGTGTGTTTAATCTGAACTATCCGTCCGTTAGCTGTAATCGCGATGTGACCATCTCCTTTCAGCATCTAAAAAATGAGAAAACAAGTCAAATTCAACATTTTGAATCAGTGTTCAGAATCAGGTTCATTTGTATGGGCTTTGTGTTTCTCACCTGTCCATCCTTATACCACACTAATGTTGGAGTCGGGACGGCTTGAGCTTCACACTCCAGAGTAAGGGTATTATTAACCTTAATTTTGACTTCTTTTGGGGCCAGACTCTCTCCTGGAATGTCATTTTTGTTGATAACCGGAGGGACTGCAGAATAGAGACGAACAAACAGGATACAGAGAATTAGCACATGTAAGGAACATTCAGCTACACCACATGTGGCGATGTTGTCACGTAAATACTTCAGTTCTCACACGCACCGAAAACTTTGACCTCATAGTTCTTCAGTGTCTCTCCGGCTTCATTAGTCGCCACACAGGTATATCTCCCAGCATCCTCTTCTTTGGCATTCAGGATCTGTAAAGTGCGGCCACCTGACAAGAGAAGACATTTATAACAGATTGATGAAAAGTTTGATGAATGGTTCAGGTAGATGTTTTTGAGGATATCAGCCGACATTAAATATTGAGTTCTGACCTGGAAGTACCCTGACGTTGCGGCTCGATTCAAAGGGCGTGCCATCTTTGAGCCACGTGATGATGGCAGGAGGGTACGACTGAGCTTCACAAATGAGAGAGGTGGGGCTGTTCAGCGTCACAGTGACCTCTTCAGCCAAACCTTCAGGATCAGAACCAGCAATAGTGGGAGAAACTGGACAAATAAACATAAATAGGGTTAGATATACCCATAGAGGATCACAAAAAACACATGCGCACCTAACACATTTATGACATACCCAACACATTCAGGTTGAAATGTCTGCTCCGGTCTCCCGCACTGTTTGATGCCAAGCAGCTATACCTGCCTGTGTCGGCCACCTGTGATCCACTGATCTGAAGGAACCGGCCGTTTGACATCACCTGCAGCCTCGCATCACCAGCCAATGGCTGCCCATCCTTCAGCCATGTGATTTCTGGCACCGGATTACCTTGACATTTGAGGTTAACAGCAGGTTAGACATCAAACCCAGAAGACATGTTGTAGATACAGATAAGCTTGCTGTCTGCGTCACATACCGGTGACCTCACAGGCGAAGATGACGTTCTGATTCTCCTTCACCTTCACATTCTCCACTGTTCCCTCATTGATAATGCTGGGTGGTACTGGGGATGACGGAAAAAATCAAACAACAAATTTTAAAGTCTGCGTTCATAGTTGTGATCTATTAGTTCCCCTTTCTCTTCCATCAAGGCAGCTAACTAAATAGTTTAGGTGAAGTATCATGTACAGTGTTGTGTTACCCAGGACGTTTAGGTCAAAGTTCTTCCTTTCCTCTCCAGCAGAGTTGGACACAATGCAGGTGTATCTCCCAGCATCCTCGCTTGCAGCATGCATCAAACGCAATCCTCGGCCGCCTGATGAGATTACAAACATACTGTATATAAAATTCACTTATAACAGCAATTGTGGCCGGCAGCCAGAATGTTTTCTGCATGTTGAGGTTTAAGATTCCTCGGGAATTGCTTAATCTGAGAAGAAGTCTGCAGAATTAATAATGAATCGGATGTTCAAACAGCGAGAAAGTTCAGAGTTTCAATTTGTCTCAGTAAACCACAGTGGATCAATGTCCTCGTTGTTTAGTAGGAAACGAGAGGCTTTAAGTCAACAGCTGTTTAAACAAAGCTTAAACCGTCAACATGAGTCAAACAACCCATTTTCACTCACAGCTTCTATAAACAAATAATTATCTCAATCCAGGAGAGCACTAAACTGATCACCTGAATAAATACGGCCCTGTTCTTTCATCCCTTGAGTCCATCTCTCATATAGAGGAAAAAAGTGTGGTCCGTCTGAATGAATCTGTTGATATGATTTGCTTTCCAGGCAGTAAAGCTAACAATGCTAATCCTCCATTGGCATATAACTGAATGAAGATGTGATCAATAATGTGGTCATCATAGAGTCCGATCCCAAGATTCCATGCTCTGTTTTCTGTCCAGCTGTCTGTGGCATCCACAGTCTGAGATACCTCAACACGTTCATTTACAATGTGGTATATTTTACAGGGGTGACCTCTGGCGGTTTATGATGTCTGAAGTTACAATGATGGATGTTCCTTATACTTGCTGCAGACGGAGGATCAGTCTCTGTTTACGCTGGAAGCTGTTAATGGAAAGACTTCGCATGTTCAAATATAAGAACAGCTGTCCTACTGTGTTCCTTCTCAATTATTCTTTGATCTGTGGTGTTTGGCTGCTTTCTTAAACTATCTCCTTACATCTTATTTCATTAGAGTTTTTACACCTGGTTAACTTCATCCTCCTTTTGTATGGGACTATTCAACTAGACTCAGGTGGTCTAGACGTTCTGGAGCACACACACAAGCAGTCGTAAGAGTAGGGGCTGTCTACCTGAGATGACCCGAACTGAGCTGGACATGTTGAGTGGCTGGCCGTCTTTGAGCCAGGTGATGGCCGGCGGAGGCATTCCAGAGGCTTCACAGGTCAGAACAACGGGGTTTTTCACAACAACACTCACGTTTTCTGGCACCTGCGTCTGCCCGATAATGGTGGGAGGAACTGAAACGATAGAGATAAGTGTATGTCAAAGATTTGTATTATAACGCATAAACTTTAGTTAAGCTTGTATTTGTGTCATTATTTTAAAAATACAGTATATTTGTAATGCTAAAATTTTTTTAATAGGAAACATGTTATGTGAGCCAAATGGTGGACATCAGAGATGGCTAACATACAAGCCAAAATTTTGCAAACTGCTCTGAGACTTAGCGATATAAGCAAGTGGGACAAATAGTTTTTTTCACGTAACCTAAAATAGAGATATAAATGAAATCATAATAACATAACAATTACTCATCTCTCTCTATTCCTCTCACCGTGTACATTAACGTCATATTTCCTGTCAGCCTGGCCGGCCACATTGACAGCGATGCAAGTGTAACGTCCAGTGTCGGCCACCTGAGCAACCCGGATCCGTAACAACCTTCCCTCATTAAGTATCTGAGCCCTGCGGCCAGTCAGGGGTCTGCCATCCTTCAGCCATGAAATGGCAGGTCTGGGTAGTCCGTCTGCTTCACACTGTAAAGTGACATCTCCACCTCGTGTCACGATCTTCTCATGCAGACTTTGAGTTGAGGAGCTGATGGAGGGCCGAACTGTTTGCAACCAAGAAAAAGATAACGCATTCACATTTAGACACCCAGAGCAACTACTGTATTCTTTCATGACCTCAGTATTACAAGCACCATGTTCTACCAACTGAGCTCCAAGAACACTCTATGGTAACATAAGAAGGATAATCGGATCGTTGTGTGGTGTGTTTGTGTATAAGCCGTTGATGTACCGTAGACTTGCAGGCTGTATTCCTTCATTGCACTGCCAGCTGCACTGGAGGCCAGACAAGTGTAAGAAGAAGCATCTGTTCTCTCAGCGCAGGAGATCTGCAGCTGACGTCCACCAGACAGAATGCGAACACGAGAGTCTCCCTGCAACTCTGAGCCTGAGACGTGCATATATACAGTTTTATGGATTTTTGCATGTTCTATCAATAGAAATAATGATGACGTGGTGAGGGTCGTATAACGTTGGTATTACCGTCTTTCTTCCATGTGAGACTGGGAGGAGGAATCCCACTGGACTCACACACAAGTGTGATGTGGCTTCCCTCAATCACAGTCAGAGGAGACACCTCATCAGATCCACGAATACTGGGAGGAACTGGGAAAACAAAAGAGCGGAAACAGATGATGAACAGAGGCAGTGAGGGGAGAGGTTCATCATTTAATGTGACATCATGACTTATATCACTTCCCATAATCCATCTTATGCGTGTCACCTTACAACACTGCAATCACAATAATGGACATTGTAAAAGCGAAAGTGAACGAATAACAAAGTTATTGGCTTGGGAAAAAAGGAGTCGACTACGAATCACGTGAACGAGTCGCCTGTGAATCTAATTTCAGTTCCGGGTCAGATTTGCGTCACTCCGTGTAATGCCCGCCAACGTTCCATTTGCGACACTGCACACGGTAGACCAATCACAGCAGACTAGACCATCTGACCCATCAGATCAGAGTAGGCTGACAGAAAGGAGGGGATTAGACAGATGAATCGCTGAACGAATCATTTGAGAGTCAGTCAAGAAGTGAGGGAATAATACCTACCTATTATTAGAAAATTAAAAAAAAAAACACGGTGTTTTTACACCGTGTATGTACGTAAACTTGTTGTTGGACACTCCATAAACCAAAGTAGGACCTAAAAATACACAAAATATTTACTCTTTAAGAACGAATATGGAACTCACCCCACACATTCAGGTTATAGTTCTTCTCTGTTTTTCCTGCCACATTGGTGGCTTCACATGTGTATCTGCCTGTGTCCTGCACTTGCGCGCTGTCAATCTGCAAACAAAAAAAACTATTTAGCACGTCGCTGTGAGATTGCTAAGGTAGTTGTTAGATGATTGATGTATTATAGATGGTTTCAGCAGCAACAATATAAGCAAACGTTATGTGGCACAAACTTAACTTCCGGTAGACCTCCACAAAGAATCTATAACTGCTGAGTAGTTGTAGTTTAATTTAATTTAATACAATCAATATACAATAAAATATGAATATGAATTAAATATAAAATAAATTGTTATACTAAAACCAAACATAGACCGGAAATTAACTTCGGGCCAGCGCGTGCGTCCGATGAAACCGTCTATACTGTACCTTAAGATAGCTCTGATCCTCTGACAGACTGAGTCCAGGCTTTCTATATAGTGGTCGACCGTCTTTCCTCCAGCTCAGCGCAGGAGGAGGGATGGCATCGCTCTGACAATGCAGCTGCACAGCCTGACCAATCAGAACAGTGTTGTTCACCTCCTCACCCATGATGTTGGGCGGCACTGGGGAACACAGACATCAAAAAGGCATATTTTCAGTTATCTAAACCAGTGGTTCTCAAACTAGGGGCCGTGGCCCCCTGGGGTGCCCCAAGATGGATCCAGGGGGTCCACAGATTTTGTGGCATTTGATGAAATATAGAAATTTATCATAGATTTTATGCAATGAAACATCATAAAAATAAGACCACCAGACAAAAGAATTGATGTTCCAGCATTGTATAACCGAATACATATTAAAATTCTAAAGTCTTTATTTGGGGGACCGCAAAGCAATGGACCCTACACAAAGGGGGCCTTACAAAGAAAAAGTTTGAGAAGCACTGATCTAAACCATCAGAATGTTTCTCTATGTTAACGAAAAGCAAACATGCCCAAAATTTCAATGGGTTTGGAGTTGTATTTTTTAAACTCACCATACACGCGTAGCTCGTATTCTCTGTGCTGTTCCCCACCTGCGTTCACAGCCACACAGGTGTAATGACCCGTGTCACCCACTTGTGCACTAACAAACGACAATATTCTGCCACCTGACAGTATCTAAAAACAGAGAAAAACAAAATTAACATTCATAATATGTAATACGGATATGTGGACATGATGGCATCCCAAACACACACAGACCTGGATGCCATCCGAGAAGCTAGAGACAGGGCTGCCATCTTTGAGCCACGTGAGGCTGGGCACAGGAAGTCCTGAGGCTTCACACTCCAATCTGATTGGATCATTTACCACCACTGTTATCATTCCACCTTTACTCGATATAGAGGGAGGAACTAACAAAGAGAGAACATAAGAACCGTTAACTGACAAATAATCATGTAACCAGACATTTGACTAACTGGTAAATGAATACAGTACTCACCATAAACCTGCAAGCTGTGTGTGAGCTCTGTGCTGCCGGCAACATTGATGGCCACACACTTGTAGAGTCCAGCGTCTGACACCTGCGCACGGTCAATCTCCAGCACCTGACCTCTGCTCAAAATATTAACCCCTGCAGCGCTGGTCAACGGACGACCATCCTTATACCACGTCACAGCTGAAGCGAATAAAGAGAAAAGAAATACAGACGAATCTATACCAGCATCCATCTCTACTTTTGTGAACAATTAGCCGGTTTGACGTGTCGTGGGACTCACCTGGTAGAGGACTTCCTGTTGCCTTGCATTTCAGCTGAATCTGGAATCCAGCAAGGATGGTTTCATTGAGTATCTCTCCAGCATTCTGGATGCTGGGAGGTTCTATAAAACACAAATACATACAAATCAGCAAATTACTCTAATACTCTAACGCTGAACTATAATTGTGTTTTACAAATATATATAATGATTTACTCAAGTAACCCCATTATTTCCAATATTTCATAGGTATATTTCTTACCATGAACATTGAGGCGAATGTGCTGTTGGGCCTCTCCTGCCGCATTAGTTGCCACACACGTATATTTCCCAGCGTCCTCCAGTCTGGACATTTTTATTTGCAACACCCTGCCTGCAGATTCCAGCTACATGGCAAACAAAGAGGGAAGAAAATACAACTGTATTCTAGAAAAGAACTGTTAAAAACGTCTTCAGCGAGCAAGAGAGATGCATTGTAGTTTGACCTTCAGAAATTCTCCTGTGGTGTCCACAGGACGGCCGTCTTTGAGCCATGTGATGCTGGGAGGTGGAACTCCACTGGCCACACACTGCAGGCTGATGGGTGTCTGGAGGACCACTGACCTGTCAGATGGACCAGTGGAACGGATGTTTGGGGGGACTGAGAGACAAACAGATAAATACAACAAATAAACACAATTTAAAGAGCCCTTCAATAAACAAAATGAGATTTGTTGCTGCATAAAGTAACCTTTTGCAGATCAAAAAAATTGCAGTTCTAAAATTTTGGTCTTTTGGGAAAAGGCGCAAATACATTAATGAGTCATCTTGTACTAAATGGATATTTGTCCAATCAAATGCTTTCTCTAATGAAATGCTTTGGGTTTTTGACCCAACACATAAACTTAAACCAAACTTAAAGGAAATTGAGAAACACGTGTAAATCGTTACCTAAAACCTCCTCTCTGTCAGCAGATGAGACAAACATCAAACATAAATATTCGTCGAAGATTACAATTACAATTTATGCATAAAATGTATAAAAGCTATTCATTACCATGCACAGATACTTTAAACTCTCTCTCTTGTTCTCCCGCCTCATTGGTGGCAACACAAAGAAAAACTGCCGTATCAGACAACTGAGCACGAGACACGACCAACCGTCGGCCATTAGACGTGATCCGCACCCCCTCACCCTGCCTGACCGGCAGACCATCTTTCAGCCAACTTCAAAAAGAGAGGTGCAGAAGAGTAAGTAGAGGGAAAATGATGTATACCTAGTATGTGTGAGTGTATTGAGATCCTCACGTAATGGTTGGTGTAGGTGTGCCTATAGCATGACACTCCAGCTCCAAGATATTGTTGATGATGACTGTGGCGTCTGTGGTGTCGCTTGCCCCATCAACAACAGGAGGAACTAAATATATAAAACATAAAAAGAGGAATGTTCCAAAACATATTATTCCAGTCCTTTATTAATGATGTATCGCAGTTGCGTTCTGTTACTGTACATATCAGGGATTATATATTTCGAATCCTTTAAACTTATGTTACATTGGGTAACAATAAGAGTATATGAATATACACATAGTGATGGCTGAACGCCCTTCAACCTTGACTATATTCACATTATAGCATGACCTCTCGTACCTTAATGCTTCATTACACCCTCTCTGTAATCGATCTCATAAACCAAACAATGCACGAATCAACCGTGTCTTTAAAATAAAGCATGACAATTCCTTTCACGGACCCAAACAATGAAAACGCACAGACTGGTAATGAACGCCACAAGTTTCCTTTACATCATCGAATGTTGTCCCTACCATAGACTCTTTTGGTCTTGCTGTCTCTTTTATACATTTCCTTCATTTGTTGTTAAGCAGTTTATTGGCTCATAAAGCACACTGTGTTTTGTATTTCCGGCAATGATGTTCCAATGATATGACATAAATCTAAATCGACGGCTTGCAGTGGTCTGTCGGGCACATGTATTAGGACCATAATAGTGTCCAGATGTTCAGAAGATCAACGTGCAGGTCGAGACAAGATCTGTCTGGCTCATGCAGACATAAACGAGACACCAAGTTCCTGATTTCTGCGGATTTTAAAGAATGAGATGCCTGAAGATATTTGGAATGACAGAGTGAAGAGTTTTCATCTGTCTGCTCGGGTGACTTCACAGGATTGTCAACTTTTAGCAGATTGCAAAATGTTTGGTGTATTTCTTTGTAATGAAGCCCTGTGGTGTTGGCCAATGTCTTGATAACGAGAGAAACAACTCTACTAAAGTAAACGTGTTAGTATACCTAATACACTGACGTCATATTTGATCTCTTTCTCTCCAGCAACGCTGGTTGCCACGCATGCATATCGACCAGCATCAGACGGAAGAGCGCTGATGATCTCGATTTTGCGCCCCTGCTCTAGAACCCGCAGGTTGTCTTTAGCCGTCACTGGAGAACCATCCTTCAGCCAGGTCAGTGAGGGAGGAGGGTGACCTTCAGCCTCACACGTCAACATCAGAGATTTACTGAGCACAACCTTCACGTCTGTGGAACCATCAGAATTTCCAGTGATGGAGGGGGGAACTGAATGATGGACAGCAGAAAATAGCGAAAGTGAGCAAGCATTAGAGAAAGGGGAAAATGACACAAAATATCTATTCTTTTCATAAAAATAATAAACCATTATCATTATTATTACTTGTATTACATAAAAAAAATAATAAAGCACTTAGCGTGTCCTCACCGTAGACATCCAGTTCATAAAGTTTCTCAGCCGTGCCAGCGACACTGGTGACCTTACAGGTGTACTGTCCAGCATCAGACACCTGAGCTCTGGAGATCTTCAGGAACTGTCCACGCTCCACATACTGCGCCTGTCGGCTGGACAAAATGGTCTTACCGTTCTTGTACCAAGTGATGGCGGGGAGGGGCACGCCTCGTACTTCACACTCCAAAGTCAAAGTGTTACCCAGCAGAACCGTCAGCTCAGAAGACACGTTTCCTCCCTTAATACTGGGTGGCACTAAGCGGGAATTGATGGGGAAATTCTGTGAAATTCATGACAGAACCTTCCGTTTGCATTAGTTGTAACTAAGTCAAGCGTTTTGAACATACCAAAGATACTGAGGTTAAATTCTTTAGACTGCTTTCCTGCCGAGTTGGTGGCGCTGCATTGGTATCGGGCCTGGTCACCTAAACGAGCACTTTTAATCTTCAACTGCTGTCCTCTGTTTGAAACTTCAATATTGGGGTCAACCAAAAACACTGGCCTAAAACACAGAGTGAGATACACCTACAGATATACAGCTAATGCTCATTTTATTGCTGTCTCAGCATTTGATAATCAATTTTTCTGGACCAGAGATCTTTGTGGAGTAACTTACTTCCTGTCCTTGTACCACTGAATTGTGGGAAAGGGATCACCTTTGACCCTGCATTCCAGAACGATCTCCTGATTGAGTATGCCAGAAATGTCACGTGACCCAACAGTCCCGATGATTGTAGGAGGAACTAAACAGAGGAAATTAAATATCTGGATGTAAAGACATATAATGGCACAACATATGGATGTTATTACAGAATGATCTCAAAGACATTTGAGTCAACATAAAACAGCATTCACTACTTATTTACTTATTACTATATTTATGGTTCACATAACCAACAGCCTGTGTGGCTTAGGTGATGTCAAAATAGAAGAATGGAAACATAAAAGCTAATTTTTTGTTGTTTACCCAAAACATCCAAGTTTAAGTCTCTCTCTGTGCTTCCGGCAATGTTGATGGCCTTGCAGGTGTAGCGGCCAGCATCTGAAACAGCTGCTTTCAAAAATTTCAGAGTTTTTCCCTTTTGCAGAATCTGCACATTGCTGTTGGAAGTTACCTGGTAAAATGGTACAAGCAACACTTATGAGGCTGATTCGATATTTTCCCCCCTACCTATACCCTAATTTTGAAACTGCAAATCATCTGGGCAGAAAATATTCAGGACGTTGAAATCTGCTATTCAAGTGTTCTGACATTTGTATCAGCAGTGTAAAATCTGTTGCTTGTGCAGTGTGATTAGTGATTTCCTAATGGCTCCCTTTATGATGCACAATTCATTCTAAAATGGAATCTCATAAAAGCAGATTTATGGGCGTTTTTATGACCTGTTCTTGGAGCCTAAACCCAGTGATTGTAGGAAACTTATTTTTGATTGGCCTCATTGAGTAATATAGGAAAAACACTTTTCTCATTATGCTTACATTAACCAGTCTATACACAAAAATGAAATAGCTAGCAGTAAAACTAATGTTAACCTCTATAAAGTGATGCATTTCTAAACAGAATATTGCAGAAATAATGCTGGAATGGAAGTGATTTAACTGGATTGAAACGCGTTCACTGACATAATATGAATGACATATAATATATATGTAGAATGATATAATATAGAATGACATAATAAAAAGCGCTAACCACAACTCCATCTTTGTACCAGGTGATGACAGGTACAGGTGTGCCTGTGACATCACACACCAGGTTGGTCGGTTGATTCATTGCTACAGAGACATTGGACAGCAGTCCGCTGTCTCGAATATCAGGTGGGACTAGACGAAGATGACGGAGGACAAAGATGAGAAAGATCATGAAATGTAATCAATAATAAACCAAAATGACTTAGACACGTTCTAAATGTTGAACTAACCGTTGACCTTAAGCTGGTATTTCTTCTCAGTTGTCCCAGCATCATTGACAGCCATGCAGGTGTACTCGCCATTATCCAGAGGTGAGACGGAGGCCAGGATGAGGAGCGTGCCATCCTCCAAAATAGAAACACCTGGCTCATTTCCTGTCAAATCCTGACCGTTCCGAAGCCACTTTATTACTGGCTCGGGTGTTCCTGTGGCAGATGAGGGAAAGTTGAGAAACATGCACTTGCATTGTCAGCGTGTAATCGCTTTTACACTTTCAAGATGGAATGAAGTGATCTATGAAGATACATGTTCAGATTCACCTTTGGCAGGGCAGGGGAAGGCGATCTGCTGGTTGGCCACTCTCTCCTGTAAGGGGCTGTTGAAAGGGGGCTCTAATACCTCCACCACAGGCGGGACTGTGAAGAGATGACAATGAATGATTCAGGATCATTTAATCAAGCTCCACATACCTAGATGTGATTTCTAGTCCATTTTGAGCTGAATTGCTGTAATTACAATATTCTAAACGTCAAACCCTGTCTGACCTTGCACCTGGAGCTGAATATTGGTTTCATCTTGTCCAGCGATGTTGGAGGCCACGCAGGTATAGGTTCCTTCATCGATAAGCCCCACCTGGCTCAGAATCAGAGATCCATCTGAGATTCTGTAGTCAGACCCATCCAGCAGGGCGGCGCCATCCTTCAGCCAGGAAATGGAGGGTTCTGGGACTCCATGTGCAATACAGGGCAGTTCTATGGGATGGCCAACCTGCACCTTTATGGTTCGAGGACCTGCTCGGATGCTGGGAGGAACTAAGGGGGGAAAACGGCATATTTTGCAAATAAGGATAAATCAAAATAAACCTGTGAAGATATTGTAAAAATTGAGTAAAATTTTGAGACTAAAAATCTGGGGAAGTCCAACCCGATAATAACACATTCTTTTGTAACATCGCATCTGAAAGAATTTGTTGCTCATAAAGCATTACAATTAACCTGTCCTTATGTGCCTCTGGATGATCATTTTCTCACTTCTTTTGGGATTTTAATCTTCCTAATGAGACACTTGGTAGCTGTGATAAATCAAACCATGAACTCCCCTCTACCTTTCATTTATCTACTTACTTGCTCACAGAAACACTATAATCCAAGATTAAAAAGACTAATTGTAGTCATTATAAATAGCCCGTTCCAATTTCTTTTACAGATGTGTCTGAGTTTGCTCTTAGAGCAGCTTATGTCTATGAGACTCTTTTATCATGCTTTGTGTGGCTGAGACAAGCTGATACAGTATCTCCTTCAATGTTTTTCATAGAGTAGATTAATCTAAAGATCACATGGCCTCTTAAAGGAATAGTTCACCCAAAAATCAACACTCTTTTATAATTTACTCACCCTTTACTCACCCTTACATCATTCCAAACCTGTATGACTTTCTTTCTTTTGCAGAACACCAAAGATATTTCGAAGAACGTTGGCAAACAAACAACACTGACCCCCATTGACTTCCATTGTACGGCGAAATTTCTAAAAATATTTGTTCCACAGAAGAAAGAGTCATAGAGGTTTTGAACGACACAAGGGTGAATAAACGTATGACTTTGTTCACACTCAATCCAGAATTCATACAAAGGTACAGAATATGTTTGTGTATGACCTTGCAAAAGTCAGATTTTAAATCCATTTCAAGTCATTCATGTGGATGGGATTGAGTTTGTAAAAATGCCATTGTTCTGTTGGCCATTTACACTGAACGAAAGCTAAGACACACCGTTCTTAAAACTAACAAATCTGGCAACAAAACAACTAGTGACAAGTGCTCTGACGTGTGCTCTGAACCGGGATCAGCACATTAGCATGTGTGAAAAGTACACACATGGATGTATTTACCCAGCTGATTGTTGCGTTTGATGTGAAATTGACTATCAAATCAAGTCTTTTAATGATCCTCCTGCAGCTTTGTTTTACATGTGGTTCGCAGTCGAAATATTTATTTTATAGATGTGGGTAAGAGTAGAGAACTTGAAACTAACTCAGGATGTCTAACAAGACATGTACTGAAGTGACTGAAGCCTATTGTAACCCTTGGATCAATGTTCCATTGTGATCCCTTTCAATGACACAATACTTCAGAAACTATGACCTGGTATATTGCTCTTTTTAAAAATTACAGGGTTTATGAGCTCATTGAAATGATGGCATGAGATGAAAGTATACTGAGCTGCTTTGATAATCCTGCAAGTAAATAAATGTGTATAAACAAGTACATTTACGCATTTGCCTGATGTTTTACATTTACATTTACGCATTTGGCAGACGCATTTAACCAACGTGACTTACATTACATTATACTATACATTTGTTTCTGAGTATGTGTAATCCTTGGGATCGAACCCATTACGTTGGCGTTGCTAGCGCCATGCTCTAACCACTAAGCTATTGGAAAGCCTGGATAAGTGTTTTCAAGCCATACTGGATCAAGCCAAATTTGGATAAGTGTTTTCAAGCCATCCAGTTATATGTGCATATATGTGTAAATACATCTGTATTACAGTATATGTGTAAATATGTGCATTCTAAATAAACTGAACCAATAACTTTAAGGTTCCTAACTTTAATTTAATAGTTGTTGTTTCTCTTACCCAGAACACTGAGTTTGACAGTCTGAGTGAAGTTTCCTGCTATGTTAGTGGCCACACAGACGTAGATGCCACTGTCTGTCACACGCGTCTCTGTGATCGTCATGGAGCCCGATGACAGCTGAACATGTCTGTGAGAGAGAAGGGAAATTTTATTTTCATTTGCACTGTTCAAATCACACAGGTGTTCCTCACTTAGAGAGGCTTTTAAAATACACCTAACTTTACTTTTGCAGTGAGCTGAGAGTTTAATTACTGTGTAATTTTATTCTCACCGCAGTCTTATTCCTTTAGGCTATACAGTAAATATCATGCATTAGTAAACCATAGCACACTGATTTGATATTTATTTCTTTAAAGGAACAATACAGCGTTTTTAGGATTATCTATTGACAGAAATGCAATATAATATACAAAACTATTTCTTCAGAGGTGTATAAAGACCTTACATAATGAACCGTTATGTTTCTAATACCTTAGAATAAGCTATTTATATCTACATACAGAGCGGCCCTTCATACATTGAATTCGCCTCCATGTTTTGTACAGCAGCCCTAAACGGACAAACAACTCTGCTAAGCGCGTTTCCTCTTCCTCTCCGCTGCGGTATCGCGGTTCGGAACGCATGTGAACCGCGGATTAACTGAAAGATTATTCATCATTGACTAAAAGAGTAAAACGAGCTCTCGCTCGCTCTCCAGTTTCAGCTCCAACGCGCTCTCGCTCTCTCTCTCAAGTATCTGGACGAGTACAATATTAAAGCGGTTAATCAAAAACTGCGCCTTTAACTTTACGTGACTAAAAATAAATAGAAAAGGTGTGCGACCATCTGAATTAAATAATAGAAACTATGTTTCATATAGTCAAATATAGACATACAGTATTTAGATGGGTCATGTATATAGCTTATTATCAATGTCCACATGATTTCAAAATAATTTGTAATTTATCAAATAGATGCATTTAAAACATGTTTTCACGTGCATGTTCTTTTAATATTTATAAAGAATGTAAATATGTTTAGTATGTACATTTGGGATCGTTCTACAAATTAAGAATCTATGTATTTATCCCTTATAACTTGAATTGTGAATATTATGTATCCTCTGCAAAATATGTGTGAGACATGGAGTGGAGAAACACATCAGTGAGATACCTGGGAGAGAAGGGGGAGATGAGCTGCTTGTCTTTGGCCCAGGTAATGATGGGAGGAGGAACACTCTTCACCTCACATGGTAGTGTGACATCATCACCCACTGTAACAGACATCTCCAACAGCTCATCTAAATTACTCTTTATCCCTGCTCCACCACCACTGCTCGGTCTGGGCCTCACTGCAAACATTCACACAAATGTCTAGTGCAGTATAGTACAACGTACATTGTCTCACATTTTTGGACAATCAGTGCAATGCTGAAGACAACACAATACATGTTTCACAAAACCAGAAAAGACAGATCCATAAATAGAGGAATCAAGCTAACCGTAGACAGTGAGCTGGACCTTTCTGGAGCTGTATCCTGCAGCATTGGTGGCCGTGCACACAAACTCGGCAGACTCCTCACCGCTGGGAGAGAAAATGTGAAGACTGCCATCCTCATCCAAAGAAAAGGCACTGCCACTTAGATCCAACATCTCCCCTCTCTAAAAAAACACACCATCAGTCATTTAACAGCAATAAAACGGGTGCAATAAAAGACTGGAAAGACAGTATCAGAAACAGACAAAAGGACAGTCAAGCTTCCAGCTACTGTAAAACTTATAAATCAATGAATTTGCTACATATAAAATCACCACAAAATAAAAGCAGTCCAAAGGTGAACAGTCTCCCAGAGCTGTGAAAAAACTGAGATCCAGTTAAAGCAAAGCGTGAATGTGATGTTTTAATGAGATCAGAAATCTGCTTTGCAACTTAACAGCCTCACATTACTCTCGACTTCTTCATCCGTTCAATTCAACTTCAGCGCATTTTATGGGTCCAGAAACAAGCCCACACACACCGACACAAATGATGAGAACATACATTCAACGTACATGCAGTGGGAAACTAAAGTTAGACACCACATTAAAAAATATAGGCTTCCAAGTCTAATTTATATGTGACAATAGAGGAAAAGTTTTGAGATTCAGACAAAAAAGTGAGTAATGAGATTTCTGACATGGTAACACAAAAAAGAGAGCTCTGCTTGAATCTCATTCTCACAGCATGCTGGGATAATGTGTAAATATATATGTACAGTAAGTAAAAGAAAAGCGAAATGGAGAGACCTTTACCTTAGACCAGGTGACATCTGGTTTTGGGACTCCATGTGCACGACATGGCAGAGAAATAGGTGTCCCTTCAATGGTACTGAAGATTTGAGGGCCATGTTGAATAGTGGGCATCACTAGAGTGAAAAACATACATTTAACATACATTTTATAGTGTTTTTGTGTGTGTATGTCTTTTTGGGAACATGACTACCCCGATCCATAGCAGCATTTCTGCCTTATATCATAGATCTATTTTGGTAAAAAATGCTAAATTTAACATTTTAACAGGTGGATGTATGGCAAAAAAAAAACAGAGATCCCTTTCTTTGTACAAAATGTAAGACCTATACAGGTCATAAACTGCATCCTGAATTAACTAGAGAGTTTGCCCTAACTATGAATTTAAGTTCCCTAACACAACCCACATTTTAATGAGAACTTCTCTGCGGTGCACTGCACAGACTGCCAATTCTGCTTTTAATCCTCACAAATGTAATAAATGAATGACGTGGAAGAGAGAAATAAAAGCTTATTGTACACAGTCATGGGAAGCGGCAGAGTACAGTAGAGCACTGGGATATGTCTGAGCAGTCCCTGGTTTCTACATATAAGTTTAGTAATGAAGATCTGGTCACTTTTATTTGTATAGAACTAGTTCCAAAGCAGCTTATGAGAAAATTGTGCCTTAATGTTTACATCCCCCCAGTGAGCGAGCAACAGTCAAAAAGCAACTGTGCAAAGGAAAAAACTCTATAAGATGTTTAGGTAATGTAGGGAAAACTCCTTGTGAGGAACCAGACTCCAGGGGAGCCCATCATTCTCCCGCATTACAAATCAAGCACACATGCTAAATATTAGCTAGTTAAAAAGTATGTGTAATACAAGCCATGTGTTCAATAAACAAATCTAATTTAATATGCTAGAATAGCAATATTTACACTACGTGATTAGTTTGTGGTCCCTAAATCTACTTAAGTCGACTAAAGGGAGGTAGTGGTCACTGAATTATCATTTGCTCTATAAACATGTCATTTATATTTCAGTGTGCGTGTATGTTTTTCTTTAAAGCCTTACCGTACACGTTAACTATGGTGGTGCGGTTGCTAGACCCCACTACGTTTTCGGCCAGACAGGTGTACTGACCCCCATCCTGCTGATTGACCCGTTCTATATGTAGACTGCCATCAAGCCTCACAGTCACATAGGGGCTTGATTCAACCTGCCATGCCATTGCACACATGTAAATCACATTCACATTTAAACAATGAGATTATCTAAGACAACATAAAATGACATCAGCATTTAATATCAGTACTTCGTCGTATTTCAGAGGCAGACAGAACATTTATCAGGAACTAATGCAGCGTCAGTCATGCTAATTGAATTATTATTTGTTGCTACACTGTATGCGTGTGACTTACCAAGCCATTGTCATGTAGCCAGTGTCTCTCAGGAAGAGGATTTCCAGCCAGTAACACACAAGGCAGAGTAACCTGCTGGTCTTCTATCACACTGACCACTGCTGGACTCAGAGCTATCATAGGAGACACTGCACAAACAAACACATAGAAAGACTTGAGATGAGAATACACACAGAAATTTGATATCTCTATATATACACATCATTCTGAAATACTGCTTTTAGATGAGTGCTTTTACACGAGAGCTGCGTAAGTCAAACAAATCACATAATTGCTCTGAACGCTGGCGTGGGAACGCTGCAGATTCCCAGCGGTAGTTTCAAGGTGGTGTCCACCCGTCACACATACCACACCGACATTTACACAAAAACCTCTATTACTGTGAACCTTTATCTTCAGAAAGTTTTAAAACTGCAGTGAGATTGATTGTTTTCAACATGATTGAATCAGTAGACAGGACTGTTAGGCGTCGAAAGGAAATACTGACAGTGTCAAGTCAGTGGTCTGGCCACACCTTTGGAGTTTTGCTTGTAACGTTTCTATGGATACTTTGAAATACACATTAAATATGTCACTGGGGTATAAGAGCTCAGCAAGAGAGAATTATGGGACATCTGAGGCACACTGCAACAGTGCATTAGCAACCTTTAGCTTCAACTCAAGTGTTATGTTGGTTTTACAGAAACACAAACACACAAAGTCACTCACACATGTGTTTATACAAACATTTGACACTTACAAATCACACAGAATATTTTAGATCAGATTGCTATCTGAGCAAAACTCAAAGTACTATGGTCTGCCTACTATAAGCCTACACTATTTGTTTTATAGAAAGAGGTATCATATTTTACGTTCTAACGGCTCACTCACACACATGCATGCACACACCATTTTAACATCTACAATGTATCAAAATGGCCTCATAAGAATGCAATCAAATTACAAAGGTATACAAACTGCAATGCATTGAGGATGTTTTAATGCTCAGTATGACTTGACATACAGTATGTCCACACAGGAATTGAACTTTTTTGGTATTTTTCTGGTATTATCGCTCCTAACCAGAAACACATGTATACCAGAGAGTAATACATTCATGTGCTCTCCAACATCAAAATGAACTACTGAGCACCTCTCAAACTTTTGGCCCTAAGGCCAAGAAAATTTACATGTGACTAAGATAAAGAAAGCGTAAAACAATTATTATCCCAAACCACCTCCTTCCTTCAAGTATTCTGCTGGCAAATGCACCGGAATGAATGTGAAACATATGAACCAGTAGCAAGAGGAGAATCTCTGTGATCACTTACCCAGTCCAGTAACAGTGACTTTGGCTTTGGACTGGATTTTGCCAAACTGGTTTTGAGCTTCACACACGTAGATAGCCTCGTCTTCCACCCAAAGGTCTAAAATAAACATGACAAAAAGAACATGAACCTTAATCATCTTTAAAATGCAGATAATGTATATACCTTGTTATAAATGAGAGCAATTCAGAAGCATGAAATATTTGCAAACAGTTTATCATACCTAAAGTATTGATGTGAAGTCAAATGCTAATTTTTGACGTCCTTTAAAAAAATGAACTGATCATAATTGAATTTTTTTTTAAAACAAACGTTTAAATAAAACCATGGCCCTATATACAATAAACTCCCTTATGCATAATTTGAATCTGAATGTCAGAAAATCCATTTTTTTATTTTGCGACAAAAAAATATAACAGGCCTAAACAGAGAAAGGGTAAAGTAAATGGGAGATACATACTAGTGATGAAAAGGTGGCCACTTTTTTGAGTGATAGTACTGTGGCCGCGGTGCTTAGAGAAGAGTGCGACATTGTCCTCTCGTCTCCAGGACAGCTGAGGTTCTGGGTGACCCTGGGCGTGACACGGTAAGGTGACGTTTGTGCCGATATCAGCAGACAGGTCAGATGGCTTTCGTGTGAACTGAGGAGCAGCTGGGGAACACATTTCACAGAAAGAGATTTATTTAGTAGATGTCAGGATCAGGGTCCAAAATTAACATCTCACATATATGATGCTGCAAGTGACAAAATGACCTGTGCTGTTTGTCACAAATGTAAAAAAAATTATGAATAAAAATGAAATATAGTTTCATGGTTGGTGTGATTTTAGATGCGGGTGTGCAATATATCCTTACAGCCCACGTCCAGCGTGATGTAGCCCTGTGCAGATCCAGCTGTGTTGACTGCCACACATGTGTAATCTCCTGCATGCTTGTCCTGAGCCTTCTGAATGCTCAGAGTGCCACGTTGAGGGTCCACGCTCAAAAACGCAGATGACCTCAGCTGCACGTCATCTGAAGATCAAACATACATAAGGTCTCGATCCAACTGAAATCAGTTTCAACAACATTCTTTGGAAAGGAGGTCTGCCGACCTTTGTACCAAATGACGTCAGGGTGTGGAACTCCGGTGACCCTGCACTCCAAAACAACCGTCTGTCCCAGACCAATCAGCATCTCAGCATGAGGGACCGTCACCTGTGGAGACTCTACAAAAGGTTGAAGATCACAGAGAGTATAATTAAAGACCAGCTTGGACCTGCAGGGTGGGACTGAATGTCGAATGTCTCACTTATATACGGTAATTTCCTTTGTCATTTGTTGGTATTAACAGTTTAATAGTAAAAACATCTTAGCTTATGCTAATTGCATTTTTCGTGTGTAAAGCATTTTGTCCTCACCTATGTAGGTGAGTATGGAAGTTTGGGTGTCGGTTCCAGCAATGTTACTAGCCAAACAGCCATACGTCCCTGCATCCTTCGGTTCCATGTTCCTAATGACCAGTGTGCCATCAAGGGTCATTCTGTGTCTGGATAACAAAAGAGCATAACAGGCTAAGATCCAGAGGACAGTAACAGCCGGCCATCTTAATTAAAGACGGGTGTGTTAGTTACCTGCTGGAGCCCATGATGAACATGTCATTGTGTGTCCACACCACCATGGGTGCGGGGTAGCCCTTAGCTGAGCATCTGATCCCAACTTCCTGACCGGAGCGGAACGTCTGGTTCCATGGATCCACTGTCACCACTGGTGGTTCTAATGTGAAAATGATTTAATCGTGATGTTTAACGAAATCAAATTGATCAGACGTTTTAAAGACGTTATTTATTAGTTGTGCAAAGTTTTGCACTAGAAAGAATCACATGTTTATCAAAGATTATATTATATATTGTTTTTCACCCATGATTCACATCAACATGTCATGATAATGATTTGCACTTAAATTATGATACCTTTACATTCTGTCATCATTTATTGACCCTCGTGTCATTCAAAACATGTACACGACTCTTAATTCTGTGGAACACAAAAGAAGAGATTTTGAGAAATGTCTCGGAGGTTTCATGTCCATACAATGGAAGTCAATGGGGTCAGTATCTTCTTTTGCGTTCTGCAGAATAAAGTCATACAGCTTTGGAACGTAAGTACACAAAGAACGAATGTTTATTTTTCTATGAACTATCCCTTTAACATCTAGAATGTGTAACATGTTAAAGCAAATAATGTATGCAAATAATGTATTTGTGTGTGTAGTCGTATCGATTACATAATACAGTTCGCTGACAAATACACACACATCTAAGTGATGTTCACACATGGTCTCGACAACACTTTAAATGTCTTGCTTCACACTCATGATATGATTCTTGGTCCAGTCAAACTCATTTCACAGCAATTCTTCCATCGTCCCTTCTCCTTTCTACAGAAACACTAAAGTAGGATTATTAATTCCAGATTTTCTAAAATGCTGAAGTAGAGATGCGTTTCTGATCAATTCACGATGTGCAGCCCCTGCTGAACAAGAGTATTTTCTCACTGCTTCTGCTGAAGCCAATGACCTCCAGTCTCTGTCCGTCCCATGTCCCAGCAGAGCAGGACGTGTGACATCACCACCAGAGACAGGAAGTGCACGGGCTCATGAAGTGCTTGATCGCAACTTGGAAGATTCTGAATCAACGGCAGCATCAGCAACACGTTAAACAGAAACAGAGCTTTCGAAAGCATTCCAAACGGAAAGCCTGAAGTAATTTTCAGAGCCCTGCCGGAGATTTTCTCATGATTAAGGTGAATTCAAAATGAAACAAAAAGAGCCTGTTGCGAGCTAACAGCGTTGCGTGTCGCATGCTCAGGCGTTTAAAGCATTGCTGTTGAGAGATCACTTTGTGTCTAGCGGTAAAGCTGTAATTATTCCAAGTCTTACTCACTAAAGTGTTCTCTAACAAACTCTGTCTGCCTCAGGGTCAATTTTAACAACTCACTGACGCTAAGGCTCACCGACACCTTCATTTGCATTTCTTTGCCTGGGGATAAACTAATTGTAAAATAACCAGTGTATTTTCCTGACATTTTCTGAGCACTCGTATAGTTGCATTTACACGGTTTTAACTTATAGTTGTACATTTATTGTACATGTCTCTGTATATCCTTTCCCTAGGAATTAAACCCAAGAATATAAAGGTATGACCAATTTTTAGAGCATTGATCTTCCTTGTTCTCTAGACTTGTAGGACATGCAGAGATGCAACTGTGGCAAAAGGGACTAAAAGTGTATGGACAGTGCGGGTCAAAGTAATGTTGCATAAGGGATCACAGCAGATCGGTCTATGGACTTTCCAGCCTTCACTGTGTCAGCAGTCCCACTTCAAAGAGCCCATAATGACTAGGACAGCACAGGAATCCCAGCAGGTGGTGATTACACACACATACACAAGCATACACACACACACACAGAGTGTCAGTCCAACAGTGACAGCTGTTTAAAAGCCAAGACTGACACACAAAAACTATGAAATAGTTTAAAGAGAAGAAACAGGACAAAAATAGAGGGTGATGGAAGAGGACACAGTGAGCGATAGACGAGTCAACGGAAACAAACAGACCCAGAGATAACAAAGGACAGATCTGCCTGTGTTTATTCATAAATATTTTTGTTTGTTTTTGTTTTTTTAATGGCATCTATATGTGTGCAAATGTTCATGTAAGTGTATTAAAAAATACTAATACTTCAGCGATGTAAAGGCGCTTTTTTAAGACCATGCCAATATATCCACGTTAATATTCGAATCCTGAGAGACAGAGAGATTACAGAGACAGACAGAGAGATAGTATGCGTCTTGTTTTATGTTTAATGTATTGGCAATATTGTAAGCACACACAATCATGCTAATAAAGTACCTTTAATAAAAATAAATAAATAAGAGAGATAGACTCAGAATAAGAGACAGGACAGAGACTGACTCAGAAAGAGAGAGAGATCAAATCCATTTCATATAAAAAGGAAAAGGAATGCAGAGAAAACTCATATCTCAGGTCTTAGAAAAGAATGTTCTGGAAAACTAGGAGACCGATCACTCAACCATGAGTTAAAATTAAACAATAAATGTCACTCCCGCATTCTAGTTATAAAACTCCAGCTCAGCCCTGCTGGAGCCCTCAGAGTCTTGACACATTTTATAAGCATATAGGACAGTCTTACACAATGTAACTCTATCCATTACTATAACATTTAAATGCAAGATTTAGGAGAGACATGGTCATATCGAGAGCAAACTTCAATGTAAAAGTTAAAAAAAAAAATTCAAGATTGCAAACAGCGAGCAAGCCGGCGTGAATCACTTTCACAAGTGCAATAAAATATTGCAATGAAATATTACAGCAAGGTCTTGTGTTAGAGAAGCGAGCAAATGAGCTGTCGGGAGCCCTGTTGCCTTTTTTTCTATGTGTTAAAAGCCCTGAGATTAGAGAGCTCCCACAAGTTTAAACATATCTAATGGAAATGTGGTCATTCAAAAAATCTGCACACTGTTTTTGACCTTTGGCCTAAAAAAAGACACTTGGACACACTGACCTTGCACATGGAGGTAGAGACGAGAGGAAGAAATTCCACCCTCATTGGCTGCAATACAGGTGTACCAGCCGGCATCATCAGGTGCGACTCGCTGGACTTCCAAGGACAAGTTGGCAGTGACGCGCATGCGTTGGTCCAATCTGGCATCTACGTGACCCCGTTGCCAGGTCAGGTTAAAGCGCACCGTGCTGGCAACAATACACGTCAGGACTGCGTTTGCACCAAGGTACGATGTTACGTTATAAGGTACTGTAATGGCTGGAGGAGGCTCTGCACATATACAAAGACAAAAATTTGTCGTTAGAATTAGAAATGAAGAATAGTGATATATGGGTCACAGTACAATAATGTAGAGATTACTTATGAATAAATGTAAAGTATATTGTTTTATGCGGTAATAATATAAATACAATGTTATGGGGCGCAGTTTTTAATACTCTGAAATATTATAAACCATGCAGCATCTTTACAATGTGGTTTTAATGTTTGTCTAGAAGCAATTTAATTCAAGAGCCCGAACTGTGACAAGCAAATCTGTTCAGTTACAAATTATTTTCGTATATCGAAGTTCTCTTAAGGTCTCTGAGTGCTTGAATTTAGCAGATCTGACAGCGAAGGACATGGGAAAGGTGTTGACAGATGTGTGGATTACGGCATACGTGATGAATTTATACAGGAAGACATAAATTACATAAAGGAGGTTTATCCTGTCATTCGGCTAATAATGTCACTGGACTTATGACAGCACAGTCAAGGAGACAGCCCAGCCAAAGACGGTCAGAAAATAGGAAAGAGAAAAGGAGACATTTTGATTTTATTTTTAAATAATAAACTTGTTTTTATTATGAAACACTAGCAATGTTCCCATCATAAAAACAAATGAATATTCATAATAAAACCAAGAACATGCACTAAGAAACTAAATTCAATTTTAATTTCCTGTTGACTTTAAAAAGTTTTTTTCAACTGCTGCACATAATCATAATATGAAACAATTAATCATGTTCAATAAAACAAGGTAAATCCAGACAGATGTCCAGCATGCTCCACAACCCAAAGTGCACACATGCATGGCCGAAGTACTGCAGGGTTCAAAGCAAGTACACGCCAATTCCATCAATCAGTCAAACTGAAGCTGTAACTACGCTCACTCACACATGAGATTGTTCAACACATGTCTGTTACACACAGAGCATGAAGTAAACCAAAATTGTAAGGGTCGTTTCATTTGAGACATCCCATGTTCTTGCTACCTAATCCAAACACTGGGGCTGCTTTTTGGACTGATCAGTTTCATATACATACGTAGACTCACAACAACACATGAGAAAGTGCCTCAGGCATGTTAGATATAGAACACCTCAATAGTTCAGTTAATTTGCCCATGAAATTGCTCACATGTTATCTATTACAGTACACAGCAGTGTATGGGACCTGACCATTCAGTCATGTGTGAAGTTAATAAAAGAGGCATGCTTCAGTGCTCTCCCAATGGTGGGCATCTCCTGTGCTAACTGTGAATGACAGAATTCATTCATTTACGACCTGAAGTAACAGCTAATTAAAGGGAAATAAGCTAAATGCATCAACATGTTTGTAATGTTATTAGCAAGCGTTTAAATGCAAACTGAAGGTGAAGTTCTAACCAGAAACATCAAGAAAAGTCTGAGCCCGTCCCGTTCCAGCACTGCTGATAGCAATGCACTCGTAAAAGCCCTCATCCTTCAGGGTTACTTCTGTGATCTCCCATGATGCATTCGAGGACTCCCTAAAATATTTTGGGAAAAAAAAGTTAAATAATGCTCTCCTAAATAAACACATTTACATTTATGCATTTGGCAGATGCTTTTATCCAAAGCGACTTACATTGCAATATACTACACACTTATTTCTATTCTAACTATGTGCAATCCCTGGGATCGTACCCATGACCTTGGCGTTGCTAACGCCACGCTTTAACCACTGAGCTACAGGAAAGCTCAAAAACACTTGCTAATGTTTAAAGTATATTAATTATATTACAGTATATTAAATATATAATCTGTATCTGCTAAATTACATATGACCTGGTAACCAAGTAACTATAACGTTCACTGTGCCAAAATTTAAAAGGGCCATAAACTATACTCATGTAGCACTTTTTGTCCACTTATAATGTTAGTTAAGGCTTATTACTGTAATACAGCCTTGATTTCGAGTTACATTATTACAGCAGTAGAAAGCATTAGCAAATGTAACAGCAGTACCTGAAGAGTTGATCTACGCCCAAACGTAATCCCTCTCTGGTAAACCGTAAGGTATAGGGGATCAGACTGTCCACATAGCAAGTAATAGAGCCCTTCTGCAGGTAGTAACCCGGGGTATGAGTGGGCATGCTCACTTTGGGTGCATCTAAAGAAAGAAAGGTTCTAGTAAGATTAAAATACATAATACTCAGACTTAATTTACTCTTGTCTGATCTGACATCGGACCTGGTACAATGCTGGAGTAAGACACACTGGACACTCTCTGGAAGACAAAGCCGTCACGGTCATAACCGGTGACGCGCAGGAAGAAGGCCTCTTTGGGTGGAACAAACTCTGTGATGTTCCAAATGCCGTAGGGGCGTCGCTCAGGATAGTAGCGAATGGGTAGCGTCTTCATTACATTACCGGTGATGCTCATGAGCTCTAGCCTGTCCGCACGAGCAGGCGGGGAGAGTCCGGTGGTGTTCAGCAGTACAAAAGTAGGTATTCCTGTGTGTGAAAGGGGACAGAGGTTAGAAAGGTCAACCAAAACATGTTTTAAATGCTCAAGTAAATGGCCAATATGGTGACCTCATAAATTTGAGGAGAGCATGTGTGGTCCAAACACAAACGTCCCTGCTGAAACCAACTGACCTTGAACTGGCCTGCTGGATGTCATTTTGAAGTCTAGCGTGTGTTTCCGGGAAAATCCTGCTCGGAAATCGATGTTGCTGAGACCTGATATACGGACAGAGTGCCTGCCCTCACTGGACGTCTGCAGTCAAATTGATAACAACAATAATGTAGTAAATACAGTAAATAGAGAAGTTACACAACATTTGTTAAACATACTGTAATTCAATTATCTTTATTATTTATTATATTATTTATTTGAGACTTTGTAACTACTACACTTGCTTGTCATGGTAATGTGCACTTTAGAGGCGTCACCAACCAAATTTATTTATGACAACAACAAGCTCAAGATTCACAAATAAAGCACATCTTAAACCCTAAACCATTTGAACCATTATGAATGACTTTGAGTCCAACTTGATCCCTGCTGTTCTCTGCTATCCTTTACGACTGTTTTGGTGCCGAGGGCCTGGCGTGTGCTTGATGTTGTCAGTGCAAGCCATTGCAAACCATCCTCTGCTTGCATTCTTTTGAAATTACAACCATCCTAAAGAACTACCATGGGCCATGGAGCACTGCATGATATGACGCCAAGAAACCATCACTGCCAGGGTCAACGTTCAGTAGAAGATGCTGACGGATTTATAGTATCTGAGAGGCAGAGAAGGATGAAGCAACACTAAAACTTGGAGCCTACAACTGCTCTCCAAGAACCACCACAGACCAATTAACAGAAGATTAAGATAAATATTGGATCCATTCATTATGAGGATTTAAAGCTTTCCTTGCACTTGTGCTAAAACTACTAACAGAATTTAAAGGGACAGTTCACCCAAAAACGACAGTCCTCACCCTCATGTTTAAAATCTGTAAAAATGTCTTTGTTCTGTTAAACAAAAAAGAAGATACTTAGAATGATGTAGGAACGCAAATCGTTCTGGGGCACCATTGACTGCCATAATAGTTTTGCTTCCTACTATGGAAGTCAATGGTGACTCAGACTGTTTGGTTAGTTGAAATATCGTATTTTGCGTTCAGTGGAACAATAAAATGTATACAGGTTTGAAACAACTTGAGGCTGAGTAAATGACAACAGAACTTTCATTTTGGGTGAACAATCACTTTACGCCAAAAATCATCTAACCCAAAACAACCCTGAGGAAGATGACGCCATAGAAGCGTGGGAAAACCGAAATTTAAACACATGAATTCAAATAATTTTGGTGAAATAAATACTAGAAGGGTGTTCCCCCTCTCAGTGGAATGTTCTAAACTGGACACAATCTGGGCACTTATGTTTACATACTAAAGAGAAATGGAGAGAAATAATTTCCAAGAAATGTTGGTCTCTTTATCATAGATACTGTATGGTGTCAGAACATATATGGACTAGTGTTTGATATTTTTATGGTCCTTATCATGATCGCTATCATGATTTTATGGTCGCTATCATCCTTGGCAGTATAAATCACCATCCACTTTCCTTGCACGGAAAAAACAGCTCAGGCATTCGCACGGCGGGTGAATGTTGGGAGTGAAGAGAAGCGCTTGGGTGGAAGAAGGAAATAAACTGACACATAGATAGGGTGGATTCTGCAAGCTCAACGCCAGACAAAGATCTCACCCCTTGAGTGAAAAAGTACACTGAGAATGACACAGCCTCTCTTTCCATTCTTCTGCACATAAATCATACATAACTCCCAGCTCAAACAACGGCCCTACTGAGCAGGTCATGCAGGCGTACAGAGACCCCCAACAGTTCACGGCGAACACAAATCAGTCAGGCAAAAATGTTGTCATTCCATTTTTTTTGTGATGGTAGGTACACTGGAGCAAACCCCCGTTCCTGCCTGTCACATAGCGTGTCCAAACCAAAGACCCACAGCCAGATTTCACAACATCAACAGAACAACAACAATCAATGACTTCACCATACAACCTTGGTTTTCAGAACCAATCCATCATTCCGAGATCTGTCCTTGTTCTCAAAAGACAGAACAGACTAACTTTTTACCTTTCTGGAAAAGCACCAGTTACACAGTTAAATCATCTGCATGGTCACAAAAGAACTGTGCATCCCAGCTGCCTATAAACCTGTTAATCACCTTTATGGTCCACATTCCTGGTGCTGGATCTTTGAGGTTGAGGACTTTGGCAGAGTTGGGGATGTGAAGGAGCTCAGAAAGGCCTTCCTTAATCCCGATGAGTTTTCCTAGGACACAAACAGAACATGTATAGTACATTTACGTTCTATGCAGGCTTGCAGAAAATCTTCAGATGGCACACAAATGCGTTCTTATTACCCTGAGAATTTCGGATCTCGATGTTTGGTGCAGGGCCACTTAAAGCAACAGTGACTTCTTTCAGGCTGGGGTCAAAGGGGATCTGCCAGCTGTTAACAAGGCCAAGCTGATGATCAGTGGAGAGCAAGTGAACTTTAGAGGACTGCACTGCCTCTTCCACCCATTTCAACACCTACGGCAAAAGCAGTACAGAATGAGTAAAATCTAGCTAATTACATCAATACATGAAGGGCTAAAAAGAACTTTAAAGAAACGGGTTTATATTTCTGTTTATATCTGGTAGGCATCTGGGTCTATTGTCTATGAAAACGAGGAGTAAAATGTAAACACCTCACATATGGTTTTGAGATGCACATGACCTCTCAGTCTGACCCCTTGACTGGAGGTCTGTACCTGACATATTTTAGAACCAGACCCAAACAAACACACCACAACATGCATTCATGTCAGGACAAACGTGAGGCACCTATTTTTATTTGCTTATTTTTTTCGAAGGGACACCAGCGGCAACTCTGGTTCACTCGGTGCCAAGGTGAGACAAAAAACAACTTTAAAGTTCTTTATTTAAACCTAAACAAATTAAGTGTAGTGGCCTAACCGGACCTGGTTTTCTTTTTTTTGCACCTGAACTTGACAGGAAATCGCATGCACTTCTGTTGCATGTAAAATTGTCCATTTTGTAGTCCACAGGGGGAAAAAGATAAGGATAAGGATAAGAAAAGATCTGAGGAGGAACTGATGGACCAAATTTAGACATGTAAAATGGTGATTTTTACCAAACAAATAAAATACACTTGACAAAATTGTAAGGGGTCAGTCTTCACAGCATGAATGAGCAGGAACCTTTTATTAAAATTACTATAAAAATATATTCCCATTAAAGGTCCAGTTAGTGAAATCTAGCGGCAAGGTTGCGAATTGCAACCAACCGCTCACTCCACCCCTCCCCCTCCCGTTCGAAACACTACGAAGGCTGACTGAACATTGCGAATTACATGCTAGGGGACCCGCGGTGTATGTAGATAGAAATAGCTCATTCTAAGGTAATAAAAACATAACACTTCATTGTGTAAGCTCTTTATACACCTCTGAAGACATAGTTATGTATATTATATTTCATTTTTGTCAATAGATCCTCCAAAAAATTACACACTGGACCTTTAAGATTTCATTAAAGATAGTGTGTAAATACTGCACCCAAAAAGTTATAATTGGTTTGTTTGACAATTTTGGCTTAACTAAATTTGACATTGCTATCCTGTTTTATAATTCTGTTTGCCGCACCTAATAATGTATTAAGCTAAACGGCATGATGGGACATCCAATCTGCCCATGCAGGATCTCCCTCATTCCAGCTACTCATATCTGTGACCTGTCTGATGTCAAGGCAGCTGTCAGAGGTGACCTTGAATCAGAGATACACAGTAATCCAAACAATAAAGATAAAAGAAGATCAAGAAAACAGAATAATAGTATAAAGAAACAAATCTATCCATTAACCTTCTTGTCATAAAAATTAACGTACAGAAGTTGAGATCTAAAATGACAGTAAATGTTCAGCAGCTGTGCTTCTAATTCCAAATAAAATCTCTTTTATGTCTTCTCAAATATTTCAATGTTGGTTTGATTCTAGCATCAAAATTCTGGAGCATGACCAGCTTGACTGCAAATGATTGATATGAATTTCTTGGAACATTAAAAAGATGAAAATCTTCAAAATCCTAAATGTTTTTCAGAGAGTGTTTGCAGATCTTAGATACCAGGCTCAGATGAAGAAAAGCCTTCAGAAAACAAGAAACAGTGAGCAGTGAGTGCAGAACAATAAGCTTCGGTCTGCTAGAGTGCACTTGGCCTAAACAAATATCACATTAGTGTCTCACCTCATTGACTTGCTTTTTGTCCAGATGGAACACCTGTCCTGAGCTGGTTGAGGCGATCTCCTCATACACCTTATAGCCAACATGAGATCTGTCATCACAGTCACCCGTCAGCACAAACACCACCTGCCAAAATGCACTCACACTATTAGTAGTATTCCAGTATACCCTTTCCATAACTAGGCCTCAGACATGTTTATGTCATATTCAAATGAAATCAGGTTTTTGAGTAACATACAAACGAGAAAAAGACAATTAAAAAGGCACAAGCTAGAAAAGAAATGTATAGGATGATAGGAAGATGGTAGATGATAGGAATCGGAGTGAATAGGTTGGATTACCTGTGACTGTTTCTGCTGAATGAGTTGGAGAACCTCATGGGTCAACCTGTAGTCTTTTGATCGGGCATCTGTAAACACGTAAATGTAAGACCCTGGTTGGGAGATTTCAAGGGCAATCTTGATGGCTCCAATGCTCATCTCTGGACAGTCTCCACCACCCTGAAGAGATCCATCATGACTTCTCATTACATGAATATTCACATGTAAAAAGCTTATGTTATTATTTTCTTTAATAATTAGCATTCAAATAGCATTTTTATACCTGCAATATCTTTCAAAAACAGCTAAACTTTGCATTTCCATGTGATATAATCAATGTGCTCGGTTGACAGGACATCTGTAGATTCCTCAAAGCCAATAAGTTGGAAATGGGCAACGAGCAGATAGCAAGCAGATCTGGCCTATATAATAGATGTACTGCATTCTCTAAAGCTTGTCACGTGAGTCAATCGTGTGTGCAACTCATGTTGACCTTGGAACAAAACTATCAAGCGTAATCCTGGACCCAACTTGTGGGCCCCAACTGGATGACTTCCAAAAGTCCTGTAAGTTTAAACTGGTATGCAGGGCTCGACATTAACGCTTGTCCGCTTGTCCAGGACAAGTGAATGTTTTGTATGGGCAAATGAGAGGGAATTTTACTAATAACAACAGTGCGACATATATGTAGAATATTAAGAATATGTGCATTAGACAGAGCTGCATGTTTGTCGTGATTGTGCTTGTTTGTGTGTGACAATAATCAATGGCGCACCGCGCTGAGTCCATGTAACTAGATGCGGACACGGAATCCTGTTATTTAAATGTCATCTGGCTGTTCTGCTTGTCTGAGTGAATTATGTGCACAGTTTAACATTCAACACGGGTGATGGTCGAGGATTTATCTGCGTCTGCAATGTATGAGGATATGAACACATGAACTTCATCTCCAAAGTTGCTCCGAGAGTTTATTTTACAAGCTTTCTACTGTTTGAGTGAAGCTATTGGAAAACACACAAAAATTCGAGTCTTCCCGAAGACCCATCAAAATAAAAGTCCCGTTAAAATGAACACTCAGACAAAAAACACTGTAGTGTACTATAGTATTTGCTATTGAAAATTGTAGTGCCCTTGTAGTAAATTGATAAACACTGTATACTATAGTAAAGTTCAAAAACACTATAGTATCTAATAATTTTACTGCAGTTTACTATAGTAAATACTATAGTATACTACAGTAATTTATGTGGACAAATATACCACTATTGTATAGTAAAAAAGGAAAAACACAGAACTTAGAAAAATTAAAACAAATTGAGGTAATCTAAAAATGATATGGCCCTAATTTATCCATCTGTATGTAACATTAATGTCTTTAGTCAGTTACCTGCCTATTTATGATGAACTGCACTTGCATATATTTTTTAAATAATGACAACAGACGTTTTAAACTTGTGCTACTACTGTTTGGCCTGTGCTACCAAACGTTAAACCTCTCTAGCACCAGTGCTATGTGTAAAAATGTTAACTTACAGCCTAAACACTAATAATAATTACTGCTTGCCTTTGTTTTATAGCAGTCACGGAGAGTAGGCCAATAACCAAATTCAGGCGGCCAAAGCGGACACTAGTTAAAATGCTTAGAAGTAAACTTGACCAATTTAAATCTGAAACAATTATATTGATTATATTATATTATAATTCAAATGAAATATCATTTTTTTTATCTTTGGAGAAGTAATTTTTGTACTCGGACAAGCGAATGACAAATTTACTTGTCCGAAGGACAACCACATGACAATGCTTAATGTCAAGCCCTGCTGGTATGGATAAATGTTTCTCGTGATTTTGCACAGCCATGTAATACAGTTACATCTCTCTCATCTGTCTGACTCTTGTCTTCATTATGCGTTCCAGAAGGCACGTGTCTGAATGAAACATCTGGAAGCAAGTGAGCTTTGCCTCTCTGTTCTTTACACAAACACACACTCCTTACGATCCACCTTATCCCCAACAAACACTAGCAGAACAGCAGATAGCAAATTCAAACACAGAATGACAAGAAGATTGTAAGAAAGGTTAAGGACGTTCGGAGTCATTCGTTTCCAATTATTCTGGAAAACACATTAACAGCAACAGATGATTTGAATGATTTATCCCTCAAAAGTCAATGTTTTGGAAATGTAAAGTGCATAAATACACTCACGCACACATCTACTACAAACAGCAAGCGAACTTTACCAAATCATGCTCTACTTGAACTTCTGCCAAAGAAAAAAAACATTTTTGTGCCAGTACAATAATGCACTTAATCAGTGTGTCTGCATTTCCTCTGCTTTGGCCGGAACAGCTGGGACGGATGCTGAGATTGACGAGAAACATGCACATATCAGAACTGTTTCGAGTAGACATGGCTATTTTAATGGGGTGTCCATGTCAAACTGCTCACATGGCAAATCGCCGCCACACTTACACGTCTACAAAATGTAACACATTTGCCAAACTACAAAGAATACAATCTAGATCACATCTATACACAAACCACAGAGGTGTTCATTCAAAAACACAAAACTAATAAAAAAACTCACTTTTCCTTAGATTTTTGGTCCTGCACTTAACTATTTTAAGGATTTTTTTTAAACAACACATTTGAATATATATAAAAAACTCAATGTTGCACAACACTAAACTATGCTGCAGCATATTAAACACTATTACCAAAAAGGATTTGAAGACTTGACTTTTATAAAACACTAAGACTTGATCCTTCGCTTAGACTTTATTTTAAAACACTTGAGACTTGACTTGGACTCTCCATCAGATATTAGAGAAGATGTCCGCTGGCTTCACAGGAAATATTTCACTTCTGATGAGTTTAGCAAAGTGGATATTCTCTGACGATTACAGTACAAGCAAAACATTTGGAGTCTTTGTTAAGATATGGACTCTGCAATGGTTGAATGTGAGTTCATGAAGTGAATCTGGATCCAATCTGTGATTAAATGTGTAAAGATCAACAAACCTCATGTGAAGTGCACAAACTCACCTGGACATAGAGCTCCCGTAGCTCATCCTGAAACTTCTTTGGATCTGTTGTAATTGTAATAGGTCCAATCTCTGCAGAAACAAAACGAATGCTATTAGAGGCAAAAATGTAAGCTGCTGAATTCCAGTCAAATGACCTCTTGGATTAAAAGATTGAAACGGTTTCTGTTTTGACCGAGCAGATGCCAAATATTTGTGCTGGCAGCCAGTGGCGGATGTCTTGGGTCAAGGGTCACAGTTGAAACGGGGGACCGGGAGCTTCCTGTTCAGTGCCAGGAGGTTTGGATCTCAAAGTCAAGTGAGAGATAAAGGGAGGATTTGGAGTGAAATCTAATATGCAGTGTATGTACAGTATAACCCTGTTGAAAAAAACAGCATATGCTGGTTTGGCACGTTTTGATGCTGGTTTGGGCTGGTTTAAGCTGGTCATGTGCTGGTTTAGGCTGGTCCTTAGCTGGTCCATAGCTGGTTTAAACTGGTCAAACCTGTCACGGTCCTGCCTTCTTGTTCATGATTTTCTAGTCGTGTGGCAGGATCGTGACAGGTCCCTTAGGTTTTATGTGAGAAAGCCATGAGTTGTTTATGTTTTTACATCTCATGTGCTTTCTCGTGTCTTGTCATTGGCCCCGCCCCTCTCATTTCATGTATTGCTTCCCTGCCGTGTCTAATGTTCCCCACCTGCCCTCGTCAATTATCCTTTGTTTGTCTTTCCTATTTAATGCCCTCATGTTTCATTGTCCTGTGCTCTTGCGTTGTATGTACCTGTACCGTGTGCTTACAGTATGTGCCTGTGTTCGTATAGCCTCGTGTTCGTATAGCCTCGTGTTCGTATAGCCTCATGTTCGTATCCTCGTCTTGCCTCGTCCTGCCTCGTCCTGATATCGGTTCCCTAAAGTGAGTGTTAGTTTTGACTTAGTTCTGTTTTGCCCCATTGCGGGAAGTTTTTCTTTGTCAATTGTAGTTTTTCTTTGTCATTTATCTTTTGTTGTCTGTGGTTGTTTCCCCCATCGAGGGTTTTTGTTTTGTGTTTTATTATTTAATAAACCATTGTGTTAACCCCTTCATCCCCGCTGCCTGCAAATGGGTTCTTCCGCCATGCCAGTCGTGACAAACCAGCATCAAAACATACCTAACCCAGCATATGCTGTTTTTTTTCAACAGGGAAGCGTCTAAGGCAACAGCTGTTGGTTTGTTTTTAATAATATATTTATATTGTAAAGTAAAATGAATTATAAAGAACTAATCCAATAATCCCATTTGTGATATTAACCATATTAACGCCTTTGAACAAAAGAGCAGATTCCTTGCTTCCCCTGAAACACTCAAGATGCTGTTTGGAACATTCTCAAATCCTGCTGGGATAACACAGATCATGCTGGCATACAATCCGTCTAATTTTATGGAGATATTTTGTTTATGCAATTTATGTATTTTACTTAAATTGTTATGCTGATAATATGCACGTTTATATAAATAAACACCACTATACTCCAAACAGGAGTCAGCAGATAACAAAACATTGAGTGATTGACAGGTCTTAGCGTATCCTGCAGAAATCAATGACAGGATGTTTTGATTTAGTTCAGACTTCTTTATACTTATTACATGGTATTTTATACAGCACACATAAATCATAAAGTGATCATGTGATGTCATGTGATGACATAAGAAATGCATGTTCTAAGTATACCAAGTTCCCAAACACAGAACTGAAGTATGCATAGAAGGTAACAGACAAAAGCCTCTTCACTTTAAAGCTAGCAGCACATGAATCACACAAACCCATATAGTGTTGCAATTTTGATAATAGAATGAATTACCCCAGCATGCTGTGGTAGGCTACCCTGCTGGGTCTAACTGGCAGTGTCTCTGCTGTAAAAGACCAGCCTGTTTTCATTATGTTGTCATTTCCTTTTGGATCAGATGTTCTTCTTTGTAATAGGAAAGACCTTATAACTCAGGTATGCTCTTCTGTCAGCGTCGGGAACCTGGCGTGAGGTCACTGCATCGCAGTGCCCTTTTGTAAAGCCATATAACATCATGCTCTCTTTCAGCTTTCTTTTAAGGTTTGATGATCTGGTAATCTGTTAAACATGCAAAATGAAAGAGTAGGGTTGGGAATTGAAAATCAATTCCAATTTGGAATCGGAATCGAAAGGCTAGGAATCGGATCGGAATCGAAAGGAATAGGAATCGGATACTTGAGATTAAAATTTGAATTCCTCTTATCAATTCCTGTGTGCATATTTTCAGAAAAGTACATGCGTTGCATGATCTGCTGATATCTCAATAAAAGCCCTTATGAAAATTATCGATATTTTTTACTATAGTAAGAATAGTTTAGCTATAGAATTTGCATTAAAGCACAGGAATCACAAATTAACCATAGTTGCATTATAGTAACTGCAGTTTAACCATGATGTAGTTCAACTATGATAATACAAATTGTAATAAATCAGAAAAGGTGTGTTTCTATGTGTAAATATACACAAAACGGTGCTCATAAATATATAAATATATTTTGCAAACAAGTCAATAAGCAGGCTAAATGACCAAACAGGTTGATATCTGAATGTTTTACTTCAACTGTGGAATCGAAACTGGGAATCGATAAGAATCGAAATCGATAAGCAGAATCGGAATTGGAATCGGAATCGATAAAATTGAAACGATTCCCAACCCTATGAAAGAGGTAGCTGTAGTGCCAAACCAGCATCTTAATGAACCTAATAAATCACATTCAAACATGTGCAAATGTATTCTTTTTTTATTCAATTCAAAACATATAGAATAAAAAGGCAAAGATGTCAGGAAGCTCAATGATGTCCAGAAACGACAAATTGCTTGACTCCAAAAATTATAGAGGTTAAGCAAGAGTTATTGAGACCCCTTTGAAGTACTTCCATTTCTGTATCTGAATCAGTTTTATGATCCCTTCAGAGCTATACTGCAATATGTTATCCTATTTTTGGATATAATACTTTCTTAAGCCAATATCACATTATAACAGATTTTCTATGGGTCTCTTTAGTTTATTTTAACCGCAAAGAACTTTATGGTCCAATGTAACTTCTTGAAAACACTGTACAAACAAATTCTCGCGGAAGTCTCTCACGAGAGATCTTTTCAAAGAGCTCATATTTTGGCAGTATGGAAAACCCTTGGAGTGTAGAAAAAGAACATGCAGGCGATCAAAGCCATGTTTAAGAGTAACGGGATAATAATTTTGACTGGTGTGCCTGGCTTTCAAGTCAAAGCTTTCATGAATGGAAAAGTTGACAGAGTTCTGGGATATTTCTCTTGATTTAGCAGTTTTATCTTTGCAGCCTGGGCACTGGTCTTCTTTACCTCTTTTTTTGTAAATAAAAGTGGTGTTACAGTTAAAGGAAACTAGGGCAAGGAGCACGTGATAGTGTTAAAAATGAAGAAAAAGGTGAAGTGTTGCTCTTAATACACATTCAAAAAAGAAGATTTTCTTTTTACATTTGGAAGACATTTAGAAGACGGCAAGTGATGAATTGGAGATCATGAATACAGTAAAAGAGAGGGAAAACTTTTCAAATCATGAAACAGAAAGAGAACAATTATAAAAGAAAGAATAAAATGATTTATTTAAACCATTTGATTTCAGGGCAGCTTAGATCATTGCAAAGGAAACAGTCAAGACGTTTTCTCATACGTAAACATAGACACATGCTTGTGGTCAACACTGAAGAATGATCTTTTTAAACACTGTAAGCACGCTACATGTTCATTTCATCGTGATTCATTTAAAACCTAAACGTTTATGGGGTTTTATTATGAGGACTCAAAATTTTCCCGATCTAATGAGATTTTACTGTAAAAACGTACTGTTTCAGTTTTAGTGCTGGTTCCACAGTAAAAAAAAACACCAGTTGTTTAAATAAGCTGCAGTCATGTCTTATTCTAAATTTCTATAACTTTTTGAATGAACAAAGAAAAGCATAGCATGTCAAATTATATTCTACAGCACTGCTACGTGACTAATATTTCCACAATTATGACACGTTTGCCTAAATGCTTACAGAGAGCCTGAACAAATCGGGAAGCATTCCAGATCAGTCTAGACCCATTAATGTTTTAAGGATCATGCAAGCAAGAAAGCATAAAAGAAAAAAGCAAGAAAGGCTCAATCTCAAAGAAAGCTCATTTTTTTAAATTAAGAACCTCTAGAGGCAAACTCACTCAACATTAGCTAGTCCATCTAAATGAAAAACTAAAGAACAATTTTAGTTAAATATGAGATGGATAGAGCCTGGAAAACTGTGGAAGTTTAGCTACTAATCCTACACCACAACTCTCCTGCCAAAGACTAGAGTTTATATAGATGTGGAAACAATCATATTAACAGTCCTCAACATTAGTTTTCATCACATCCTCTATAATTCCAGCAAGCTCTAAATCAAAGTCACTGTGTAATATGCAAATGAACAATTTAAGAGCATCAGATGCTGTTTACGTTCTAAAAACACCTTTTATTAATTACAGGTCTCTGTCCATGTTGGCTCTATACAGTGTCTATGTATACTTATAAATGTTTAAACTGTGTAACTGCTGTAGACAGCTTCTTATTTAGATATTTTTATTAAAAAGTCTTTCCACAGTAAATCATCATAAAATATGGATTTGATGACCATATTTATAAACTGTAGTCACATGAGTCAGCATTCACTCCAAAAATAACCAAACAACAAAACAATGGATACACCAAATTACTAACAGAAATGACATCATAATGAACTGTTAAACATTTGGAGGAAATAACAGTTGCACACAGACAGCAAATCTTTTGCTCAGACCTCTCAAGGAAGATAAATATTTCTGATGTATGATAATCATTTCAATTGGCTCAACATCATGCCAGGAAACTACTAAACAGTAAGTCTTTGTAAGAAAGGAAGAAAGAAAAAGAACAGTTCCATATGAGCCAGGACTGCCTCTATACGGACACACTGTATGTTCAGGACAGAATCACTCCACTACACATACTGCAATACATATGAAAAACTGACATATATCAATATTTACATGATTTATTTGTGTAAGTGCTTAGAAGAAACAAATGCAAGAATACAGAGCAATTGTCCCAAACAATTCAACACAAAGAACATGCTGTCAGCAGACTTTAGTTGTTTACAGTTGCCAAGCAACATTACAACTTTCTGCATTAAAGTGGATAGTGCATCCAAACATGAAAATTCTGTAATCATTTACTAACTGTCAAGCTGTTTCACATCGATATAATTTGTTGATTCTGTTTAACACAAAAGAAGATATTTTGAAGAATGTGGGAAAACAAGCCGTTCTGTCACACCATTGACAAGCAGTTTAATTTTCTACTTTTGTAGTCAATAGCGACCCAGAACTGTTCGGTTACAAAGCTTCTTCCAAATATCTTCTTTTGTTCAAGTGGAACAAAAAAATGTATACAGATTTGGAACAATTTGAGGCTGAGTAAATTATGACAGATTTTACATTTTGGGGTGAACTGTCCCTTCAATAGGACTGTTGTGCTCAAACTATATGTTGTCAATTTTTGTGTCAAATCAAGTTTAAGAGCTGTATACCTCCCAGACTGCTAGACCACAAAACAAACAATGTGCCATGCCAGAGAAAAAGAATACAGTGGTTTTGTGGCTCTGTGGTTCTGCTGCGTGTTTTGCATCTGACCAGATTGAAACCTGTTTTAAAAGTCGTGAGCATGTGCATGAATGTCTATTAGGCCTGATGTCAATTTAATGCTTCTGTATATGGAAACTGTCCAATTCACAATCCCACAATGCTCTTTGCACACGACATACAGTGATTCATACTCTTTCACGCTCATACTCAGAAATACGTAGTATATAGCAACACGTGTTGACTGTACTGTGGACTGATAAAAACATGATATATACAAAATTAGAATACTTAAATATTTCACTGTAAAAACAAAGTATCAAATCAATAACAAAGTTGTGATTCTCAAGACAGAAGACATTGCAACATGGCTTTGCAACAGGCTTTCTTAGAAAACTATTGCACAAAGTGCAATAATTCTATGGAGTGACATTGCATATTGCTGACATCATCAAAAGATAAGCAGCAAAACCTGACTAAGGATATGCCCAGGGGTCTGAAGCCAGTCTGTTTCAAATTAAGACCAACGAGGTCTGGGGCCTGGTCAGCCCTGGCTGTACGTCATTGGACGACAGAGGTTTCAAATACATGCCCTTTGGAGGAGTGCCTCACGTTTGATTGACATCATCGAATGGCTGGTGGTGCAACAGCAGCACCCCATAAACTGTCAAAGCGGGTCAAGGTGTTTCTCTCAGCATGTGACTGCAGCTGACACCAGAACGCAACGAGTTACATAAACAAACACTAACACAAAAAGTACGCAAAATAAACAAAACCCTATTTTGACGGATATCATTGAGGGAAGGCAGAACGATTTTAACTCGTTATGAGATTAAAGTTGGTACCCCCAACCTCAGCCCATGCAAAAAGCTCAGACCTGCATCGACACGCAAGATTTCTAAAGTAATCCAGTATTTTGTCTGGCTTTGGAGTACAGATCCTCTTGTTGCAGGGCTCCAGACTTTTTTTTACTAGGAGCACTGTAGCCCCTGACTGAAATTTTTAGGAGCGCAAGCAGAAACTTTAGGGGCACACCTTAAATCAGCCTGCAATGCAATTATTGAAATTCGTCCCCAAAATAACTGTATTGCTGACAAATACTTTGATAATAAAAAGACTTGACTCACAGAAATTACAATGTGCAGTTTTATTTTCATTTCAGAGGGATATGACTTTACTCAATATCCATGCAGGGTCATACGGAATCTGAACTTTTTTGTTAATTCTGTGATCAAATTTAGGAAAAATCTGCGGAATTCTGTGGAACGGTTTTAAATATGTTTGCATTTGTACAGAAATGTAAATATGTGTAAATGTGTTAAAATAGTCTTAAAATACTACCTGTCTATGCATTTAACTGCTTACAGAGCTTACAGAGAAACTTTAAAGGCTAAGTAAAGAGACTGTTTAAACTCCGAATATACCAGACAAAATTAGTACTCCGAATTCATTTGAACCAACAGAAAATGTGCATGTCATTTTGTGTGAAAAAGTATATATTTGATTGTTTATAGTGTTAAAGCAAAACGAAAGGACTCGTCTTAATACGTTCTTATGATGATTTTATTGTGTATTAAGGACACTTTTCACAACACAACGTAAAGATAACTTCACATAAACTTAACAACAGCATTCGCCTGTTGTTCATTCTTGTTGTGAACGGATTGGAAATGATTCAGCGCTGTCTCAAGTAATCAACAGATAAATGGTGTATTCTGAACTCCTGCGTGGTTAGTTTCATGGTAAACATCTCAAACATCAAATCGTTCGTGATCAGGCTCAAAAAATCCATAACAGCAAACAGCAAATCGTAGTAATGCGCTCACGTTGTCTGTAAACTTGTCAATGATGAGCTGAGCTGTGACCAACGCGACGACAGCGAGAAACATCAGTCACCCAGCCGCTCACTAGGGCTGTGCAAAAATATTGATACACGTAACTATCGCAATATTTTTTTTTTCGATAGTGTATCGATAGCGGAGGTATCACTATCGATACACTATCGAAAAAAAAAATACTGCGGTTTTCAAAATAAGTCATGGAGTAATGAGTTATATAAAATAATGCTGTTTGTAGGCTTCGCAAGTCATGCCACAAGTCACTTGGCTACTGCCGTGCATTAGACAGAAAGTTTATTAAGAAAAGTAACAATGACATTTATTGTGCTTTCACGGATGTGACACCAGCGCATTTACAGCACGGATGAACCAGAGGTTTTATACTGCCCATGTTCAGTGTTTTAACTGTAATGCACCACAACAGCCACGTGAGCCATCTTATTCCCCTGTGCTACCCACTTGGGGGGCGCAATCCACAGTTTGAGAACCCAAACCTCTGATCTAAAGGTCCATGCATCGCACATCATGGCCACTTTGCAGAGGTAAGGGATGTTTTTACACTTATCCTTACAGAAAACCCCCGGTGGTGCACAGCATGTTGTATTTCTAGCTCTACTTTTTACATTTTCTATATATCGCAAATGTTCATCGCATCGAAATACATAGCAATATATTGTATCGTGACCCATCTATCGTGATATGTATCGTATCGGGAGACACTTGCCAATACACAGCCCTACCGCTCACGGCGCACAGCTCCGGACTCTCCCCTTCTCACACACACATAGGCCTACACTGGTGGGCTCGCGATTTACTCGTCTTTTCACATGAGATATAACAACTAGAAAAAAATCCAAACTGGCAGGTCGCACATGTGCGGGTACTTGTAAAAAACGCTTGCGCTGTCTCAAAAACTGGTCGCAGTCTGGAGCCCTGTGTTATCCAGAAGGGCCCATGAGCTGTTGTCGGATGTCACTAAATACAGCTGGAATGCAGCTGTGAGCTATTAACACGAGTGTCCAGCACGATCCACAACTCTGCACTCTGAAACTCAGGTTTTGCTAAAGTGGTGGAAAGAATTTTTTTTTACACTTTTTATTGTCTTTTTCAGGAGACCTAATCGATCAAATCGTTCATTTAAGTCATTAAATGGTTTGAATTGAGAGCTGTAATATTCCTGAACTACCAAAACACACTACACTTCAAAAAGCGTTTTAGCTGCCTACTGTGGCAACTTGGAAACCATATAAAACATCCATTGTGTGGGCAAGCACTACTCATATTTTCTTTAAAAATATAGAAATCATCGTTGATTCTATTGTGTCACGAACCGTAAAAGCTCTTGGAAAGAACTTATTGTATTGTGTACCATATTAAGGAAGACTGAAAAACTCTTATTGCCTTTTTTATTTCCTTTTTTTGCGACACTGATGCAAAATGATCACATTCTAAAAACAAAGTAGCATCTGACAAAAACGGAGTCTGCCTCTACTGACACCTTCATGACATCATTACCGGCATGCATTGCTGCTGGATACTAATTAGAAGCCTGAAAGTCTGAAATACCTATTATTTGATGTCACTCTTACGCCCCATATTTAGCCGAGTTAAAAGACGAGATAGGAGGTAAGCGGTCAACTTTTCACAAGTTTTTGTACATCATCATGTCCTTTGTAAACAAAGAATTTAATCACATTCAAAACAATTAAAATGTAAACTTAAGGTTCTTACTTGGACCTGCTTTCTTAAGTATCATAGCAGCTCTTCTCAGCTACTTAAAATGCAGACATCTACAGCTATGTAACATACTGTATAGATTCCATTACTTTCAAAATACAGTCATTTTGAAACAAAAATTGAATTAAAGACTGTTGGGTCTAATGTACAGATATTTCAATGAGGTTACTGTAAGTATGTGTTACAGTGCGACACATGATGTAAAATGTACAAACTCTTTCAGCACATGACAGATGCTGCTCTGAAATAGAGTGTATTTGCCTTAATTGCTAAATGGTGTACAGACAAAGAACTGGCTGGCACCACACACATGTTCTGCTTACTCAAAACCACAAACCGACAGGATTTTGTCTAACCATCCATTTCCTCACATATATTTAATACCAACTAGAAAACTTTCTTTGTTCTAAAGATAAAGCCTGAACTGAAGGACTAGAAGGTCTCCATCGTTTGCTCTTTAAGCCAAAGATCACAACACATACTCGCACAGCAGATGCTGACAATGCCAGCTGAGAGCTGAGTGGCGTTTTTTCAGGTGCTCAGGAAATGTTTCAACAGCGAGACGGCAACTCCCCCGGGAGATACAGAACAGGGAGACAAGAGAGTGATGCAGGGAGACCGGAATAGACAGACCAAGAAAGGAATGCAAACCTGGGGTCGAGAGCAGGGAAAAAGCAAAAAAATGAAACGAAAGCTAATCAAATCAATACAAACTGAGAAAATCATTAAGGTGAAGTCTCTCACTACTCCCTGTCTATCTTAATGTTATTTTAGTGGAAAATATTCAAAACTAGAATATCTTTTATTATCCTGAGACTTTTGTTATCCTGAGACTTTAATATACCTGGTTTCACAGACAAAGCTTAAGGCTATTCCCAGACTAAAATGAATGTGTGACCTGTCTTAACTGAATAAAACTTGCCCAGAAATAACTTAAAATATATCAGTACCATTCTTTTATCTCGAGATGCACATCAGTAATGTATTCTTCTAAGGCATTTTTATAAAAGCCACATAAATATCTTAATTTAACTAGGGCATAGTCCTGGCTTAAGCTAAGCCGTGTCTGTGAAACCGGGCCTTAATATAATATAATAATATAAATCTTTAATATCTTATAAATCAATTGTCTAAACAGAGTTGGCACAGACAATCCTTCACATAGTACCAAATGTTTTATTCGAAGAATGGGAAAAAATGTGAATGGCAAATATCAAATTCACAACACAGTTTGAATGGAATAGAACACAAAATAGTAAAGGTAAGAATAGCCTCTGTCACCATTCAAATTCATTGCATCTTTATTCCATACAATGTAAGTGAATGGTGACTGAGGCGGAGGTTCAATAAAAGTAAGTCATGTCGGTTTGGTACAACTTAAATGCTAACAGAATTTTCATTTTTGGGCAAACTCTTTCATTTAGCATCTAAACCTACGAAACACATACCTGGTGAGTTTGAATCCCTGGCATTTGACTTTAAAAGAAACCAAATGTATGTGATATTAAAAAACTCCCCAAGAGGCATTACCAATAATGAAATGAAATTTAGCCCAAAGCATGTAAAACTTTCTCCAACTCATATAAGGCACCTTCAGTTTTCAATAGACTACATCTACTAATGCTATTATTCTCTAATGATATCCATGTTTGCCTTTCAAACATCTGAAAATAATACACAGGCCAAATGTCATCTATCATCCTTTAATCTTTCATTCCAAACTCATCTCAAGTTCAATTTCCCAGCAGACGTTGACCTTCGCAAGTTCGCACTGCATCAGTCACAAAAGGTCACAGAAATATATCTGCATCCAATCAAAACAAGTCCTAAGGCTCAGAATGCAGCAATCATCAGCCGAACGTGCAGTCACAATCCAAACGAAATCCTGAATTTAAACCAATTGCACATTTGTAGTTTTCAATCGAGCCTATTAGAGGTGGAGATCTATGGAAATTAAGAATGCTGTAATCAAGCTCCATATAGATTGAAGATTGTTCGACTGGCTGAGATTAAATGGTGACTCATTGTTTTACAGTAACTACTAGGTTAGCAGCACTTTTGAAAATGGCTCTTTGGCACTGGAATCAGCACAGGCACTGTTCTCAGATTAGAGAGCGTTACATTATTACATTATCATTAAAGAGACGAGGCAGGAGAATTATACTGTACTACACCAAACTCTGAAACCCTATTTAACCCACCCCACCCACCGTCACAAATTCCTGCCTAATGGCATCATTACGGACCATGTTCATGCCAATACCCTTGTAATCTAGGGGTATTCCAAGATGAATGTTGCCTCTGAGAGCAAGAGGCAAAAGATTCAAAGAGATGTTTAGTTGAGGAATGAGCTTTGAACATGTTAAAAGCATCAATGTCCCTCCTTCGCCTTTTTAAGAGCTCTGGTAACATCTTATTGTGACCAACCAGAGTAAAGTAGATGCAGCAAGTAAATTAAAACTTAGGAAGACCAAAGCAGGAATGTTGAGGTGACAGGGTCGGGTCTCTAAAAGTCTCTAAATGTCACTGGCTGTCAAATAATATCATAACTAATAGAGCTAAAGAAGAGTGTGTGCGTGTATGTGTGTGTGTGTGTGTGTGTGCATAAGCAAGAAAGAGGGTTGAGAAAAAAGCTCAAACCAAATTAAGGAAATCTCTTTCCTTCCACTCCTTATAAAAAAGCATTTGGCCTACTTGCTTTGGAAGACAAAGCTATCATTAGCCTCTAAAACAAAATGAAACCCCTTTTCTCCACCATACTGAATTATATTCTTATTTTATCCACTTGTGAAAAACCTGTGAAATTCAGCCAGCTCCCTGTAATACTAGTCTAATATAAAGGCAGTGTGTTTATCCATATTTACTTTGTTGTCTTTATTTCATTTGTGACAGCATTTTCCAACAGTTTCTGGAGGCCATGGTTCTTAGATGAAATTTAGCTCAAAATCACACACATACTTTTATAAACACACACAGATATAAACATGCAAATTCAGCAAATGGATTGCAAGCGGTCACATTTTTATGACTCTATGTGTATTTGTGTGTGTGTGCGTTCATGTTTTTATATCCCGTTGGGGACCTAAACCTGAATGCACACCAACACATGGCGACTCGTGTCACTGTGGGGACCAAAATTGAGGCCCCAGGGGCAAAAAAGCTTATAAATTGTACAGAACAATATTTTTTTTAATCTAAAAATGCAAAAAGTTTTCTATGATCTTTAGGGTTAGGGGATAGAATATACAGTCTGTAGTATAAAAAACATTACGCCTATGGACTGTCCCCACGGAGATAATAAACCAGACATGTGCGTGCGTGGGTGCGTGCGTGTGCGGGATGACCCAGAGCCATTGAGAGAGAGAGTCGCGTCAACTCCGTTGACTCCAATGGAACAGTTTTTTCACAGCAATGGTGGTTCATGGAGGCTCTCAATAGTTGCCGGAAGTTACTAGTAACGCATGGAGCTAAACAGACCAACTGAGGTAAACTTTTAACCCATTTAAAGGCATAAGTCATTTATTGAATAAAAAAATGAAAGAAATAAAGCATTTAAAGAGAAAATATAACTTCCTTGAACTATCTAATAAAGCAATAAGCCCCAAGAAGCAGTGGGTTACAGTGCATTTTATAACAGCTAAGGGCGTTGTGGCAAGACGCGAAGCGGAGTGCGTAAAACCCCGTAGCAGTTATAAAATGCACTGTAACCCACTGCTTCGCGGGGCTTATTGCTTTTATAAAACGGTAATTCCATATGCTTAGCAAGGTTTCATAAAATAAAGTAAATAAAATTATATTTAGGCTATGTGGTGTGGCTCACCGGGAGACTGCATTTATTTATTTATTTATTCATTTATTTATTAGATATTATTTATTATAATGATCTTGCTTGGTCTATAAACACCATGCACTGTGCTGTGTTTTACCTTTCTGTGTTTTTCTTATTTGCTCCTGTAAAGCTGCTTTGGAACAATGCACATTGTGAAAAGCGCTATATAAATAAAATTGAATTGAATTGAATTGGTCAGCTGTTATATACAGTGAGGGAAATAAGTATTTGATCCCCTGCTGATTTTGTAAGTTTGCCTACTTACAAACAAATGAAGGGTCTATAATTTTTATGGTGGGTTTATTTTAACTGATAGACACAGAATATTAAAAAAAATCAGGGGAAAAAAATGTTATATAAAGGTTATAAATTGATTTGCATTTCCGTCAGTGAAATAGGGGGTTATCAAAGCATTGTTTGCAGTGCCCAGATGTTTTGTGTGCTGGCTGAATTCACTGTCATTATCATTCCGTGTATTCAGACCTTGGAAACAAGCGTTTGACTGGCTGCTCTTTCTCCATGAACAGTAATGTAACTGTACAGGACAAGTAGGTTACAACAATTTGGTATTTTTCAAGGAGAGAGGCATGATTTTAAATCATGTTGGAAACATACACAGGTATGCATAAAGTGGCAGTAGTGTGGTGCTATCAAAGTTTCTCAATAATTAATCAAAGCCTCACATTTGGACTTTTGGCACTACTAAACCTTCTTTTTCTGCTTGACTTTGACTCATGTGAACAGAGATGATGGATGTGTTGGGCTCTGTAATTAGTTGGTGGTGCAAATACAAAGACAAAGAGTGAGAAAAGTAGTTCACTCTTTGGTCTTTCTAATCAAAACAAAGAACAGTGCCAGTGATAAAAATAAGATGGGAAAACATCTTGTGGTAAATGTGGCAGTAAGATCAAAACAATTGATCTAGAAAGCCTGCAAAAATAGCCTGCAAAGAGTGAGAGAGTCTCAAAGTTTTGTCTCAGGAGATGTAAAGCCCCCCCTTTTTCATTCCCAACCTGAATCTGACCTGAAGTGTCCAAACACAGCACGCCAAATACATTTTCCATTCATTCCTTTGGGCGTTTAGGAATTTCTTTCATGATGCACGCTGTATCTGGTTATTGCTTCAAAATGCGCTGTCCACTGTAACTAAACCATAAGATTTGCAACACGAAAGAAGACTCTTTGAGGGTGAGAGGGAGAGATATTGCCTTTTCCTTTGCAAAAACAGTAAATCAGTATTCCAGATGTGTGCAATCATGTACTGAAATCAGACTGTTGCCTATTTGTTTGCATTGTGTCGTAGATTGTTTTTCGATCTTGCCTGGGAGAAGGAAAATGCTGCCAAAGTAGTGGAATATTAATTATGTTCATGCATAACGTACAGCTTGTTTGTCAAAATTTTTAATTTGCTAGCGATGAAGAATTTTCTGAAAGGTTTACATTAGTTTTATTACACACACACACATATACAGGTTTGGCCTTTGCTGGGGAAGTTTTAAAATCAAACCAACTATCTTTCTGTGTCCTAGCTATTGTGTTTCTATAAATATTTGAAGCTTCTTTAACAAAATCAAATTCTTTGTGTATGTGGTTATACTTACAGAATTAAGATATTTCTGATTCTGATACAGAAAAATCATACCTGTTACATACCCACTGAACCTGTTTTGTTTGCTTATCTACTTAACTCAGTAAACAAATAGAAAAATTGTGGAAGTGAAGCTCACTTTGGAATATGAAGGGCTTGTCAAGTCTGTCTTTGTGATAAACATGTGTTGAAGAATAATCTAAAAGATTCTTAATCTAAAATGATTATTCTCTTACCTCCTTGACTTTGACCTGGAAGAGGAAATAGAAAGTCCCCTGGGCACCGAATAAGGGTTGGCTAGAGGAGGTTTCAATGAGTTTCAGATGTCCAGAGAGCTTTTAAAGATCAGTTGGCTCATTGAGCAGTGTGTGGCCACAGCATTCACTATGCTACTGCATTCCTGAGAGTCAAACGATGGTCATCCCAGAGCCGTTGAGAGAGAGAGATGCGCCAACAGAACGCGTGTCACGTGATTCATGGAGCCGTTATAAAATGGTCAGTTCTGGTCCTTGATTCTGATTGGCTGAGCGGAGTTCTAAGCCGTTATAAAATACCTCAATACAGTGAGGGAAATAAGTATTTGATCCCCTGCTGATTTTGTAAGTTTGCCTACTTACAAACAAATGAAGGGTCTATAATTTTTATGGTGGGTTTATTTTAACTGATAGACACAGAATATTAAAAAAAATCAGGGGAAAAAAATGTTATATAAAGGTTATAAATTGATTTGCATTTCAGTCAGTGAAATAAGTATTTGATCCCCTACCAACTAGCAAGAATTCTGGCTCCACAGATTGGTTATGTGCCTATATGGACCACAGATTAGTCCTGTCACTTTAAGAAAGTACTCCTAAATCAGCTTGTTATGTATATAAAAGATGCCTGCCAACAGAATCTGTATCTTCCAGTTCAACCTCTCCAACACCATGGTCCAGACCAAATAGGTTTTAAAGGATGTCAGCGACAAGATTGGAGACCTGCACAAACCTTGAATAGGCTACAGACAGAAGCTTGGTGAGAAGGAGACAACTGTTGGTGTGATTATTTGGAAATAGAAGATATACAAAATAACTATCAAATGCCCTTGTTCTGGAGCTCCCTGCAAGATTTCCCCAATGGGGTAAAGATGATCATGAGAAATGTTAAAGATCAGCCCAGAACTACACGGAAGAAGCCTGTTAATGATTTCAAGACAGTTGGGAACACAGTTAGCAAGCAAAACATTGGTAACACATTGGTAACACGCTATGCCACAGTAGACTGAAATCCTGAAGCACCCGCAAGGTCCTCCTGCCCAAGAAGGCCCGCCTGGCTCGTCTTAAGTTTGACAATGAACATAAAAATGATTCAGAAAAGGCTTTGGCGAAAGTGCTGGCACTGCTGTGAGACCAAAATGGACTCCTGTGTTTGGAGGGAGAGAAATGCTGACTATGAGCCCATGAACATCATGTCTACAGAGAAGCACAGTGTTGGAAACATTCTGCTTTAGGGCTTTTTCTCTGCTACAGGTATACAGGATGACTTCACCGCATTGAGGGGCTGAGGGACGGGCCCATGTACCGTAAAATCTTGGACGAGAACCTCCTCCCCTTAACTAGGTCACTGAAGATGGGTCATGGATGAGCCTTTAACATGACAAAGACGCAAAACATATTGCCAAGACAACCAAATGGTGGCTTAAGGAGAAGCACATTAAATGTCCTAGCCAGTCTCTAGACCCTAGTCCTATAGAACCTCTGTGAAGGAGGCTAAAACTCCAATTTGCTGAGCGACAGCCAAGAAACCTTAAAGATTGACAGAGGAGTGGACTAAATGTATCCGGACACATGTGCAAACCTGGTGACCAACTATCAGAAATGTCTGACCTCTGTGCTTGCCAACAAGGGTTTCTCCACAAAGTACAAAGTTATGTTTTGCTTGGGGATCAAATAGCGAGACTACAGCATTCATTACAAGCAACTCTCAGCAAACTAACACATTTGACATGTTTCTGGAAAGCTAAATAATCCATAGATGAGTTGCATTCATTCACTGTCTTTTAAAATATCAGTGATGATAAACACATGTTCCTTCAAAAACATGTATGTGACTAAAGGACGAATATAGGCAATTCATTCCACATCCACAGTCTATAGAAAAATGTACTACTATGCTAATTTCTTCTATTATTTAAAGCAAGGATTAAAAAACGTTAATGTTTAATTATATGTTTTCTGAATGTTGTATACTTGTTTGAATGTTATGCAAGTTCTGCTCATTTCTAACGTGCATGTTTCTACCTTGTTCTGCTTCATTTGTTGTATTAATACACTTTGGAAGAAATACTAACAGTTAATTTCCTTAGTGGTTTAACATAATATAGTAGTGGAACATAGGCTATTCGTGTTATTTTGTGTACCTGGGTCATGAAAAGGAACCAAGGCGAAGTTGTACAGTGGTCTCTTGGGTCTGCTGAGGGACGTCTCCAAAATCTTCGATGCTCCTTCAATCACTTGAACTAAATCATCGTACATGGAGCCGGTGACATCAAAGACAAACGCTAAGGTGGACGCTCCCTCTGGGATTTCTTCATTTGTGTCCTGGGCTGAGGACAAAACTAGAAAGACTAATACCAGATTAAGCAAAAACGACAAAAGTCTCAAGTCCATCTCGAGATCCAGGGTTTCGAGGAACTGCCGCTTCTCAGGAAAAAAAACGACACAAAATTCAGCGCCTAGCTAACGCCAGATAACCTGCCACGACATTGGTTCGCAATGTCAAAATAGAGACTAATAAGAAAAAATATCAAAAAGTCTTTGTGAAGAAAAAAGGACGAGTTAAAAAGAAGAGTGAAAATCAGTCAGCTTTCTCCTGAGCGTCGCTTGCGCGAGGATGCTGGCGAGTTGTTTTCAGTGCGCGCGCACGAGCATGCGCTTCTTCTGAAGTCTCTCAGCAAACTGTCGCCCTTGCAAATGCTGATCCACTATTAACTTCTCTCACCGGCCGAGAGACAACAAGCACCTCAGGCTGTTTTACCTCACAGCTGCTCTGTGATTGGTCCGCTGTTCTTTTTGAGGTTGTAAGGGGGTCTTGTGCATATTGACAGACTGAATTAATAGACTTACATTTCATTTTCTTCATAGGAAACAACAGACATTTGTCGCTTTGTCAAAAATAACACTTTTTGAGCATAAAATCTATTTATTAATTAAATTAAAGTACTTTATTATCCCTTGAAGTTGTGTGTTAGTATCCTCGTCTGTCGCTGATTTCGTTCTCTTTTACCGCCATCTAGTGGTACGTGTTAAGACAACCTTTTTATACCGAAAATGTATGCGACAAGCCGTACATGTCATCTCTGAAAAATAACCTTTGTCTGCAGCTGGCAAGTCTGTTTTACAGAAAATGATCAGTCAGTATATTTGGTCGTTATGACGTAGTTAAGATAGAATTCAAATGGAGAATGTCAAGTTTTGGTTTAAAAATTAATGGATTTGCCGTCTTGTCAGACGCTTATAAATGCCGTTTTGTTTAATGGAGGTTATAGATAAGTTGTGGGGAAAAGGCAAAGGGAGTTTGTCATTAATTCACAAAACAGCATTCACTTAAAGGAGCTATTAAACATTTTACTGTAAAATGAACACACATTAACCACAAAAAAGGTGTAATTTATTTAATACAGAAGTCAGGATATCCCAATTCCTCACCGAACGCTTTCTTGAACCACCTGAAACTTTTTACTTGCTTAAAGAAAAGAGAAGACTCAGAAAGTAGCTATTTAAACCCAATTTGCGTTCAATTTCCGATTTGGTCTATTAGTCTAGTACTAAATCTTGTTACGTGTTATTGGTAGCTCAATGCAGGGCTGTAAACGGCTCAAGTGATGATAAGGTTGACTTATTTTCCCACACTCCCTCCCCATTCCAGAAAAGAAAAAGACAAGTCTCAATTTTGACCACAAGAGGGAGCTACAACTCAGGAAAAAGCTACATTACTCAGTTTGTAATGAACATGATGCAACAGTAGCCTACATATTTCATCTGAAAAGCAAGAAAACTAAAACAATATACAAAATCTATAATGCTTTAAGCAAAAAAAATTATTGCACAATTTGAACAATTAATACCTAATATATAATTAAATGAAATACATTAAGGCAGTAAAACAAAAGGTAAAAGCAAGTAGGCTACCGCCATTGATTGCTTAATATGAGATGAACAAGACTTTATACAAACACTATTTACATTAGATTCATATATCTAACGTACCTGTATATCAAACCTTCAAACTCAAACCTATAGGCCAGACCCTACTATAAGCATGTCTCATCTGACCGCTCCACCTAATGGATTATATGGAAATGACATTTTTTTAGAATCTTACTGTCATACGGCATTGTTTTTCCATGTTGACGCAGGAGTGTTGATCTTGGGTATTCTTTGAATCGAGTTGATGATGTGGAAATGAGGTAGGATGTTTATTTTGGATATGCCCATTGATGTGTTGGCTGCAGGTTTGAATCATGACCTAAAACCAGCAGTAACCTGTGCTAGTTGCTGCCAAGGTCAAAGACACACAAAAGCAGGACAAAAAATGACAAAAACAGAAACTGTATCAGCTACACTATTAAAGACTAAAGGCATGCACATATTAATCAAGAAACTGACATTCATACACGTTTAATTTCCTCAGCCTACATATTAACCCAGTACAGGAAAAGATATTTAAAATAAAAATAAACGGCACCATTACCTTTATACCATCTTCTACATTAAACATTAAAGATTCAATTTAATGGAAATTTCAGCAGTGAGGTGTCAACCTCCATTTTAATGGGGAGAAACCAGGGAAATGCAATACTGTGCAAAAGCTAACTGACGGATGGTATACATGAGGTGAGCCAAACCAATTCTCTGCCAAACCAATAGAAAGTATTCTGAGTTTTTGGCTTGTGCAATCCACTTCCCAATCTTATGCAATTTAGCATAAAACATGACTAGAACCATGGCAGGTTGATGCAGAACTTCCTTCTTAATGTTTCCTTTTTGCTATGGCTGAGAAATGCAAGTGAAACAGCAATATGGCAAAAGGAAATCAACTTTTTAAACAATCTCATGTATAAGAACATTTATTGATTTATTAACATTATTCTATAATAGAAAAACACGTGTGCCATATTGAAGAGAATATCTTTGTATCTTACGTATCATAATAAATAACATTGACCACAAACCCGCTGTTGATCTGGAATTTATTTAGGCAAATCCTGTTGAAATTTAGGAGGTTTTAATGACCCACTTGTTACACTTGAGTTAACGCTTCAGTATTTACAACACATTAAAACCTGTGGGATCAAGGTTATTCAAATGTAGGCATGTGCTTTCTTACTAAAAACAGGACCCATCTGTCCCTGCATGCACCATATTAAACTGAACAGTAAAGAAGCCCCCTTAGATGTTATTTAATAGCACTAATCCTAGGGATTATATGCACCTAATCCCCCCAGAGACCCTCTTTGTGTCCCACTTCTACCGATCAATACAGTCCCCTGCACTTTCACAGAAGCAAACACATCTATATTTCAATATAATATAAGACCCCACTTCAATAGTGACAAAATATATTGTTTACTTTAGCTATGCCATAAATGCAAACATAAAAACACTAACAGGCACAGCCATCATATGTTCGTAATGACAACAGGTCAAGGCCAAAAAAGAAATGCCTGGATGTAATTTAAGAGGGTTTTGTATACCCATAAATATTTGAATCTGACATATGAAAACACTTTGAATCCTTAAATCCTAAAAGTTATTAAGATATAGCCCTTGTTACAACTAGCCCTGGTCTATTGAGTAGTACCTTCCATATTCATTGTAAAAATGAACATACCATGACAACCAACTGAAGGAAAATTACAAAACAGCCTGTAACCAACACAATGAAAAGAGAGGCTTGGGAGAAGGGTACAAATGGCCCCTAATAAAGGGAATGTTGTGTAGTTGCCATGTGAATGGCCAGAGTGGTGAGATATAACTCTCTCTCTGCTGTTGTTTCTAGACTTGCCATTCTGTGCCATCTGCACATTTTTCAGCCCGGTAATGACGCACCCAACAATGCTTTGTTTGGCAGTGACCACAGAGCACACGGGGCACTGGTTAATGAAGAAGGGCAACACTGGCTGAAAAGAGCGGGCAGCAGAGGGAGCCTTGTGGCACCCCCTAGATCTATACACTGTGTGAAGAGCTTTCTCTTTTAATTCCCTTACCAGTGTTCAGACTTTGATTAATACGGTACACCAAAACACTATTTTTGCGAGTTCTTTAGGTTAGCAGATTACAATGAATTAAGATAGACAGGAAAGTATCACAATTTAATTTTAAATGTAAAATTGCATAAATGTTTTAATAGCAATCCATATACAGCAACAACTGTCAGCCAGTGCTTTGGTTATAAACCGCAATGAATAGTTAGTGATGAATAAAACATTATGGTAAGTCAATTATACTTAAATTGTTTAAATTGTTCAAATTAAACCAAAAATAAACCATTGGTGGTTACATTGGCCGATGGGCTGGGGCTATATAAACACAAACAAATTCCGCAATCTCTATCTAGCAAGGCCATAACCAGTTGCTGTTCTTATCTTATGTCTACTGCCTCTGTTAGTTTACAATAGTGTTTCAAGGGAAATGTGGGTCATTTCAAATGCACAAAACCCCAATCGTCTATAGAATCGCCTATCAATCTGTTTATGAACAGCTGGCAGGGAGGTGAAGAGAGGGGCAGCCTCCGTCTCCAGGGCAACCAGGAAACAGTGTTACATAACCTGGATGTGATGTAGGGAAAAAGAGATGTGGTGATTTACAGTGTTAGTGGGGGAAGGTCCGATTTTCAAGTTGTGATGTAAAGGGAAGAATTTTGTACGATTACTCTTTCACTAATCACTTTTAAGCAAATTGGTGACACCGCCCATGCGAACAACGAAACTTTACAGTAGTGAAAAGTAGCAATGATTGTAGAGGCCTGCAAAGTACATAAAGGGTCCATAACCAATTTTTTCCAAGTATTTTGATGTAGAGGGCAAAAATATACAGTACAGTGGGCCCAAGATTCCAAGCTGCAATTCCCAGTAGGAATTGCTGACAATTCCATAGCTAAAAGAAGTTTTTAACCAATCACCTAAATTGTTTTGCTGATAATAAAAAACGGGAATAAAAAAGTAGAAAAAATAGTAAATAGTGTTTGACTTTTGGACCGAACCATATCTTTATAAACTTTAATCTTCCTTTAATCTTGATGTAACATGCGTTCCAAAAACAAGTACCTTCTTCGGACACAGAACATTGCCTAAGACCGCAAGGTTAACCTGTGTCCGGGTGCTGATTGGCCGTGTTTGTTTGTCCACCTCCTGTCTTAGACTGGAATGTCAAACAGGAACACAGCGTATGTGGGAACGGCGCTCAATGACCCTGTTTCCAATGAAAAATGTTTGTTCTCAGACACCAGAATCACACCATACGTGACAACAAGGGATGAAGAAACCTGGGAAAAATACGTTTCCTTCCTATCGCTCAACATTTCCGTTTTTTATAATGTCCTTCACTTTATGTTTTGTCTCCCTAACGCCAACTTATCAAATTTAAATATTGGCACAATAATGGTCTATGCTGAATGAGTGCCTATATCCTTCCCTCTAGATACATTATATAAGAGTGAATACTGTACGTGTCTGAGTGTTTACACAAGGCATGAAAAACCTTAACAAATAACTTTAAAGGGTGGATTAGAGTCACATGATTCTAATGTAAGAGGAACTAGTGAAAGTCAGATTTTGTGTGGGCTCACTGATGACTAACAATGCTTCTGTGAGTCTTTTCTTAAAAAACCAAGCACAGTAGAACGTTTGTGTGTATCTAGGCCAAACCTCACTGTTTGACACATTCAGAATAAAAAGTAGATGATAATAAAAAATGCATGATGTCTCAATATCTCACCGACTCCAAACTACTGGCAGGTGTATAGAGAGAGAGAGAGTGTAGTTGAGTTGGTGCAGACCCCTCTGGCAGCACTGTATGCCTGGAATCTACACAACAGGTTGAGGTTTTCTCATCTTGAATCGGCTTGATGTTTAATAAAACAACTCAGAGCTCATCTCAGTGGACCGGCATTGATTACCTTAACTTCTATTCACCCTCTGTTGTCCTAAAATGACTTCTCTTAGTATCTTTGAGAAAGTTTCTCTTTTTGCTAAAGCTTCTTTAGAGCTGTCTCTCTCTGCCTTCCTTTCCACTTCATGCAAAGATGATGTAGCTCGCCATCTCATGGCATTCAGTGAATGAAGTACACTGTACATAGTTATATCTCTGTATACTAATACTTCTAGTTTAAAGAAACATAATTGAATCCTATATTAATATTTAAAACGACAGTATCCTTGTGAGTGTGTATTAATGCATTAGTGTATTTAATGTGACCTGTTTCTCTATCTATTCAGAGTGTGAGCAGCAGCCATGTAATATGAAACGGTATGATAATGCAAATGTATTTTTCTTGTGAATTAATGGAACTTAACAGTGATTGAAATTGAATTGAAAAAAGGAACACTTACCCTATCTGTCATTAGTCAGGTAAACTGGAAGCTCCGCCCCACACTGACACCATTGATTGAACAGATATTATTGTTTGGGCTTTAAAAGTTCTACAGAACCATGGTGTTTACACTTTCAGTGGTAGCTGGCTTGAACTGGGAAACAAACCAACTAACCAACCAACTAGGCAACCAGCCATTGTCAACATCAAAATGTGTCCTCCAAACACATTTAAATTTGTCAAAATGACTTCATCACCCACTTCCTGTCTTGTCCTTCCTGTTTCATGTAATCACGCTCTAAACTGCTACATCATTTAGCTGGCACTGCTTTCAAACAGAAGGGGTAAACAGCCAAGCCATCACTTACATAAAAATTTCAGACAGAATGAGGTAAACGTCCTCTATGCCTTGAGGAAGGTCATTCTTATCACTGTAGTGGAAATGTAATGCCTGCTTGGCATGAGCATGTGAGTAATAATAAGTGATATCATAATGGCACCTTCACATGTGAGTGGGCAGGGAAAGAAGGAAAGGGTAGAAAGATGAGGGAGACGTTCACATATTACTCAAACAACAACAGATAACACCTATACTAGCATTCCGTTCGACCAAATGCGAGCTGAATTCACATTCAGTTATGTGAACGTGCTCTGGGTTCCAAGAAATGTGGCGTGTTTTTGCAACACAGAGTCTGACGGTAGACATAACAAAAGCACTATGTGGTTTAAAATGGTTGTTGTTTTATTAAACTGCAGATTTGGGTTAATCATGATCAAGGTCATTCACTGTATTAAATTATTGCGAATTCTGAATAAATTGCAAAGTGTCTTTCCAGAGCATATAAGATATTACATTTTACATCTGTTTGTGTTTACTATTCAAGATGCTGTTTACTATTGACAAAAAACAAGACCAAGACACATCTAAGGGATTATGATATTTTTCTTTTCTAAAACAAACGTGTGGGTGTCACCAAATGCCAAATGATTCTGATTAGGGTCTTTTATTGAATACCTAAAAATTTTAAAACGAATTATTTGAAAACTAATCACAAATTAGTACCGCATGAAACTAAAACATTTGAAAAACAAACAGAAACAAAAACATATTTAAAATGACGAACTAATCTGAAAATGCATAACTATAATTTGGTTAAAAAAAGATTGGTATAGCCAGTGCCTCATATCTGAAGCATGACCACAACAACAAGATTACTTTGTTCATATTATGGTCTGCCATATTAAAGCGAGCCAAAGCATGTCTGTCCCCAAGCGACAGTCCCATATCACAAAACACAAAAAGCACTTGTGTTAGTGTGAGGTTTACATTATTTGACTATGCATTATATGACATATGCTTAATGCAAGACAGATTTGTATGGAAAATGTTTTTTAAGTGTACAAGTGTTTAAAGAAGAATGACAAAAGTATAATAACATATTTGTTTAAAACAGGTTGACATTTGATGAAGGACAGACACTTTAGATAGAAAAGCCATGAGCCTGTGTCTTACGAGAGATTTGCCTATCCAAACAAGACTTTCCATTGAGAGAGAGAAAGAAAGAGAGTGTTGACGTGATGAGACGATGTTGAAATGATGAAGCCTACTTAGCTCATCTAAAATTCATTCAAATTAGAGGCGATAACAGCACATTGATTGCCAATAAAGCCTGTTTGCGCCAACTGAGCATGTGCAGACAATTAACACACAAAAACTCTCATTATCTTCTCAAAGCCACATACCACATATGCAAATACGTAGCTTACAACATCATAAAAATGCTAACAAAAGAAAATCTTAGTGGGTTACTGGACATCGAGTTTGTAGATAGCACATAATATATCATACATGGGAGGTTATTATGTCATTCTGATATCTGATACCTCCCTCCACAATACGAAGTACATTTACAAATGTCAGAATGTTCCATTCTGTCAAAACACAGTCCCCTCAAAACACAAAAACACAACGCTTTACATATTCACAGACTTTACGCAAATGTGAACAGGCTTTTCCATTGCTCAATATGTTCCACGGCACTCATCCAATCACAGAATGTTTGGCCAAACCATGTTGGCCTCTTGCCATCACTTCACATGCATCAACCTCATAAGGTTCTCGACTCGACAGAAGATATTAATGGTTAAAATGACGTGGCAACGCCTCATCTAGACAAATACTGGTTAAAAGTTAAACTCTATATTGAAACGGTGCCTTCGATTTCTTTTGGATTTGGATCAGTCATACGCTCACATGTAGTGCGGTTTGCCAGGATATGACCCGACCCGGGTCATTTTCATTCATACACTGTAAAAATATAGTTGGTTCAACTAAAAAAAATATAACCTGGTTGTTACACTGAGTTACACTGTAAAATATTATTTGTTTTTTGTTGGTTCAACTTAAAAAATACGTAAAAAAAAAAAACCTGGTTGCCTTCCACTTAAAAATATTAGTCAACTCAACAAGAAATTCATTGAGTTAACTAATATATAAGTTTAACCAACAAAAAACAAATAATATTTTACATTGTAACTCTGCTCCATCTATATAGAACCATTACATGTTTGCTATTTAATGTTTACACTATTGTAACTTTGTAAAACCAGAGGATATTGCTGGGCCATGCATGCAGTCCACAAATCTAATGTAACGACAAAAATGGTCATACATTTTATTATTATAAAAAAATTCTGTATTTTTTAGAAAATCCTAAAACAAGTAAAATAATAAATCTCAAACACATACATCGAAGGATAGGCACATATGGTACAGGTCCACCACCTGTAGTGTCCCGGGTCAAATTGCAAAAACCCTGTAGGCTAATAAAACCTTTATGCTATTAACAACCACTCACAACGCTTTAACAACAGCCTGGCAACCACACACAACATCCTGCCATCGAGTTTTGTGCAATATCCACAGACGAGTTCTCATACAGATGTCTATTAACAAAGGTGTGTGGGCATCTCTAGCCTGCATAATGACAATAAAGAGGAGAATATACGCTCTTGAGCGTAGCCTCGCTCTTCATTAGCATTAGGCCGTCGAGAAGCTCTGCCATTATTTCCCTATTTTCATCACACACTAAACTAGTGCTACTCAGGGAAAACTGTCCGCCGCAGCCTAATTCACAGGCTCTCATTCTGAGAGAAGGTTCAGGAACAGGATTCATTAAAGATGAGAAGAAGAGGTGGTGAAAGTGCTTTGAGAGATGCAGAGATGTGCCGGTTTAACTGAGACAACAGAAAATGATTCTGGGAATATTTTTAAATTCAGGTATAAATTGCCTCACTAGGTAGCATAAGCAATGCCGGCTTTTTTAGTGTCTCTCTCGCTCGCTCGCTCTCTGTCTATCTCACTTTGTGATCTCATGTACATTTTGCTCGAACTATTAAACTGATACAATTTGAATTGTCCAATTTGCACTATTGCTTTCAGCATTTTAAAATGAACACTGACACAATGTGATGGCTTTAATTTAATAAAACCTGTGTCAATTAAACAAACTATGAATCCCACTCAATACAGTATATGCTAGGCAAATGCAGTCCAGATGATGGAATGCTGATCTGAGGTCAGATCCACATTTGAGAGAGTATTTCCTGTGTTTTTCCACATGTGGCATCCTGAAACACTCACCACATAATCTTTCTTACCCCAATCTCTCGCCCAATGCACATGGAGAATAATGGCTGTGTTGGGTAACCATAGCAGTGACTCAAGACAGGTTACCTAAGTCTTATTGAATATTGATTTATTTGGTTTGATACCATATTGCATAACTGACTGATCACAAGTCACAAGACAAAGATAGATATAAAACAAATCTGATCAGCAAATCCTGCAATCACATCAGACGCAAACCGAGTGAATACCAACTGATATACCCATTGATAAATGACTGGATTGCTCATGAGGTCATTACACTGAAGCTACCACACCACGATGTTGGTTTGCCCAAACGTTCTTTTAAATTAATAGGGAGTTATCACATATTAATGATAAAACAGTAACTTACCAGTCCCCGTTTTTTCTAAAGTAAAGTCTCACAGTACATTCTTGCAACACAAATGTCTTAAGCATGTAAATTATTAATTATTTAAAGTCGGGCATTTATACAGGCTGTATATGTTCTTTAAGTCATGAAGCTTTATTTCTAAACATTTACACATGTGCCATTACAACAGTGTGCAAAACACACTCACCTTCTATACATTGATTTCTATACATCGCTATTCTGCCCAAAATAAACATTGGAAAAAAACATTAGAAGTGACAATTAATTTAAACAAACATGTGAACTAAAATCTTAATAGCGAGCATAATAAACTGAAAAACTGGTTATTTTAGATTGTCATTTTGACTGTAAGTCCAAAGCGCTCTCTGTCAGTTGGGCATACCAAGATGGCGGCGCGATCGCTTCTGGTGGCTTCACCTCCTGCCGTTGGTTTAGCGTTCAGGCGCACATGGCCAGTACACATACAGTACCACATGGGGCAGCACATGGCCTAATGGTTAGAGAGTCAGACTCTTGACCAGAAGGTTGCTGGTTCGATTCCCTGGCGGTGCCTTGCTCAAGGGCACTGAGGTGCCCTTGAGCAAGGCACCTTACCCCCTACTTGCTCCCCGGGCAGCTACAGTGATAGCTCCGGGTGTACGTGTGTTCACCACTTGCTGTGCGTGTGTTCACTACTCTCTGGATGGGTTAAATGCAGAGGTCACATTTCGGGTATGGGTCACCATATCTGACTAATAGGTCACTTTCACTTCACATAAACCACAATAGCGTCAGTTTGGGCTCAACAGTAGCTTGGAGCACAGACAATTAAAAAGACCAGAAATCTGAACTCACCATTGAGATGAAATACTTCAATAAAATGTCAAGGCTTTGTCTGTATCTTTAAAATTTAGAAAGAGATTGAAGACTATGATGTGAACTGAATTTAGTGCCATGTCTGGTCCTGTGTATTTTTTCTCAACACCAACCACACTGGTCTGGTGAAGTAAACACATTTACTGGCTCAAGGCCAAGTAATCACCAAGGAGCACAGTTCCATAGTGTGCGAGTAAATTTCTGAACCACTTACCACAGCAAACACAAAAGGTGCTGGTTAGGGTGCGGGGTTTGGGTTCGTTGAGGGCATCTGGCCAACCAAGAGCAACTGAGAACATGATGAACTACAGAAAATAACAGATGAAAATGTGTTTGAGAGACATGCTATGGTAGCTGCATCATCTCAGACCTTTCCTTTTTTCTTTTTTTTTTGCAAATTCAGCATCATTACAAATACATACTGCTACAGAGACAGAGGGAGACCCACACATGCACATTCCTGAAGGGAAAGATAATGTCCTGAGACAATCACAGTGCAGTTCAATCAGCAGCCATTGAACACACACTATGGCTACTAGTTTGATAAACATCACATCTGTCATCAATTTTTCTTTTTTTAACTGTTTTTTAACTAACTTTAGTTTTTTAACTATTTCAATGCATGGTGGTGATGTTATCAACCGTGTTTTAATAAAACTGATGTGCAGTTGATGTGTTTAAATAAAAATAGGTGTAATTTTTCATGAATAATACAGAGGTAACAAAAGGCTGATGTACATGTACACGTACAGTATTGTACACAAACCTACATTCAAACATATGCCATGACACAAAAACATACAGTGTAAGAAAGTGTCAGACCTTGCATCAGAATGCAGAATGCTTTATCAATGAACATGCTTAAAGGTCCAGTGTGTGAAATTTAGCAGCATATACCGGCAACCAGCGGCTCACTCCACCCCTTCCTTTCGAAGCACTACAGCAGCTGACACCAAGGTTAATTTAGTTTACTAAAATTGAAACATTGTAAACGTTTCTGTTCATTGAAATCAAATAAAATATTGACCTAAAAATGATTGGGAAAAACTTAACTTAACTCAAAAATAAACTGAAATAAGTTCAAAGCACTAAAATATAAACAGATAAATTATAAAAATGAAAAAAGCATATACCAAAATTGCTAAAACTTGAACTAAAATTAACATAAAAATGAAAAATCTAAAAATAAAAGCAAATTTTAAATATTATTAAAACTAAAATCAAAACTATAATAACTCTGGCTGACACAGAACTAAGATGTCGTAACGTTTTCACTTCTTTGCCGAGGGGGAGATAACAAAACGCGTTCTGTAGAGCAGTTATTCCATTTAGGGCTACTGTAGAAACAATATGATGAATTCCATGCAAGGGTGTACTGTATGTAGATAGAAATAGCTCATTCTAAGGTAATAAAAACATAACGCTTCATTATGTAGCGTCTTTATACACCTCTAAAGACATAGTTATGTATATTATATTGCATTTCTGTTAATAGATCCTCCAAAAATTTACTTTTATAGTTAAGATTAGTTATTTATATTTATTTTTTTGTACATCTTTGTACACATTTTGTGTACTTACAGGATTAGTGCTGTTTATTCCATTCAGTCTTATCTACAGACTGTGGAGAATTATTCAAGAGTTTTCACTGTACATTGTAAATAATTAATGTACAATAAATCATTTTTATATTTTCAAATTGTGACATTTAACATTGTATAATGACTTCGCTATAGTTTACAACTAAAAAATGTGTGGAAGTTTGGTTACTTGAGAAGATTAATTTTTCTCAAAAATATAGCAAAACACGTCTAAAACCAACTTGTAAGAACAGTTTAGTTATGATTACAATATAATTTTCTTAATAAAACTAAGAGGGAATAATGGCCAGCACTCCAGAACAATATAATATGCTACAGTCAGTTGCTCAATATAAACAATAAATGTGTCAAGATATAGCAGTTGCTGGTGAATTAATGGGCTGCAAGGTCAAAGCTAGCAGTGGCAATGACTGCAAATCTAATAAGATATTTTTAGGTATAACATAACATAACTGGGACAGTTCTAAATTCACAGCTGATTTCTGTTATTGTAGGACTATTTGGTGTTGTTTTAAATCTACCCATGACAATAACATTGCAGTTGATAAACATATACAGTAAGTAATGAGGTGAATATAATGCTGGCTATAAGCCTTGGCAGGCATGGATATTATTACAGTAAAGTCTACAGAGTATTATGAGGTAAGGGAGATTGTTAAAAACATGTTATGAACTACTTTAATGTCCACAGGGATGTAACAGACACAGATGAGGTCTTCACAGCATCCTGGAAACGTGTAATGTTCAATTTAAAATGATGACTGCAGGTTATGATTATGATGTACAGTATATATATATACAGTATATAGAAAGATAGAAAATGAATGGCATACTGTAGTTTTAATGTAGATAAGGTGTACATGAGCATAAAGATCTTTGTGACTGCGCTTTTAAGGATATACTGTACTTACAGTATTGTAAGTAAGGACTTGTATTGTACACAGTCATACCCGTTTCGTTTGGCCGAACCAAGGTTTGTTTTCTTTTTTTAGTCCTGTGCTTATTCAAATCTCCTGACAAAAACATTCCCCTGACGCCTCGTGTGTTAGTTGCAGTTGTGAGATTCGTCCTCTCACCTGAAATATTAATACTGCTGCTGTCAGAACACATCTGTGCCAGTAGACTGAGCCTGAGGATTTCAGACAAGCTAACTACACAAATACCCACACAAACACACAATGTGATTAAATGATCTAATTATGCATGAGGCATCAGACTGGCTGTGTATCTCTTTGAATCTTGAGGGGACAAGAACAAGATGATGGGTCAAACCTGGCAACAAATCTCATAAGGCTCCAGAGAGTGCTACATATTATTTGTGTGATCTCTCTGAACTGTCTAAATTTAGCATAAACAGGATGAGAAATGTAATACTAGAACTACATTTTTGCTATTTCACTCAGACAATAATCTCTAATTTGGTATTTTAAATATAATCCACCAGTATATATCACTATGCATGCTAAAAACTATTTCAGCACTGGTTCGGTTGTCACAGTACGAATTAATGTCTCTAATCACCAAAGAAATCTAAACAATTTTTTGCATTTGCAGTAAGATCATGGGTTATACAATGTGAAACGGTTTTATTTTGGAAACACAGGAGTGGACATGTTGCTTAGGAATGGCTCAACACTTCAACCAGTCACAAATTGCAGTAATTACACCACAACAAAGAGAACAAATTCTGCCCCTCTGATAGGGCCACAATACCTCCACATGTAAACAGGATCTAGTTTAATCCAATCCTTCAGTTATGCATACAACTTTTGTATTTGGAACACCTGATCCATGTCGACAATTGCTTGTCGGTTCAGTTGTTGCGGGGGATTTGCTCACAATGGTCAGGATGTTTCTAGAGGCCCTGTTACCGTCGTTATGCGGTGAGTGAATTACACTGGCTGGCGGTTTCAGAATGGGCAGTTTAGCACTGCCCTGCGCGCGCATGTGTCTAAAGTCGTGGTTGTGATCCATTAATCCAATTGAGATTTACAACCTGAGGGGCATTAAACTTTACCTGTGCAGGAGAGAGAGAGGTCAATGAGGGATTTTTGGCTCTGACATCACACGTTCCTGCCTCACAGGAAGAACTTAACTTCCTATATTCAATTTATTGAAGTTAGTCTTTGTGTAATGATGGATACAGTGTTCTTTAATTTGGATAAAAGGGGTGCAATATATGTCATGGTTATATACAATAACTTATAAAGACATGTAGTAGTGTGTTTTGGGCCTAATTCCAGTAGTATGTAATGACATTCTATTGGTTCTCATTCACTAGGTGACATTGCATCAATTAAATCCAACACGAGACACACAGAGACCGTCATAGTTTCCATTAAAACCAATACAATTCCCAATGTATCCATTACAATTCCTGTGATGGTTTCTCTAACTAAAAGATGAAATGACGCTATACAAGATTACTGGCAATCAAATCACAAAAGAAAGAAGAAAATAGTCAAAAGGCAGCTAACTGCTATGATATTTGAAAAAAAGATGCATGTACAACAATACTTTTATCAGTTTTTCAGCCCCACTCAAAGGCCCAACCTCGCCTCACAGTCCGTCGTAGTGATGGGTCGTTCATTAACGATTCGTTCTTTTTGAACGAATCTTTAAAATGACTCGGGAGTAACGAGTGTCTCAGCGAGTGATTCGTTCATTTTGTGTTGACCGCGCATGTGCAACATTGTACCAGAAACAGTAATGAAGTTCGTCTCTCGAGTCATCGGGTCTGAGTCCTTTCGTTCTTTTATACCGGAAAGAGAAATGATTAGTTCGTCTCTCGAGTCATCGGGTCCGAGTCCTTATACCGGAAAGAGAAATGATTAGTTCGTCTCTCGAGTCATCGGGTCCGAGCCCTTTTGTTCTTTTGTCAAATGGTAGCTCCGCAGGCAAACCTGCAGCCTGTACCGGAGTCTTCGAGTCCGAGTCTTTAACGTTACGTGACCACTTCCCGGATCATCAGTCAAATGCATGGTGTACGTGTTATATGTTGTATTATAGGAAGAAATATAATAAAATGATCAAAAGATATGTGCAATAAACATCTTCTCTAAAACGTACCGTTCTGTTCTTTTTTCTGTCAGTATATTCATAAATGTTTCTTGTGGATTTCTGCATGTGTTTTTAATTTATCTTAATAACTAACTATTTTGCATAAGAACTGTGCTGGCAAAATATAAACATAAGCAACACTAGTAAAGTCAGTGTTCATGTCTAATGCATATATTACACACGTGATCTCTTATTAAATAATTGCACATTTAAATGATTTCAATAGCCTATTATTATATACTTTGCAAACTGCATGAGACTTTTTAGTAAAAAACAACAACCTGTAAACCTTATTGCATACCCGAGTGACCCAAAATTGTTAATGAATTATAAATACATAATTTTACAGAAATGCTGTCAGGAAATAATTAAATAATTGTTTCTCATAACTTGTCCCTAACTACAATATAAGTTATTTCTTATTATATATCTGATCAAAACTAGCATAAATAAACGTTATGGGGTAATTTGGCTATTAACATGCAACATTAATTTAACTCTGCTCAGATGAACGAAATGACTCGAAAAAAGATTCGTTCATTTTGCTGAACGAGATTCAAACATCCGAATCTCAAAAATGACTCGAACTTCCCATCACTAGCGTCGGTACTTTTCCGCAGGCGGGGCTCAGGTCTGACGTCACGCCAAGAGACAGCCCCGTGGCGTGGCATTTGTTAAGCGCGTGCTCCAGCGTCATTGCAAGCTCGAGCTCATATCTAACAGTAGTGAAACCCTGCAAGGCTGTACGGACGCAGAAACGTGCCACATCGATTGCTTTTGCAATATCCACAACCAACGGCTCTGAATTTACCTTAAATATGTCTACTATCGTCTACTGTCAAACAGATCAGGTAAGACTGCCATGGAGAATTGATGGATAACGTGTGAAGCTTTGAGTCTCGTGTGCTCCCTGGTTTAGGTCTTTCACATGACGATAGCTGTTTTGCGTTACACGTGTCGACACTTTTATGTATGTACTAATGCGATTACCTAATGATGCTCTGTAACCTGCTGAGAATGTCTAACGTTATTGATATTGATATGAATTAACGTTATATAAAATACTCGCATGGGTTTAATGTGTGAACTGTGCGCTGCAAACTGAGATTAAAACGTTATCGGCTTCCAATAATATACATCGACAACACCATTTAGTAGTACGATGTAAATAAACAGCCCAGTTTTAATTTAACGGTAGCGTTAGTCCAATATAAACAAACAGAACCTCGATTGCCAGTCTGTCTATGATTATGACTTTATAATACATTACATCGTAGCAAAATGCATGTTTATAAAATCGTGCCGAAATTCCTTAGAGGAAAACAGGTACGACTTTGTATAAATGAGTGAAAGCCAGCACGGGAACGATTTGTCAAGGTTAATGCTTGCCGTTGCGTTTCGTTGAAAGCAGTGTTCGTGTATTTTGACGCAGATCGTTCGTTTTATCCTCTAACCGATGTTTTGTAAGAAGTGAGAAAAATATCGACCAGGTCCCACTGACCTAGTTTTGGATTTTACATTAGACTTTGGCGAGGGGTAACGTTAGAGAGTCGTCTTCTGATGATGCAAGCCCCATTGTGCGGGAAAAATGGCATGTCTTCGAGGTGCATTGATGGACTCATGATTTGGCCAATAGCATCGCTCGGAATAGCATCGCTGGCCAATCAGCATTCGTGGAATGTGTTTGGGCGGTTACCAGATCATTTATTACCTTTCGCATCGCCATTTAACGTAATATATCTCGTTGAATTTGTTTTAAACAGATTTTTTATTCTCACCGTGATGCTAATGTCCATTATTTATACATTATAAAATATGATTTAAAAACCTTGAGTTGTATTAAAGGGAATTTTCTTTTTTTAAAGGGAAAGCCCTTTCTTGCTTGACATATGCTTATTTTATTTGCTAGATTTCTCTCTACATAGGAACCTAACATTCACATGCAGTCATTTCTGTTCGGCCCCCACTCATACAACACAATACATCACATTTACACTTTGTATCATACACATGAAATCTCCAGGATGAAATTGAACTTGCCTCGACGCTGTTTCTGTTTCACAACAGCACATCGACCTATAGGTGACATAATTGCATAGCCAAGAGCTTCATTTGTCAGGGAAATGTGTTTGGTGAATGACGCACTCCTCGATCTGTGACCTTTGCTTGTGTATTTTCATTATTTGTTCAAATTTCCTAGTTAACTCTAGAAGAATGTGATAACACGCTGTTTTCTGATGTTGGCAAAGACTTTGGACACATTTGTAAGGTATTGACGAAGATTGCAGAATGATCTAAATGGTCTCTTATCCCTTCTTTTGGGATCACTGCTCAGCTATGTACTGCCTTATCATTCCTCCATCACTCTGTTTCTGTTGCATGCTGTGATTAACGAGAATCAGCGAAAGATATTTTCTTTGTTAATCCATGTGAATAAATGGATGCTCTCTCTGTTTGAAACATTTTTTCAGTCCATAGTGAAGGATTATTCCAATTTCCACTGGGTTCTCATGCGGGAGGTCATGTGTGTTGCTTTGTTCACTCTATAAAATGTGTTCTCCCATCAACCTTTTTTTATAAAGGCATTTTTCATAAATAGCATTTCATTAGTGAGAAATGGAGATAAGAACAGCACTCTGTAATAGCTAAAACTCAAAATGCTTGTTCCCTCTTTGCCCTATTGATTTTGATATAGTGCAGAAAGCAGCTACAAATATTTTAAGAATATAAAAAATGTTCTGAAAAGGAATTATCCTGATAATATATATCATTTTTATGTAATAATTTTTTATCCCATCATTTTAATAAGGAGTTTCATTTTTTCATTACGTAACAGGCTCTGACTTCCATAGTCTCGGTCTGTGGGTTTATGCTGTATTGGAAAGTGCAGTCTGTACTCTGTTAGACAGAGAAATCATGCGTTTTTCCAAATGTTATATAAACTTCGGAAATGCTGCTCAGAAACTGTTGCCCACATGTGTATATAATTTTATTCTATAAATTTTCACAGAGATTGTTTTAGTCTTTCGCAATTGTGTTTGCTTGGACCATAACGTTATTTCTTAGTTTTATAATGCACCTGCACTGTTTCCTCACCCACTGCCCTTTCTATTCCTTTAATGTAGATACATACATTTATCATTTATGCAAGGCTTTCATTAGCTCAGTGGTACATCAGGGAATTTGCTTATTTAATAAGAAATGTTAGACCTTTTTAGCTGTCCTAGATGGCCAAGACTCAACTGGCAGACTCAGAGCATGCTGTGCAACAATGCCAAGGTCATGGCAAGGGTTTAATTTCCAGGGAACACATGTTTTGATAAGATGTACACTTCTAATGTACTTTAAAAGGCCTTGGATAAAATAAACGTAAACGATTGGAAGGCTGTGAATATATGACACTGAGTAATGTACTTTCACAGATATCACTGTGACTTGCAAAAACTCTTATGACATAATGAAACAATTTTATACGCATACTGCCTGTGGTCGTGGGTTAGATACAGCTGTTAGATCTATCTAAGATTCCATGCAAAGGATCCTCTTCAAATTTAGTTTTTTTGGCCTTAAGCGATGCAATACATTGTTGGCCAATCTGGGATATCTGTTTAGGACTGCTACAAAGTTAGCAGTGTGTTGCCCCCTCTCTCTTGTCTGCTGTCAGACCCACGCTAACTTTCTGAGCATGCTGTTTACTGCATACCACATACCGGAGGGTATAAAAAGAATAGCGCGCACAAAACCGTCTTTCAATGTGGTTTTCCATCACTGCACATTTCAATGAGTCTTTTCTTTGTAACATTGTCTCTGTCAATAATTGCCTGAAGATGTTGTGGTTGTCGGCACACAATAGAGAGATTTGTTGTAATTTGTTTGAAAGTGCACAGTCACCATAGGCTTTGTCTGGTGTCTGGCCTGTGAATGCTCTGGTTTACATGATCGGTTCCTGATTCCTCTCCAAGTGGACCAGTTGCTCTCAGATTAAGGCCACCAGCTTGATAGTGGACAATTGAGACTTGGTGTAATAGTGTTTTGTGTAAAATTAATGTTTTAAGGTTTTCGTAAACCTAGACAGGTTAGAGCAAGTGATGCTGGGTAGATTACTTAAAAGCCACCACTGTCCATCTTGAAACGTGTGGCTGAAAGGTGAGAGTGGAAAAACACTGACAGGTTTTTTATGTAAAGCGTGTGAATTCCACACACTGAATCTTGTTTGTTTTCATTTAGTTTTTTTCACCCCCACACAGCTGTTGTCATCTCATTGTGGGAACGTGATAAATCCATCAAAATTCTTCCGTGATTTGTTGGCTTTGTGACCATCCTCCACCCTTAAAGTGGGCCATCTGCTGGCTGAAAGAGACCCGTGGAAAATTACAGAAGCGTATGGGTGTGTCAGCCATGTGGTTAGCGGGAGGAGAATGGAGGGAATTTTTATGCAGGGGTTATGAAAAGGCGAGCAGGACTTGACCGCAGGAGAGGTGATGGAAGGGTTGAAGTGTGCGTCAAGACGAAGCTTCTCGACTTAAGTTTGCTTAAGCTTGGATTAATTTGAACGCCGTGTGCTGCAGGAGTAAGCGCTCATCATGTATGAGACATGTGTTTAGCTCTATAAATCATCAGTACCGTAAAGCCGAATCAGTCTCTCTGGCAGCGGTTTTGCCCTTGAGCCGTGATTGTTGTTTATATTACGTCACGATTAGTTGTTTGATTGCGTTGTGGGTCACAGCCTGAGGTACCATGTTCTAGAAATTGCCATTGATGTGATCATTGTTCCAGAGATAATGCGCTGTCATCGTAACCCCTTGTTTGTTTGTTATTTGTCCTGCAGGTTATAATGCACGATCAACACAGAAAAGGTTTGAGTCTATAGCCAACGGGACACCCGAGGACTTGATTGCAGTCACTCTAAGCCTGAGAGTTTGAGTCACCTCTGCCCCCCTGCCGTGCCTGCTGGCATTGCCTTTGACACCCACAACGTAGTGAAGGAGGACCTAGGCATTCCCATTCTTGGCTCAACTTCACTCCTGCTTTTCACGGCTTTCTGAAAACTATCTCCCAGACGTACGTCATTTAGTATTAGGTAAGCACATTATTTATACATTTGTGTTGTTTGGAGAGAATGGGATGGATTTGTAGTGATACAGACTGAATGCTTTATGAACAGCTCCATATCGTGTATTTATGCTAAGCCACATTTAAAGGTAGGGATGCATCGATACCATTTTTTAAAGACCGAGTACGAGTACCGATATTTTTTCTGGTACTCGCCGATACCTATAACCGATGCCTGTATAATGTACAATGATGTTAATAAACCAGTATCTTACTGGTACATTTTCTTTTTTTCTACTTAAATTGAAGTACTATTTTTTTATGATAAGTAGCACAATTTTACTAGCACATTTACTTCAGTTTACTAAAGTAAACAATATACTCTGTGGTCAAATTATAAAAAATGTAAGGGGGGTGGGTGTGGTAAAATGTGAGTGTATTATAACTAGAGATGCACCGATTGCAATTTTCTTTGCCGGTTTCTGATTTTATTACAAGTGAAACCTGCCGATTCCGATTTTCTATCCACAAACTATAATTGACAGTATACTGTATATAAAACCATATTAACTTTTCAATACACAATTTTTTATTTTCATTGAATAAATGATTAAACATTACAATTTCCCCAAATGCAGTTCTCCAAGCTGCATTAAATTACAGAATCTTCTCTTTCCCAAACAACTCTTAAATTGAACAACTCTGTGACTGAAAAGAAGTACAAATAATAAAATATAACTAAACATGTCACTTAATTTACCTTTTTAATTTTTGTACTCCTCTCACAAAAGTCTAAGATAACAATAAAATACTTCAGCTTTATTCTCGTCTGTTTCCGTTTATGAAACTAACATTGCTTTATTTCATTTTTTCTGAAATGTAAAATAAATTGTCTTTATCTTGTGTCTGTAGTATTAAAAGAAGTGGGTTGATTTTTAATGCAACTAAAATAAAAAAGTTAAAAATCTTATGAGTGAATTCGACTCTAAAGATGTATATGCAGTTTTTTTGTGTTAGTAAAGAACTCAATCAGATATATATCACATATATTGGTTGATTTATTCATTTTTTTATATTTTGGATTTTTAAAAACAAGTAGAAGTCGTGTTGAATGTCATTTTACCTAGGTGAAATGACCACAGTTTTAACGTAAGACAAGAAATCAGGTTGAATGGAATTTACGTTTGTTTTACACAGAGTGAACGACTTCAACATGAGTTTAGCATGTGTCAGAGTTTAGCA